>NC_080746.1:53203772-53506802 GCF_020826845.1 Diceros bicornis minor
TGTTTACTATGGCTGCTTGTAAATCACAAAATAGCCGGCAAGAAGGAGAAGCAAGAAGTTTATAAATCACTGAGAACTGACGATTTAGAAAGTAAAGTGCTGTCTGTACATTAATATTAACCTCTGAGGGCTAAATTAGCAAGAGAACGTGATCCATCTGAGAGTAGCCAACAAACTCCTGTGAACTAGAGCTCAGAGAGTTTAGGTCACCAGAGCCCCGTTTGTAACTCTTGAAGATTTTGAAATCAGGCCAGAGCCTCCTCCATATCCTGTCTATTATTTTAGCTTTTCCCCTTCTTCTTGAACTCCCTGACAGGAATTTCACAGTAGTCACATGTCTAGGTCTATGGAATGAAGACTTCCCAGAGTTACAACCAACTGTTCTTTATCTCTTCCCCACCGGTTCTCTACTAAAATTTTGGGTGAGGCTGCTCCCCCACCCCCACTTTAAATATTTTATAAATATTTAAACTTCTAGTAACCCTTGAGTCTCCTGAGTAACTCAACAGCATAATTATTTTAAGTCCTGGGTCCCATCTGGGATCAAATTATACCCATAGGAATGCTTTGGGGGAAATCTTCAACCTCCAGTGGAGGAATGTTATCAGGGGTCTTCAAACAGCTCCTTCCTCTCCAGAGCGAATGATTGGTGCCTTAAAGGTCAGGACCCCTTATTCCAGCTGGATTTCTGACAGCAGGGAGGGCTTCAGTGGAGCCAGGCAGTCCACTCAGATGCCTTCTGGTGACCTTGGTCCTTCCCCACTGACGCAGTGAGTGGGAGAGCCAGAGGAGAAGCCGGGAGTAGAGGAGGGTGGGGAGGAAAGAGGCCTTCTCAGAGACCTCACCCTTTCTCTCTTCTCATCCCTGAGAGGACCTTTTCCTCCCTTGTTCCCTCCCCTACCTTTTGCTCTTTGTTTTTTTTAACTGAACTCAGATCTCTCAACTCCTCTGGGGGACCCTTGTTGGAAGCTTAGAGCAAATGTGGGAGGTAACATGCAGCTTCTCCCCAGGCTGAGACTGATCCCTTGAGGAGCAAAGAACAGAGTGGAGACTGACCCGGGCCCCAGCCCAGAGGCGGAGGCTGCTGTCTGAATCACCCACCCTTTTTTTCCACTGAGACAATGAGGAAAATAAACATCCAGACCAGTTTCCAGCCAGATCTGAAATCCTCATGCCTTTAAAAAAAAATGTTATTCTCAATAACCCTGAAATATCAGGCCTTCCTCCTCAATCTTTTGTTTGTTTGTTGTCTTTTGTCTATAGCTGGGTCTGGTCACCCCGAGAGTATGCTTTGAGTTGGAACATAAACTCCATAAAATCCCCACAGACACTTCTGCATTGTCCTAGAACAGGCTGCAGCCCTGACCTGCAGGGAAGTCCAGGCCCTCTGGAGGAGGGAAAGGTGAGAGGGAGAAACCTGGCCCTCGTCTCTCTTCGTTCTAAGCTTTGATCCTTCTTCCTGCTTTCCTTTTTATCCTAGACACTCCCCCTCACCACCCCAGCCAGCCAGCATAGATTAAGTCTAGTGTTACCTGCCAAAACCCACAGACTCATAGAGACGAGAGCATCTCATCCCAACTCCTCAACACCAGAATCTTTGGATAGCTCCCAGACATCTCCTGAGATGCACCCCCTTTTCTGTTCTTTGAGTGCTTCTGATTATCTCTAGTGAAGGAGGGTGATGAATCATTGTTGAATTGGTCCCAGACCAGATTCCAAAGTGCTAACTCTGATTTTTGGCTAGAGGTAGAATTAGGACTTTGTATTTAGTGGTAAGTCACCTTGGACCTCTGACGATCTTGATGATGATTAAACATCCAGTTAAGTATAGGTCTACATAGGATTCTGAACTCTACAAAATCAGTCGGTATGGTCATTTCTCTCTCGGATCTGAATTGGGGTCAGAGTCCTGGTTTATAATTTCAGCTTTGTTGCTGATTCAGTGTGTAGGTCTCAGTTTCTACAATAGTAAATTAGGAGTTTGGGGACCAAAACAGTGATTTTCAAACCTTTTTTTTTTACATTGCTTGTTAACCATATCTTCCGTGGAACACAATATATGAAACAGGTGAGAAGGAGCTGCTTTCAGTATTACGGGAGAGAGAGTCAAGTGCTCAAGTGCTCCAAGCTGGAACTGGATGGACCCAAATGGCCTGCCCCTCCTTCTGTCCCATGGTGGCTGGGAAGCCTGGAAAACAGTGTGAAAATACTGGTCCGTGAAAGATATTTCAAAACAGGGACCCACAGACCAATGCTGAGCTGTGAAAATTTTCCTTAGTCCACAACAAAAATGAAAAACATGAGGAAGATTTAGTCAGTTTTCATAATGCTAAATGTCAGATTTTAAAACTTCTCTTTATTCAGAGATTCTCTTTTTATGGGTGTGCACATTTATTAAAGTGTTGGTGTGTGTGTGTGAAATGACAGTCATAGTAAACAATAGTTTTTCCATATTTGACATAACAAGAAAGTGGCAGCCCTTGTGTCAGTGTTTAAAAGCACACAAAGTGTCAGGATCACTGATCCCCAGCCTCTGCTTCTGTACTCGTGGCCAGAGGCGTCTGAACTCGGCTTAAAGCTCAGGCTCGCCCGGCACTGCAGTGTCAAGTCAGTGCTCTGGGATCTTTGTCCCTTTTGCTCAATTCTGGCCCTAATCTTGTGTGCTAGCTAGGGTCAGCCCTGGGATTTTTGCCTACTTTTCCTGTTCTTAAGTCATTTCCCTGTCAACTTGCCTGTAGTCTTAAATTCCACCTAGGACTGCACTCTGTCCTGCTTTTAGTTAGCCTCCCTCAGAGACCACAGTCTTACCCAAACCCTTAAGCCAGTGGCTGGAGCCGCACTGCCCAGTGGCAGACTTCTGGGTTGCCAGTGGTCTGTCTGCCTGAATTTCTGAAGAAAATCTGTTTCTGCTTTTCTCCAAACATGCTTCCTCTTCCTGGTGGACTCTACTGTCCACATTTTTAGGTGATACCCAGCTTCTGTTTCTGTGTTCACTCGTTCAGCACACTGAGTACCTGTTTTTGCCAGGTCTTGTTCTAGGGACAAGTCCCAGAGAAGAGCCTAAGACGTGACGCCCTCTCTGAACTCACAAGCCTCGTCGTGTTCTCCAGTGTATGTTCTTGCTGCCAAACTACCCTTGCAACTCTTCTTAGTCACTGCCTGCCTCTTCTGTGTCTAGTTTTAGGGCCTGGACCCCTCATTTTTCACAAAGATTTACCTGCTTTGAACTGAACTGTACCTGGCTTTGTGCCAAGACATATCTAGCAGATAAAAAAATTTTAACCTCAAGTGTGGAAAGAAAAAAGTTTTTTTTTTTAATTTCTGAATTTAGCTTCAATACCAAGCCCCCATCTGGCCAAAAATAGAAATTGAAGTTTTAATCATCTTAGCATACAACTGGTTAATACAGGATTTTCTCAGTTATTTCAGGTTTCCCTTTTTTTTTTTTTACATAAATGGAAATATATATACCAGATATTTTTTTCCTAGCTTTATCGAAGTCTAATTGACAAAACTGTATAAGTCTAAAGTGTACATCATGATGACTTGATATATGCGTATGTTTTGAATTGATTACCGCAATCAGGTTAGTCAACACATCTATAAACTCAAAATTCAGGTTTCTCTTGCTGTCTTCATGGGCTGCTATTCAAGTTCCAGAGGCTAGAGCACAGAGTTTGGGAATGGGGGAGGAGTTGTGTGAGAGACTTGAGGGTGAGAACAGGACTCTCCTATCTTTCTGTCACTGCATTAGTAAAGACACATAGTAGCTGCCCAATGAATATTCAAATGAATGATTTAGTTACAGTGTTTGGTTATAAGTTTGTAAATAGTTATACAAAATTATTGTTATTTTGAGAAATGCACTGTTGAGGAGGGGAAAAAAACTTCAAAAACATTCTAACCTTTTTCCCAGGACATAAGGTCAGGGTATGCCAATGACTTAAACTTTATTTTACATTATCTATCATTTGTTTATTGTTTGCTTTTATTCCCTACCTCCTCACCCCTTTTGGGGATGAGGTCAGTGAACAAAATTCTTCATGGCTGGTGAATCATGTTAACCAAAACACTCAGCCGAGACAGAGAAGGGAATAGATTTCACAGAATGAGAAAATTCTAGAATGTGAGATCTTGAAGGGCCCTTAGAGAGTGTTTAGTTCCAAACTCCTCAAATGACAGAGTATCCAGAGGTCGAGAGAGCTAATTTGCTCGAGATTATACAGCTAACTGGCAAGGCTAGAATTGAAACCCAGGTTTCTTGACTTTTAGCTCGTGTTCCAAATGATGTTGATGATGATACCGTGTTGCATTTGTATAAGACCATATGGTTTATAAAGTGCTTTTATGTATATACTGGTTTAGAAGGCCAATTTAGTACAAAGAGCATAGGTCTTGGAATTATATAAATACATGAAACCACAACATTGACGAGTTCAATCTTAATATGGTCTTGAGTAAATTAATTTCCTTTCTGAGCCTCAATTTCTGCATCAGTAAAACAGAAATAAGACGTTCTTCACAAGATTATTATGAAGATTAAATAAGAACCCACTTAAAGCTTATAGCATAATGTTTGGTACATGATAAGCGCACATTAAATATCTTCTGAATGTATGGCTAATAAATTGTCGCTGCCTTCTCTATGATCTTCACAGTAGCCCTTTGAGTATGTGTACCATGCTATTCTTATCTCCCCATAACTGAAGCATCCTAAATAACCCCATTTCTATTTTGCCCACTCTCAAAAACATTTTTGTTGTGTGTGATTAATATGTTTATCAAATAAATCTTGCCGACCTTCCTGATTTGAGATGCGTTATACTTAGGTTGAGGTGCTCAAAAACAAAGATGTCTCTTTAAATGCACTGTTACTACTAATAATAACAGCCAAGGGGCCAGCCCAGTGGCACAGCAGTTAAGTTTGCACATTCCACTTCCCTGGCCTGGGATTTACCGGTTGGGATCCTGGGCGTGGACCTACGCACCACTCTCAAGCCACGCTGAGGCGGCGTCCCACATAGAAGAACTAGAAAGACCTACAACTATGTACTGGGGGCTTTGGGGAGAAAAAAGAAGAAAAGAGGAAGAAGCTCAGGGTCAGTCTTCCTCAAAAGAAAAAAATTAAAACAGCTAATATTTACATAGAGCTTACCATGTATGAGGCAGTGTTATATAGTATTTCACAGATCTTAACTCATATAATCCTATGAGGTAGATACCTATTATTATTTCCATTTTACAGATGAGGAAACTGAGGCACAGAGAAGTTCAGTAACTTTCCCTAGTTCATACAACTAGCAGGTAAAGGACCTAGGATTCAAAATCAGACAGTCTGGCTCCAGAATCTGTGCTCTTAACTATTAAGCCATAGTCTGAAATTCTAGATGTAGTTCCTTCCCTCGAGCTATCGCAGTACCTCTGGAGGGTCTTCAGTGCATGCACAAAGACCTGGGGAAAACCCACTACTGTCTCTGCTCTTTTGTGATGACCTTCTCTGGCTTTGCCCACCTAGCTGCTTTCCCTACATTCCTTTAAGAGGACATTACACAGAGTTCTTGCTGCTTTTAGTTTCACCCTTAGCCAACTTTTCTCCTTTAACATAAACCATAGCTTCAGTTTTCTCTGAATCTTGGAAAGATGTTTTCATCCCTGCTAGTCTACATAATTATAAACAGAGCTTGAGGGCCCAGCTGTGGGGCTTGGCTATTGGTGGATACATTTTCCCCTTAAATTCATCAGAGCAGTGGCCCTCTGGAGAAAGGCACCAAGGACGTACTTCTCATATGATTGGTGATCTGAGTGGAAAATGCTTTGGACTGAGGGACCAGAGACCTGGGTTCTGATTCTGGGTCTGTGGTTTACTTGCATTATGAACCTGGGCCAACCATTTGTTCATCAAGCACTGTTTTAGACACTGGGTATGTTAGTTCAGGTTCTTGGAGAAGCAGCTGTCAAGATGAGTTTAGATGTGCAAGAGATTTATCGGGTTAAACACCTGTGAGGGATAACGGGTGGGAGCCAGAGAAGGGCAGGAAGCCTTTGGTGGGATGCAGGTCTGAGACCTGTGATGGAGAGAAGGCAGGAAGGAGGATCAGTCTGCAATGCAGTTCTAAGACCATTTCAGCCAGGTCAGTGGAAGTTTTCGAGCCAAGGTCTCCCATTAAAGGAGTACTGTGTCTCACAGGAACAGGCCTGTATTAGTACTTCTGCCATTCTTTGTCACTGGATAAGAACAGGCCATGGAAAGTTGAGGATGCAGAGGGGCCAGCAGCTGGGGTTGTCAGTCAATTATGCTACCCACATCAGGAGATCTAAGAGGCATATTTTTATGGCCACCACACTGAAGCATCAATGATGAACAGAACATGTGAGGTTCAAACTCTTAAAGGGGCTTATAGTCAAGTGGGAAGAGACAGATCAAAAACAAAATGTTTAAATGGTAGCAATAAGTGCTTTGAAGAAAAGACAAAGTCATGTAAAAAGGAGTGACTAGAAAGGCACTTAGGTCAAGTGATCGGGAAAGGCCTCTCTGGGTATTGGTTTCTTTATTAGTCATATTAAAATAGATTTCTTTTTTAAATTCCACTGAATAGTTGTGTAGCATTTGTAATTTATAGGTATATGCTTTTCATCTACGCTCACATAGAGCTGCACAGTAGAATGAGCCCTCAACTTGGTGTGAAAAAGACTTAGGTTTGAATCCTGGTTAGGGCATTTTCTAAGATTCTGTAACATTGAATGAGTCATTTTATTTGTCTGAGTCTTAGTTTCTTCATATGTTAAATGAATTTGCAAAGATCACTGCCCTGCCAACTTTTCAGGGCTGTTATAAATGTCAAAGTTGTTGAAAGCAGCCTACAGTTGGAAAATAAATTTTTAAAAAATTCCTTTTAGAATAGCATAAAAATAAAATACTCAGGAATCAGTTCAACAAAAAACATGCAAGATCTCTATACAGAAAATGACAAAACATTGCTAGGAGAAATTAAAGACCCAGTAAATGTAGAACAATATGTCATGAAGTAGAACATTCAATATTGTTACTATGTCACTTCTCACCAAATTGATCTATAAATTGAGTCCAATCTCTGTATAATCCCAGCAGCCTTTTTTTGTATTACTTGGTACCAAAGCAAATTAGAAGGTACTATATGCACATATGAAAATGTTACTATTTTTTCAAAGACTATGTCAATAATACTTCTGACCTTTTTCAGTCATTAGTGTTGGACTTTGTAGAGAACTTCAGGAAACCATGTTAGATTATTAGATGAAAGCTATTTTCATTTTCCTCAGAAGTAGAAAAGTATACTCAGAGCTTATAATGTTTGTTGTTATTCCAGTTAGATGTAGTACTAGAAAAACACTGAACTGAGAAACAAGAGATTGACATCCTTGCCCAGGTCTGCCACTCAGTCACTGGTAAGAAAATCACTTGTTCTCTCTGGGCCTTAGATTTCTTATCAGTAAAATAAAATATTGAACTAAATGATCCCTTGGTCATTTCCAGACCTGTGCATTTGTAATATGGAAGAAGAAGTGGTTAAGGATCAAAAAGAACAATATGGTTCTTTTTTCCAAGCCTGCCAATACAAGTTTATCATGTTATTCTCTTGAAGCTTTTGATTCTGTGTGCAGACCAGAAACTAGCATGTTGTTTGTACCCAAGATGTGCTAAAATGTAAATGAATATGATTTCTTATAATAATACTAACGACCTCTCCAAACTGGCTTTTCTTGTGATTCTGCCTCTTGATTATTTCAGAGCATAAGTTTGGGATTCACTGGTCTTGGTTTCAGCTTACTTTTGTCTCCTTAGTGATGAACTTAAATTAGATGCTAATGTATTGAAAGAGGACATGATTATACAAACTAGAATGAAAACTTCTAGTCCAAGAGTTGGCAAACGTTCTCTGTGAAGGGCCAGATAGTAAATATTTTAGTCTTTACCACTCAAATATTCTCTGTCACAAGTACTCAACTTTGCCATTGTAGCCTATAAGCACCATAAACAATATGTAAATGAATAGATTTAGCTGTGTGCCAATAAAACTTTATTTATAAAAACAGGCACTGGACCAGATGTGACTTACGGGCCGTAGTTTGCCACTCCTTGTTCTAGTGTAATAATATGCCTTGGTGGGCCTGCTCAGATATATGTACATATGGTCTTAGTGTGTTGGCCCTCCTAGTGGTATTAAAAAGGCAACGCTCCCTTTTGGAGTGGGAAAAAACCTAGAGTTGCTGAGGTGTCAAAGACGCAAGGCTGGAAGATGAGTAACGAAGCTGCAGATGTGAAGCCAGGAGATTATTGTGACACCAGGACTGGAGGCAGTGGCTGAGAAAGAGCTGCCAGCTAGAAGTTGGGTCCTGCCAGGCTCTCTGCCCCTGCAGTCCTCTGCTCAACACACAAAGGCCAGTTGAGTCCATTTGCACCCTCTGGGACCAATCCTGGCTCTGATCAGATCCTGAAGGTCTCTGAACACCAAGTTTAAGATCTTCTCCCACACCAGGTTACCTCCCACGATGGAGTTCTGGGAGAACTTCCCTTTGTGGAGCACTCATGTGCAGGAACTATGGCATTTCTTTACTCGGTAGGACAACCCTACAGGTAGCTGTTTTGCAAGTTAGGGCTCTTAGATTAAGATGCCATCCCTAGGTTCCATAGCTAGTAAGCTGAGATTCAGATTGTAAAATCCATTTTCCTTTCCCTGTACCGCGCTGCCTCTCCTGAAGCCAAAGTTCTGCTTCAGATAATGCTGCAGATCTCATAATTCTCTAGGCAAGCTGGAGCTCTTAGAATTCCAGGCTCGCCATCCAAATAGAGCAGTTTCAGGTATTGTTTGTGTGATTATTGCTACTGTAATGATTCCTAAGTTCCCACCATTGTAATGTCTGACACTCGTGTTTCACACTGATTGCCAGTTGTCTCTTAGTGAAAGTCACTGTAAAAGAAGGAGAGAGAAGCTTACCTCTTTTAAGTTGGTTAGCTTAAAAATACAGTGATGTATTTTCGATATTTTTGTGGAAAGGTCGCAAGGGTCAAATGCATCATTGACATGTGAGCTTATGGTGCCCACTAGATGGAATGATTCCCATGGGAATGCTAATGGATTCCCAAAGTTCCTTGGGGGAAGGGAGAAGTGCTGCCCTGAATATAAATTTGCTCTTTCCAGCTGCAATATAAGCTCATAGAGCAAGGACCAGATCCACGCTTTTTGACAGGCCTGCAGCTCCTAGCGTAATGCCCACAGTCAGTGCTCATGACCCTGAGTAAATGACAAGAGTGCTTCATTTCCAAATATGGATTAACTCTTTGAGGGGGACCACCCAGCCACCCCAAGCCCCACTCCAAGGAGCGGGAGTAAGGTCTGCACAACTGAGATGTGCTGTAAGTGTGGCAGGTAAGGTGAGAACAAAGCTCGTAACTTGATCTCTCTAAAATGAACAGGACAATGCATGGCTAAATATAGACTGGCTGTCCAGAAACAGAAACACACACAACCCAGAAAACTCACTAAGAGATAACAGTTCCTTCCACCCTAAAGAACAGTTTATGTTTGGATCCTGGAGCTAGTCATTCATTTTTCTGACCCAAGGAGGAAGGATTCTGACAAAACTTACTGCCGTGGTGTGTTTGTCAGACACCTTCTTGTTCTAATCTGGACGTTTGCTAGGCACAGAGCATTGTGCTAAACACCATCAGAGAAACAAAGATGGTCTAGATCCTGACCTCTAACAGCTCACAGTCTAGTTTTGTATGACAGATTTGTGAATTCCCAACAACAAATAAACAGCAAAATGAAATACTATAAAAAGTTTAGAGGAAGCCATGGTTAATTCTAACTAGAAGCTTATGGAAAGCATGGTATTTGCTCTGGGCCTTAGTTTCCCATCTCTAAAATAAGATGCCCCGGGGCAAAGAAGGTTATGTGAGGATGTGTGACCAGGGACTGCGACATGCCTCTAAGCTACAGCCACTCGCTCTCTTTCCCCTGTGCCCTTCACAGAATCGATTTCTGCTAAAGTATACCGAGAGATCGTATGTGTTAAGGTCAGGATGTTCTGACTTGGCTCTCAGAGCTCTGAGATGGTGTTCTTTCTCAGCTCCTTCCTAGGAAGGGGGTTGGGGAAGCATAGTCCCTGCAAAGTCTCACGAGGTCTCATGTTACTGCCTGTCTCTGCCTCCTTTTTCTTCCTCTGCTTTATAGTTTTTATAAACACTGGGAGACTTATATTTTTGAACTTGGGGAATTATTTATACTAGTCTTTAGTAGTGTGATCCAGCAAATGTTTACTAACCATGCAAATATGAGTAAGATTGTAAACTCATAATAAAATAACAGTCCCGCCCGCCAGTGTCCTGGTGATCAGATCTCCTGACTTGATTGCCCCTACATACACACATACACGCACACTCTCTCTCTCACATTATAGAGAATACATCTTCATTCACGTTGATACATCCTTTTTTTTGGTACGGTAGAAGGACCGCTGGACTGGGAGATCTGAATTCTAATTCCAGGATTCACATCTGACCCACTGTGTGGCCTTGGACAAGTAGCTTTACCTTTCTGGGCCTCAGTTTCTCCAACTGTACATGAGAAATTTGGGGGCGTTGGGAGGATGGCAGTGATAAGACAGAGACTGGACTCCGGGGCCCCTTCCAATTGCCATATTATGTGAGTTATTGTTTAGAGTGAAACCATTTTGTGTTTGGCCTTAAATTTTTGAATAACTCCTCTAATTATGATGTGTGCAAGAGGATTTTGAAGATTATTTCTTCTTAAATAATTTCAGGCTTGGGATTGTAAGTTATAATGACAGAGAGCTGTTGGTCCAATCTTGCCCTCAGCACCTGTCAACATGCTTTTGTTTTTAGAATCCTCCACACATCTGATCCTTGTCTTTCAGTTAGCTTTCTATGGGGACCACTCACCCCATAGAATCCTATACCATTTTCTGTTTTCAGAATTCTTTCATCAGTCATCTTCTACCTGTTAGAAACCTTAATGTTACCACTGTTCCACTTCTAGGAATAAATGATGGAAAGAACTAGTGTCAAGCCAACAACCATTTATTGAGTATTTAATAATTACTATTTACTCATATTTCATCTCATCAGATCCTCAAAAGAACCCTGTAAGGTGGATGTTCTCTTTGGCATTTGACAGCATAGGAAGTGAGGTACAGAGAGATCAAAAATTTTGCCCAAGGCCTTGCGGTAGAATAATTTCAGAACCTGGACTCCCATGTTTCTGAACCCATGTCAGGGTTCTTTCTGTTACAGATTGTTCCTTCGGAGGGGCCCATAGACAGATGATATGAAGGGCCAGTGAGAACATGGATGGTTTCCAATTTATAATTTTGATGATACAAAGAAAGATTTTTGAAAGAATTTGTTCTTTCATTTGGTTTTCAGACCTTGCTTTGCCCTTGATTTTTCAGCCGACCCTAATTCCTCTGCCTCAGAATTAAGAACCAGAGATTGTTAAAAACCAAACCAGCAGAGCTTAATCTAAATCTCTGTGTAAATATGACTCAGTAGGTCTTACGTGGAGCAGCTCTCTTAAGTTTCCCAAAGATGACTTTGATGTGTATCCCTGATCTAATCCAGGTTCTTCCTTTTATAAATAGAGAAAACGAGGCCCAGGAAGGTGAAATGGCATGCCCAAGGCCCCTCAGCCAGTTCACAGCAGACCTAGGCCTAGACCCTTAGTCTCTTATTTGACTTTGCCTCCCATAAAGCTAATACCCTTCACCTGATAGGGATCTTGTGGGATCTCTTTTCTCTACATGGGTGAAAATGATTGGCTTTGAAGACAGTGAGATCTATTTCAGATCTAGGCTTTGCCGCTTTCTAGCTGTGTGACCCCAGAGCTTATTATTTTTTATTTATTTTTTTTTGTGAGGAGGACTAGCCCTGAGCTAACATCCGGTGCCAATCCTCCCCTTTTTTTTTTCTTGAGGAAGATTGGCCCTGGGCTAACATCCGTGCCCATCTTCCTCTACCTTATATGGGACGCCGCCGTGGCATGGCTTGCCAAGCAGTGCGTTGGTGCGTGCCCGGGATCCAAACCTATGAACCCCGGGCCGCCGCAGTGGAGCGCGCACACTTAATCGCTGCGCCACCGGGCCCCAGAACTCATTATTAACTTCTCAGTTTTTTCATTAAAAAAAAAAATGGAGATAGTACTATCTACTTCATAAGGTAGACTAGAGACACATAGTAGGTGCTTAGTAAATGGCAGCTATGATTATTATAGTCCATATTGTCCTTTTTGTTCTCGTTCATTCTGCATATAACATCTATCCAGGGTATAGTTGTGACTAAAACAGTGATAACAATTACCTTCTGAGCATCCACTATAGCTTGGAAAGCAACGCCATACGTCTTGGCCAATTTCAAGGTTTCTGCCAGTTTCATGTATACTCCAGGAGTAGGTGCATTGCGAAGGGTGGAGTTCCATGCTAAATGCTTTATATAAATGATCTCCCATCCTCACAGCAGCCCTACAAAGTATGTATTCTCCCTGTTGAACAAGTGAGGATCAAAGAGGTTTGTGTAACTGTCCAGGGCCACAGAGCTAGGAGTTAGCAGAGCCAGGCTTTGCCTCCATCCCGGGCTCCAGCATGAGCTTTGGTCTACCACTTTGTGGGTTCTGAGACCCACTGAAGCTTGGGGTGGGGATTTTAGGGGGAAAGGATAAAGATAAAAAGGGCATTGAGATAAGGGAACCAGTCGTTATTGGCCAGTCATCTTTTCCAGAAACTCCCGCCAACTGCCCCTTTCCTGCTCCTGTTATCACTAGCCACTTGATGGCTGGGCTGGGCTAGGCTGGGCTGGGCTGGGCTGGGCTGGGCTGGGCTTGGCTTGCCTGGGCTGGGCTGAGCTGAGCTGAGCTGAGCTGAGCTGGGCTGGGCTGGGCTGAGCTGAGCTGGGCTAGGCTCCTCCACTGAAATCCTTCAGAGCTTTCCTGTTCTAGAGTTTTTCAAGAAGGTGGGAGGAGTGTTTGTATGCTGGGCAGGCTTCCCAGGGGTGATTGTGGAAAGGAAGGAGAGTGATTTTGTAGGGCCCTAAAAAGAAGCCAGGATGAAGAGGAAAAAATAAAACCCTGTTTAAAAGAAAACAAATTGACTCAGGCATTTTCTGCCATTATCTTTAGTCTAGACTTGGAGATAGAAGCCCAGGCCAGGAGTTTGGAAAAGTCCATTTTCTTCTTGCTGTGTAAGTGACCTTCCTAATGACCCAAGACACATCATTACAACAGCCTTACAGCCACGTACCAAAAACAGCCCAGACACACATTGTTTAATGTTTTCCTTTATCTTTACCATTCTTTCCTTCCCTCAAGAGGTACCCAGGCAATAAAAATAAATCCTGTTAACGTTTTATGGGAATGCACAGATTTGTTTTCATACCCTTATCTCATTCACCTTTTGTGACAGCCTCACGAGACAGATAGGCAGGCCAAGGATTATTCTCCCAATTTGATAGGTATGGGACTAAAGCTCAGAGAGAGACCTGTCCGTGATTTCATAACTAGTTAATGGCAGAGCTGGAACTGGATCCCCAGTCTCCTGACTCCTGTCACATGCATGAGGTCCACTCACTGTGAGATGGAATTTCAACCTGCTTGGATCTTTTGACCCCAAACCATAAGTTCTTGCTATTTTGTGTTGCTGAAATTCCCACTGCCTTGCTATGATTATAGGGTGAAGCCCTGAACAGTGGGGTTGGAGGAGATGTAGGGAACCGAAGGTAGGAAAGGGAGAATGTCTCTTACTCAGTATACTTTAGTAAGGACTTGATATTTACTGAGTGTTCAATTTTCTCTTCAAAGAGGAAATAATGAAAAACTAAAGGTTAGATATATTTAATTAGACTACTGTTAATCTCTTGCATATACTTAACACTTCATACTTTACAAAGGGCTTTATGCATGTGTGTGTGTGTGTGTGTGTTTTTAATTCACATACCATATATCATTCATTTAAAGTGTACAAGTCAGTGTTTTTTAGTATATTCACAGGGTTGTGCAGCCATCACCACCATCTAATTTTGGAACATTTTAATCGCCTCAAAAAGAAATCTCATACCCATTAGCAGTCACTTCCCATTCCCCATCCTCTCGCCAGCCCTAAGCAACCCCTAATCTTCTTTCGGTCTCTATATATTTACCAATTCTAGACATTTAATATAAATAAAATCTAGCTTCTTTTTATTTAGCACAATGTTTCAAGGTTCATACATGTTGTAATATGTATCCATACTTTATTCTGTTTACTGCTGAATAATATTCCATTGTTTGGATATGCCGCATTTTGTTTATTTATTGATCAGTTTACAGGCATTCGGGTTGTCTCCACTTTTGGCTGCTATGAATAATGCTGCTATGAACATTCATGTACAAGTTTTTGTATGGACATATGTTTTTGTTTCTCCTGAGTATGTGCCTACAAGTGGAATTGCTGGGTCATATGGTAACTCTTTTTGAGGAACTGTCAAACTGTGTGTGTGTTTATAAATTTACTAAGATATATTTCCCATACCGTGAAATTCACCCATTTACAGTATACAGTTTAGTGGTTTTAGTATTTCACAGGGTTGGGCAACCATCACCACAATCTAATCTTAAAAAATTTTCATCACTTCAAAAAGAAAACACCATCCTCATTAGCAGTCATGTTCCCTTCCCACTCCCCCATCCCAGCCCCCAGGAAACTGCTAGTCTACTTTCTGTCTTTATGGATTTGCCTATTCTAGACATTTCACATAAATAAAATCATACAGTCTATAGTCTTTTATCACTGGCTTCTTTCACTTAGCATAGTGTTTTGAAGATTCATCCATGTTGTACCATGTATTAGTATTTCATTCATGCGGCTGAATAATATTCTATTGTATAGATATATCACATTTTGTTTATCCAATCTCTACCTCTCTCACCATTTGGCATTCTCCTTGTATGTCTCTGTTTTCTCTTCTTATAAGGACACCAGTCATTAGATTAGGGTGCACCCTAATCCAGTATGACCTCATTTTAACTCATTCTAATTTAATTACATATGCAAAGACCCTATTTTCAAATAAGGTCACATTCTGAGGTTCTAGGTAGATGTGAGTTTTGGAGGGACACTATTTAACCCAGTATAGGCACCAAGGAATAATCATATAAATTCAGGTAGAAATCTTTTAAAGTTGCAAGCAGAAGTGGGATTTTGGTAAGGGTTAGTGCCAAAACAGCTTTGAAAGAACTTCTCTGGAGCTGCAGACCATAATGGAGCTCACTGGTTTTATAGACATAGCTTTATGTTGGTAGAAAAAAATTCCAAGCATCTGTGGGCCCAACTCATCCTAACCCCTACTTCATCTTATTAACAGACTTTGAAAACCTCTCTGATTTTGACCACAGGAAATAAGCATATTTGGATTTTTGTGCCAGGGAAAATTCTTTTATTCATTCAACAAATATGTATTGAATAGCCACTATATACTGGGACTGTTCTAGGCACTGGGAATGCAGAAGTGACTAGAACACATTTTGAGTACCTAAACATGTAGAGTTTTCTAGACCCTTTATGCATTTCATCCTTATAACCACCATATGTCAGTTTGTAAATAAGGAAACTGAGACTCAGAGAGGTGAAATGATTTCTCCAGTTCTACAGGTAGACAGGCTGGGTCACAGATTTGATTCCACAGCCTGAGCTGGAGGCAGAGGACACCAGAGGTGAGGACAGATCACTCCTCTTCTATACAGACCCACAGCCCAAACATTCAACATAGGGGACATGAAGGATGTTTTGGGTGACAAGGCAGGATAAGGAGGTTGGGACAAAATGGCGTTTCTTGTCAGACTGGGGAACCTGGACTTGATTCTGAAGGCAGTGAGGAGTCTGAATGTTATTGAGGCGGTATGACTTATTATGGTATGTACTTCATTTATTTAATCAACACATATTTATGGAGTTGTGTCACACACTGGGCTTGATGCTAGGTATAAAACTGTTACAGAAGAGACAGAATCTCTGCCCTCACTGAGTTTACAGCCTAATGTATGGAGTGATGAGAGAGAGGTTGGTATTTTCCTGAATTTCTGTTTGAAACACAGGGTAATACTGGTGAGGAACAAGGTTGAAAAAATAAACAGGAAAACGGTTTTAAAAAGAGAGAGCTTTGTAAGTCATCCCGAGGATAACAGGGATCCATTGAAGAATTTTAAGCAGGGCAGTGACATAATAATGTGATGTGGTTGTTGAGAAACAGGAAAGAGTCATAGATAATGCCTAGGTTTCTGGCTTGGAGACCTGATTAGATGGTGATGTTGATGTACTTCACTGAGATAGAGAACACAGGAGGAGGGTGAGGAGATCAGTTGAGATTGTTGAGCTTGACTTGCTTGTGGGACATCTGAATGGAGGTGCCCAGCAGACGGAGGGATATTCAACAGGGAGCCCAGGAGAGAGAACTGAGCTAGAGATTAAGATTTGAGAGTTGTCATCACATAGGTGGTAACTGAGGCTGTGAGAGTGGACAGGATACCCCAGGAGAGTCTCCAGAGTGAGAGTGAAGCTGTAGGAGAGTCTGGGGCAGAACCCTGAAGACTGCCCCCATTGAAGGGGTGGGCAGAGGAGGAGGAGTCTAAAAAGACCATGGAGAATGTAGAATCGCTCCAGAGGCTTTCTCTTTGCACCTTCCCTGTGTCTTCTCAGGCAGCAGCTTGTGTTCATTCCCTGGCGCCATGGCTACTCCGTCCCCTAGCATAAAGCCTCTGTGCTCTGCCATTAGAGAGTTCATCTTGCAAATCTAATGGAGTAATGAAGCCATTGATTCTGTTAACAAACGTCCAGTTCACTACGAGATCTATAATGGGAATTCATTTAGGAGGTCAATACAGCTGTCACTGGAATAGTTTTTCCCCAGAGGCCTATGGCTTTTTTTGTTGTACACTGGCAGAAGTTGTCCTGCCTAGCATCAGGAAGACTGGAGAGTAATTAATACTGTAGAGCATTAATGAGCTGGTGGTCCTGCCTAGGGCTATAAGAAGAGTACAGCCTGAAATAGGTCAGATAACAGGGAGTGAAAACAGAACTATGTCCCCTCTGAAATGATTTGAATAACCCTAGAAAGCCACCATCATCACCACTAAAGCATTATCCCTCACTAGCTATCACATCACCAGAAATTACATCTTTAAACCTTTATTTGTTTTGAACAAAAAGTTTCGCTGTTGGAATTATTGTATGCTGAATGACTGTTTTTGCTTATTCTGCAAACACAAACTAAGAACTTCCTATGTACCTGGTCTTTATTAGGTAAATGCTGGGGCTATAGAGGTAACAACATCAGTTCTTAGAAACCCATGGGCTGGACAAGGAAGCAGAGTGACGTAATGAAGCATGAGCCAAGTGCTGTTGGCACCTAGAAGAAGATGGAGTCCAGGAAGGTTTCAGAGAGAATATGATATCCATGTAGCGTCTTAAAGTCTACATATGAGTGCCAGGAGAGCAGAAGTGAAAGCTAGGCGAAAGGTACAGCATAAGCCAAAAACAAAGAATCATAAAAGAAGCTGGTGTGTTCAGGACTGATGAAGCTTCCATATGCCTTGGGTATGGGAGGAGAAAAGCAGGAAATAGGTCAGACTGTGAAAGGCCTTGTATGTTATGCTAAGGAATTTGGACTAAGCTTGGAGAGCCAGCCAAATGAATAATGCCCTTGGCTTGGGGTGTAGCACTCTAAGCTATTATCTGTCTTTAATACCTCGCTTCCTTTCTAACACAACAGACGAGACTTTAAGATAAGAGTTAAGAGAAAAAAAGACCGATAGAGAGTAGTGGGTACAAGAGTTGGGGAGTGGGGAACATCGCTATCCTCAGAGGACTTGGAAGGGCAGGCAGGAGGAGCTGGGACCAGTCGTAAGGGACAGCTCCAAATATATTTGTGCTTTTATCATTAATACAGTAAGGCACAGTCCAGGACCTCAGTGAATGAGTCTCCAGGATGCAAAGCTTCATTTAACAAAGCTAGCCTTAGCTTTGAGGGAGGAGATGAGAACAGGAGCCCCCAAAGAGAAGGAAGGCAGTGGTACTCAGTACCCCAGAGGCTGGCCTTGCCTGAGGGCTGGAGTCACATTCCTGGACACAGGTAGCCACACCTCCTGGAAGTGGGCCAGATCCTGGGCAGTATCTGCCCAGGTTGTGATAGAGAGTGGCCTCCAGGTGACTCCAGGAGCAGTACAGAGGTATAGACCCAGGAGGCCACAGCCCTCCTTTCTGGGAGGGCAGAGCGGGGGCAGGTGTGTGATAAGGAGGGAATGCTGCTGCTGGATCATTGCCTCTGCTCTTAATATTTCTTCTTCCTCTGACAGCCACTTTGAGATAAGGACACCTTTCCTTCCTTTTTCATTCACAGAGCTCTTTCTCCTTTTCACAGACTCCCTGAGAAACATTTCCTCAGCCAGTCATGGCCCCCGCTCTTCTCCAGCTGAGCTCAGCAGCTCCAATCAGCACCTTCTCCGAGAACGAAAATCCTCAGCCCCATCGCACTCCAGCCAGCCAACCTTGTTCACATTTGAACCCCCTGTGTCAAACCACATGCAGCCCACCTTGTCCACCAGTGCACCTCAGGAGTATCTCTACTTGCACCAGTGCATAAGCCGGAGAGCAGAAAATGCAAGGTAGGAGCCTGCTGTGAACAGTAGCTGGTAGAGTGACCACTCACAGGGCCTAGTACTTTTCAGTCTCTGTTTTTTCATTTTAAAGACAAAGAAGTAAAATGTTACATCTTTTCGGGTAAGCAAATATATATTTATAGGACAAAACACCATTTTTTCGCTTAGGTAACCTTCACATTTTATTGGTATCATCTATGTTGCTATACAGTGATAATTGGCTTCCAGAGAAACCTCCCATTATCAAAAATCATGCTATAAAAATTTTCTGTTTTCTTTGGGGAAAAAAGGCATTAAGGGCTAGAGTTTCAGAACTGAAAAAAAGTCAGTTTACTTGTTGGCCTTAAGAGTATAGCTATAAAACCTTACCATTATTGAACAAATACATATTTCACTTTTGCTCTAGAGCTGCACTGTTCCATATGGTAGCCACTATCCACATGTGGCTATTCAAATTAATTAAAATTAAATTAAGTTAATTACAGTTAAATAAAATTTAAAATTAAGTTCCTCCATTGCACTAGCCACATTTCAAGTGCTCAGTAGCCACACATAGCTAGTGGCTACCATACTGGATAATACAGATAGCAAACATTTTTATCATCACAGAAAGTTCTAGAGCTAGGACTCCCTGCTTTAAAAAAACTGTCTTTGTCTTTCTAACACCACCAGCGCTCTCTCAAGTGCAGAGCCTATACATATTTTTATTACCTTTTGTTCTCATTTTTAGGATAAACAAAAGCACAGAGCTGATGGGCTTTGCCACAGCTGGTTCCCAATTGCTACCATGGCTGGCAAATTACAAATCATGTTCCTTAATTAATTAATGTAGAAATATCTAATTTGTATTATGAAAATTAAAGCAATTAGAGAATTGGCTGTATTAATGTATCACTCTCACAATATTTTCATGGATAATCTCTCTTGAACCAGTCAAACACACTGAGAGATGGCCAGTGTAGATCATTTATCTCTATTTCATAGATGAAGAAACTGAGACTCACAACTAATAAAGGACTAGAACCCAGGTCTTCTCATTTCCAGTTCTGTACTCACTTCTCGACACTATGCTACTGTGATTCTGGTTTTCTGAGTTATTTACCATGACACAACAGGCTCCCAACACTTAATCTTAAGGCTGCCTCAGATACCCATTTTCCTGAAGCAGCATGATTCATTTCTGTGAACTTGCACTAGTTCAGCCTTCATCAGCTTATACATGAAGAGCTGAGTTCTAAGAAGGCAGAATGAATTAGCCAAGATCACAAGTTAGTGGCAGAACTGTAAATAGCACCTGATTTTCCTGAGTCACAGACCAGAGAATCTGTGATATAATGAAAAGCATCTTACAGGCTTTGGAGTCAGTCAGATATAGGTTCAAATTCAGGTTCTGCCACTTCATTGTGATCTTGGCCAACTTATTTAACCTTCCTGACCTTCAGTGTCTTTATCTGCAGAATGGGAATAATTAATTCAGTGGCTTACTAATGAGCATAAAATGACAAAACATACATAAACTACCCAGCAGTAGACGCTCAGTACATATTACCAGTTGTTCTCCTGTGCCCCATCCCCTTCTACGACGTGTATGATTGCCTGGGAGTAGAGATGTGAGGTCTTACAATCCTGGTTCTAGGGAAAGACAAAATCCTTTATAATAGTGCCTCTCAAATTTTCATGTACATGTGAAATACTTGAGGATCTTGTTGAAATCCTGATTCTGATTCAGTAGACCTGAGTAGGTCCTGAGATCCTAAACTACAAATGATGCCAGTGCAGATTGTCTGCAGATCACACTTTAAGTAGAAGGCCTTATATAATGTTAACAACCACCACCACCCCCACTCCCATGATACTGCTAAAGCAACAGAGAACAAATATATAAATGTCTCTGCTTGAATTAGCAGTTAGGGCCCACTCTCTGCATCCCCACCTCTCTAAAACCTCCCTTCATCTTCCTAGCTGGAATTCATTTCTGCTGTGAATTCTCATGGCAGTTTTTGATCCTCTCTCTCACAGCGCTTGGAACTTTCTGCTTCCTAATATGGATTTTTATATTAATAGATTACTACTCTTTGAAGACAGGACCCAGGGCACACAGTAGGTGCCTAATAAATATTTGAACAAATCCGTGTTGTAGAGAGATAACGTAATAGAGGAGATAGAACTTATCTATAGCTGGGGAAGCAGCTTTATTGTGGCGCCTTGACCAAGCTGTGATTTTCTCTGTCTTTGTTTTCTCTTGTGTAGGTGTGGGAGCAAGAAGGTGATAAGCAGGATCTCAGGGAGATTTTTGGAAAAAATAAGTTCAAACATTTTTTGCAGACTTCCAAGGGGGGCGTGGAGGGTGGGAAGGAAGCTTTCTTCAGTCCAGAAAAACTGTATAGTTTCTGATAGTAGTAGAGTAGCTTGCATGATACTAAACATACTGTAACAATTATAAACTCTGGACAAAACATAAAAAAACAACTGTTTGAAGGCACTGAAGAACAATGAAAAAGCAGGCAGAAACTGGAAGAGATGTGACTCTTAAAAGGAGGGACCCACACTGGGTGGGTCCAATTTACATGTTTTTTCCTATGGAGGAAATTCCTATAACATATCATCCAAAATGTTCAGTATACAATGAGAAATTGCTAGACACAGGAAAAAACTGTAAAAGTTGACCCATAGTTGAAAGAACTCAGTTCTTTCAAATTTTGGAGCTAGCATACAAAGATTTTAAAATGATTGTTAATTGCTTTCATCTGTGGGATGAAAATGGATAATAAGTGAAGAGATGGTAAAATTTAGGAGAGAGATGGAACCTCTGAAAAAGAACTTAGGAGTTCCAGTTCTAAGTGTGGGACTGACCCAAACCAGCATAACAAAGGCTTTGTGAACTAAACTGAGATTTGTGCTACCACACACAGGCGGAAGATCAAAACTTGCAGTCTGAGCCTAACCAGGTGTGCTGCCTGCAAAAACAAAAACATCAGCATTCTTCAGATGATTATAACAGAACCCAGAGTCTCTATAACTTAATATCACAGCATTCAGGATATAATTCAAAATTTTTCAGCATACAGAGAACCAGCAAAGTGTAACCAGTTTTCAAGGGAAGATGCAGTTGTCAACCCCAACATAACCCAGATGTTGGAATTATCAGACACAGATTTAAAAGTCCATGTTATAATAATATTCCATGTGATAATGAAAAACACACTTGAAATTAATGGAAAGAAAAAAAAAACTCAATCAATCCAGAAGTCTATAGCCTGCAAAAGTATCCTTCAGGAATGCAAACAAAATTAAGACATTCTCAGATGAAAGAAAAATAAGAGAATTTCCAGGAGATCTAATTTAAAGAAATGATAAGGAAGTTCTTCAGGCTGAAGCAAGATAGTACCAGAAGGAAACTAATATCTTCAGGAATGAAGCAAAAATAGTAAATAGTAAATATAGTAGATATCTGCATAATTATGAAAGACTATTTTTTCCCTCCTAAGTTCTTTAAAATATGTATGAGTGTTGGAAGCAAGTGTTAAACATTGTCTAGTGGAGTTTTCACATGGTTTTCTTTCACTTCAGCCAGAAGAGCTTCCTTTACCATTTCTTGCCATGTGAGTCCCCTCATGATATATTTTCCCAATTTTCATTTATCTGGAAATACCTTTATTTCATCTTCATTTTTGAGAGATATTTTTGCTGGGTATAAAATTCTGGAATGATGGTTTTATTTTTCTTTGGCATTTTAAAGGATACTAGAGTCTTCTGACATCATTGTTTCTAATGAGAGGTCAGCTGTTCCTTGATTCTCATTTTCCTATGTGTAATGTATCTTCCTTCCTCTAAATGATTTTTTGCTCCCTTTTTAAAAAACTGTGGTAAAATACACATAAAATTTACCATCTTAATCATTTTTAAGTGTACAGTTCAGTGGTGTTAAGTACTTTCACATTGTCATGCAACCAATTTCCAGAACTCTTTGCATCTTGCAAAACTGAAACTGCACCCATTAAACAATTCCCCATTTCTCCTTCCCCTAGCCCCTACAACCTCCTTTCTACTTTCTATGTGGATGAATTTGACTTCTCTAGGTAACTCATATAAGTGAAATCATACAATACTTGTCTTTTTGTGATTGGCTTATTTCACTTAGCATAATGTCCTCAAGGTTCATCCATGTTGCAGCATATGTCAGGATTTCTTTCCTTTTTAAGGCTTAATGATATTTCATTCCCTGTATATACCACATTTGTTTGTTGGTCATTTGTATATCTTCTTTGGAGAATTCTCTATTCAGGTCCTTGGCTCATTTTTTATTGGGTTTTTTTATTGTTGGGTTGGTGAAGTTCTTTATATATTGTAGATATTAATCCCTTACCAGATATATGATTTGCAGATATTTCCTCCATTCTATAAGTTACCTTTTCATTCTGTTGAATGTGTCTTTTGATGCACAGAAGTTTTAAATTTTGATGTAATCCAATTTATCTATATTTACTTTTGTTGCCTGTACTTTTGGTGTCGTATATAAAAAATCATTGCCAAATCCAATTTCAAGAAGCTTTTCCTCATATGTTTTCTTCTCAGAGTTTGATAGTGTTAGCGGTTACATTTAGGTCTTTGATCTGTTTTGTGTTAATTGTAATATATGGTGTAAGGTAAAGGTCGAACTTCATTTTTTTGCATGTGGATATCCAATGTTACCAGCACCATTTGTTGAGAAAACTGTCCTTTCCCCATTGAATGGTCTTGGCATCCTTGTTGAAAATTATTAGGCCATCTGTGTGAGGGTTTATTTTTGGGCTCTGTATTCTATTCCATTGGTCTGTCTGTCTGTCTTTAATGCCAGTGCCACACTGCTTTAATTACTGTAGCTTTGTAATATGTTTTGAAATCAGAAAGTGTGAGACCTCTAACCTTGTTCTTCTTTTTCAAGATTGTTTTGGCTATTCGGGCCTTTGACTATTTTAAGTTTTTTTTCCTTTATCTTTGTTTTTTAGCGATTTAATTATGCTATCATATGTGTTTTTCTTTGTGTTTACTCTATTTGGGGTTCACTTACCTTTCTGGTTTGATGTGTTGCTATTTTTGATCCAGTTCAGCCAAATTTCTACCACTAGTTCTTCAAGATTTTTTCCTGCCCCATTCTGTCTCTGCTTTGCTTCTGAGACTTGAATTATTCATATGCTAGGCCACTTGATACTGACACGTATGTCACTGATACTATTCTTTTTTTTTTTTTTTTCCGATCTTTTTTCCTCATGTGCTTGGTTTGGATAATTTTTTAAATTGATTTTTCAGTTCTAGAAAAACTCCCCTTTGTCCTCCCCCCTTTTTTTAAAATAATTTTTGAGGGGTGATTGAAGTACAGTCAATGTCATAGACATAAAGTTTCCTCATGCTCCTTTGTAGTCCATTCTTCCCTCTGCGTCATTCTTCAGGAACCACTGACAATATCCCTGTCACTATATTGTTTTTATATTCTAGAATTTTACTTGAATGGAATCATACAGTATTTCCTATTTTTCCTGACTTCTTGCAGTCGGCGTCATACTTTTGAGATTCATCCATGTTGTTGCATGTATCCTTAGTTTTTCCTTTTTATTGCTGAGTAGTAGTTCAGTATATCTTTTTTTTTGAGGAAGGTTGGCCCTGTGCTAACATCTATTGCCAATCTTCCTCTTTTTCTTTTTTCTCCCCAAAGCCCCAGAACATAGTGGTATATCATAGTTGTAGAGTTGTAGCTCTTCTATGTGGGACACCACCTCAGCATAGCTTGATGAGTGATGGATAGGTCCCTGCCCAGGATGAGAACCAGCGAACCCTGGGCTGCCAAAGCAGAAGGCGTGAACTTAACTGCTACACCACCAGGCCAGCCCTCAGTGTATCTTTATATCACAATTTATTTATCCATTCACGTGTTGATGGGCACTTAGGTTGTTTCCATTTGGGGCAATTACAAATTAAAATGGATTTGTACATAAACAGTCACTAACAAATCTTTTTTTTTTTTTTTAATAATTTTATTTATTTATTTTTTTCCCCCAAAGCCCCACTAGATAGTTGTATGTCATAGCTGCACATCCTTCTAGTTGCTGTATGTGGGACGCAGCCTCAGCATGGCCAGAGAAGCGGCACGTCGGTGCGCGCCCGGGATCAAACCCAGGCTACCAGCAGCGGAGCGCGCGCACTTAACTGCTAAGCCAGAGGGCCGGCCCTAACAAATCTTTATGTGGACATTTGTTGCATTTCTCTTGGGAAATACCTAGAAAAGTAGGCCGAGGTTGTTTTATTGGTGAATTCTGTCAAATATTCAAACATAAAAGAACACAAATATTACCCAAATTCTTTTAGAAAACATAAGAAGAGGGAATCCTTTGGTAACTCATTTTTATGAAAACAGCATAACCCTACTACCAAAACCTGGCAAAGATTACAGAAAAGAAAATTACAGAGCAATATTCCCTGTGAATATAAATGCACAAATCCTTTTTTTTTACGAAAACATATCAGCAATCGAATTCAACTAAAAAAATGTATATCTATATATATATACACACACACTCACATATATATATATATATATCACACATATGTGTTTTAGGAAAAATATATATAATAGGGAATATTTATGTGTATACATCATTAGAGATAAGACATCATGATAAAGTAGTGTTCGTCCCAGGAATGCAAGGTAAGTTTGACATTCAAAAGCCAACCAATATCACTCATCACATTAAGAGAATAAAGGAGGAAAATCATGTAATCATCACCTCAATAAATGCGGAGAAAGCATTTGACAAAACTCAATACCTCTTCATAAAAGAATATTTCTTAGCAAATTATGAATAGAGGAGAACTTCTTCAAACTAATATTGGGCTTCTAAGGATAACGTACAGCAAATATCATACCTGATGAAGAAATAGTAAACATATTTCCCCAGTATTAGGGACAAGGAGAAAATACGTGCTCTTACCACTTCTATTCAACATTACTAGAGATCCTAGCCAGTTCAACAAGGGAAAAAAAAAAGATATAAAAGACACTAAGATCAGAAAGGAAGATATAGCACTGTCTCTATTTGCAGGTAACTTGATTGTTTATATAAAAAATCCTAAGGAATCTAGAAAACAACTATAAGAAGTAATAAGTGAATTTAGCAAGTTCACAGAATAAAAGTTAGTATACAAAAATTAATTTTTACATACTAGCAGCAGACAATTGGAAAATGAAATTTTTCTTTTTTTCCCCCCCTTTTTCTCCCCCAAGTCCCAGTAGATAGTTGTATGTCATAGTTGCACATCCTTCTAGTTGCTGTATGTGGGACGCAGCCTCAGCGTGGCCGGACAAGTGGTGCGTCGGTGCGTGCCTGGGATCCGAACCCAGGCTGCCAGTAGCTGAGTGCGCGCACTTAACCGCTAAGCCACGGGGCCAGCCCCGGAAAATTAAATTTTTAAAACTTCTGTACATAATGATGCCAAAAGACATGGACTACTTAGGAATAAATTTAACAAAAGACATGCAAGACCTCCTCACTGAAATCACTATGAAACATTGCTGAGAGAAATTAAAGCTCAATATGGAGAATGATATACTATAGTATGAATTGGAAGGCCCAATACAGGTACTATTAAAATGATAATTCTGGGCGGCCCCGTGGCTTAGCGGTTAAGTGCGCGTGCTCTGCTACTGGCGGCCCGGGTTTGGATCCCGGGAGTGCACCGACGCACTGCTTCTCCGGCCATGCTGAGACCGCGTCCCACATACAGCAACTAGGAGAATGTGCAGCTCTGACATACAACTATCTACTGGGGCTTTGGGGAAAAAAAAAAAAGGAGGATTGGCAATAGATGTTAGCTCAGAGCTGCTCTTAGTAAAAAGAGGAGGATTAGCATGGATGTTAGCTCAGGGCTGATCTTCCTCACAAAAAAAAAAAAAAAGATAATTCTTCCCAAATTGATCTATAGATTCAACACAATCCAAATAAAAATCCAGCAAAGCTTTTCATAGAAATTGATAAGCTAACTCTAATATTTATGTAAAAATGCAAACAATCTAGAATAGCCAAAGTGATTTTAAAAAGAATAACAACAAAGGTTGAGGATTTATACTATCTGATTTCAAGACTTCCTATCAAACTAAAGTAGTCAAGACAGTGTTGTACTGATGAAAGGGAAAACATATACATCTCTAGAACAGAATGAGGGGGAACATGTGTGTGTGTGTGTGTGTGTGTGTGTGTTTTGAGGTGCCAGTAGGGAAATGAAAATCTTTTCAATAAATGATGCTGGAACAGCTGGATATCCATGTAGGAATGGAAAAAGAACCCTTACTTCATATCACACTACTCAGAAGTTAACTCAAATATATCAGAGACCTAAAAGTAAAGTCGAATACTGTGCAACTTCTAGAAGAAAACATCTCTGATTGGAGTAAGCAAAGATTTTTATATAGGATACAAAAAGCAGGAATCATAAGAGAAAAAACCGTAAAGTAGTTTTTATCAAAATTAAAACTTTTGCTCTTCAAAAGACCCCATAAAGACAAAATGGCAAGTTACAAAATGTGATAAAATATTCAAAACACATATATCTGACAAAAGGTTTATTTCTAGAATATGTAAAGAACTATTACAACTCAACAAGAAGAAAAAATTGCCCAATTTTTTCAAATGGGCAAAAGATTGGAACAGACATTTCACACACACAAAAATAGAAATGGCAGTAAACACATGAAAAGATGCTGAATCGTCAGGGAAATGCAAATTAAAACCTCAGTGACATTTTGCTTCATCTCTACTGGAATGGCTAAAATTAAAAATACTAGCAATGGCAAGTATTGGCAAGTGTGCGGACGAGCTTTAATCCTGCACTCTTCTGACATTCACGTTACATACTAAGTGCTCTGGAAAAAAGGAGTAACGCTTTATAATTTACAAAGTACTTTTATATTAGTTACCTCATGTGATCTCCAAAATAATCTTACAGGGTTACTTTTGAGTAGGCAGTTTGAAGAGCGAATCAGCTCATTCACCTCTGCCTAGCATAGACATAAATATGCCTGATTGAGGGGCCGGCCTCGTGGCATAATGGTTAGGTTCGCGTGCTCTGCTTTGGGTGTCCCAGGATTTGCGGGTTCAGATCCTGGGTGCGGACCTGGGCACTGCTCATCAAGCCATGCTGTGGCAGCGTCCCATATACAAAAAAAATGGAGGAAGATGGGCACGGATGTTAGCTCATGGCCAGTCTCCCTCACCAAAAAAAAAAAAAAAAAAAAAATGCCTGCTTGGATTACTATAGTGAAATAGTATTTACTGAGGCTAATAACACCAGCCTTCTATCTATTCCTTTTTACATTTATGGAGGAACCTGATATAAGTTAAGCACCTCAGAGATAAAACCATGAATTATTTATCAATACGTTTACTACAGGACTAGCCACTATTCTTCCTTCAAGTAGTACATAATATGTATTCAGGTTTAAATGACTTCAGGTCTCAAAATCCAGCTCTTCCACTGAGCTAAAGTAAGCAACTAATCAGAATAGTAACTATTGGCAATGGAAGGAGTTTTGAACTGACACCGTCAAGACAAGCAGAGTCCTTTTTGTCTTCGAAGTCAAATTAGTCTCGCTGGATTTATTTTTGCCCTCCAGCCTTGAGGCCTCATCCCAGATTATAGCTAGTCTCTGTCTTCTTATTTCAAGGAGGCTGTTAAACCTGTAACAGGTGATACATTATGGTGAGTCACATGCCCTGGAAAGCCATAATTCTGGTGAGGGTTGGAGGAGGTGCAATTGTAAGGGCCAGAGTCCAGAATGAAAGCATCACTGACCCTGCAACAATATTCCACAGAAAAATGGTGGGTAACAAGTAAAATCAGAAATGTCAGTGGAGAACTTAACTACAATTAATCATTTCTAAGGCTTCTCTGACTCATTTCCCAGTGGCTTTGATTGACCAAAGGCAGAATATACAACTTTTAGTTTCATTTACTTTCACATATACCGCTTTCTTCTGTAACCATAGAGAAAAGCAGGCTCAATATTGCAGCCAGGAGGGTTTGAAATACAAAGATCGCCTCACCTCTTCGAGATTGTGAGACAGAATTTTCTGAGTTGTTTCCCTCACGGGAAGGATCCATTTGGGATGGGTAAAAACGCAGGAGGATGGTCTGAAGGATGTCTTGGGATTGCCAGTGAAAGCTTCAGAACTGTAAATGGTGGTTAATTGACTTACAAGCATTTATATCGTAGGTTTCCTTAAATGGGAACATAGTGATTAAAAATCAAACTGGGCCCTTCATCATTAAGGTGTTTGGAGTCTGAATCTAGTAGGGTGGAAAAGAGTGAACCCGTGGTGTAGTGTGGTACATAAAATTATATAGAAATATGCCAAAAAACAATTGCAAAATAAATTGGCTAGAATAACTAGGAAACCATTCCTAAAAGATAAGGGAGAGGTTTGGGGTTGATGTGAAGACCAAAGCACGTGTTGCAAGAGGTGATGTGATAGCCCCTGCACCAACAGCCTCTGGAGCAGCTGGTAGCCAGGGCTGAGAAGGAAAGGCATTGAGCTGCTGGCATGAGGGAGTATTGTCTCCCAGATTTTTCTCTGCCCCCAGGGAGCACCTCTACATACTTGTGTTCAAGTATCTTCCGTCACGAACTCTGCCACTTACCATTTTCCTCATCTCACACGTGAGCGTGGTACCTGTCTCTCAGAACTGGTGGGAGGATTAAAAGTGACATCACGTGTGCTGTGCCTGGCACAGTACTGTGCTCATTTTATGAGGCCTCTGTCAGCCCACAGCCCTGCAAGAGAAGTGTCACTCTCCACATCCACTGCTTCCAGGCATCCATCCCACAAAAGCAACTCAGGACATCATGGTGACATAGGCTTCCGTAAAGGTTTACATGAGAGTAGTCAAAGCCACAGGACTAGCTCAGCATTCCCCTCTCTTGATTCTTGACAGAGGGAGCACACTGTAGCAGATGGGGTTAGCGCAGGGAGTCCCGAGACCTGGGTGCTGGAACCAGCTCCACTACCATCTGAGTTTGTAACTTTGGGCAAGTTTATTTCCCTTGTTCAACTCCTTTTACCTGATTCTTGAAGTAATGACCAATCTCCCTCAACAGGCATTGGTATTATCTCCCACATCCCGGGCACCACGCCAGGGTACAGGATACGGTCCCTGCCTTCTAGGAGCACAGGGTCCAGTAGAAGTGGAAAGACACAGACCCAAAACACAAGACGGAGTAAGGGTTATGACGGAGAGCTGTGGGAGCAAAGAGGAAGGAGTGATTGAAGTGAAAAGAAGAATTAGAGGACCTGCAACACCTTTGTGGAGCAAAAAGGCTTCTTTTGCACTTTGTATAGGATTTTGATGCATCAAGGAGGCATTCCAGAGAAAGGCAAATAATGCAAGCCCAAGGCTAGAGCTTAGACCATGTGGAACGTGTTTAGGGATGAGTGAGTAGTTCTGTGAGTTAGGAGGATGCTGGAGCAGAGGGAGGTTGGGACATGAGCTAGTGGGTGCTGAAGGGGAAGGGTTTTGATGTGCTGATCCAAAGGGTTCAGTCCATGCTCAGGAAAGGGGATGGCAGCACCAGCACTTTTCTTTATTCATTTGTTTACTTATATATTCATTTGCTTGTCCATTCAACAAACATTTATTCGTTATTCATTATTTACTGTGTGACAAACACTAATCCGGTGCTGAGGAGACAAAAATGAATAAGACACGGTTTCTTTCCTTGAAGAAATCACAGTCTGGTGGAGGAGACAAGTAACAAGGATACATAACACAGATAACAATCACTACGTGATCCAAGAACAGAGTTGACCAAGTGCTTGAGTATGCTTGGAGGTAGAGGACATAAGAAACAACTTTAAAAGATGTGCAATCTGGGCTGGCCCTGTAGTGTAGTGGTTAAGTTCGGCGCACTCTGCTTCGGCGGCCCAGGTTCACAGGTTCAGATCCCAGTCGCAGACCTATGCCACTCGTCAGCCATGCTGTGGCAGCAACCCACATCCAAAATAGAAGAAGATTGGCAGAGATGTTATCTCAGGGCTAATCTTCCTCAAGCGAAAAGAGGAAGAGCCAGAAGATTGAGGAAGATTAGCCACAGATGTTAGCTCAGGGTGACTCTTCCTCAACAACAACAACAAAAAAGGATGTGCAATTTGAGTTGAGTTTGAAGGATAAATAGGAGTCAGAGCTTGTCAGATTGAAGTAAGAAGCCTTTCAGAGAGAGTGAACAACACAACAAAGCCCAAAGGCTTGACCGCATGGGCCGTACGGGGAACACTGGGAAGTTTGGCTGAGTGGATCCTAGAGTGGGAAGGTGAAGTGGGGAGGAAGAGATTGGAGGGATGGGTTGGAGTTGGAATACAGCTTAGACCTAAAGGCAGTGAGTCAGTATTGAAGATATTTAAGCCGAGAAGTTAGGAAAGTAAATGTCAGTGGGGGTCTAGAGAGGATCAGAGAGGTCCCCGACAGATGGTAGGGAGACTAGTTACCAGCCCTTTCATTTATGCAGAAAAAAATCAGGAGGACCTGATTTGGGGTGGATTCAGTAGGACCTGATGGGGTTATTGAGTGAGAAATCATAATCTGGGTAACTCCCAGGTTTCTGGCTTGAGTGACTGGTGCCATTCCCAAGACAGGAGAGTCAGGAGGAAGATGAAGAGTTCATTCTTGAATATGTTTAAGGCTACTGCAGGAGACCTGTGATGCTCTCCCCCTCCCCCTCCCCTGTTTTTCCCCCCCAAAGCCTCAGTAGATAGTTGTATGTCATAGTTGTACATTCTTCTATTTGCTGTATGTGGGACGCGGCCTCAGCATGGCCAGAGAAGTGGTGCGTCGGTGCACGCCCGGGATCCGAACCCGGGCCGCCAGCAGTGGAGCGCACGCACTTAACTGCTAAGCCGTGGGGCCGGCCCTCCCCCTCCCCCTTAAAATCCTTCAGGGACCCCCCCATTCTCATCAGCCCTGGCCTGGTCCCACCACTGTCGTCTCTCAGCCCTGCCTCCTGACACACTTGCTGCAGCCCGAGCAGCTTGCAGTTCCTTGACCTTGCCAGATTGTGTTCTACTTCTTTGTGCCTCTAACTAGAACACCTTTGCCCTTCTCTTGCCTTTTGCCTGGCCACTTGCCAGACTCACTCAGAGGTGACATCTTTAAGAAGCCTCCACTGACATTCTGTACCACCACCACCAGGGAGGGTCAGTATACATCTGGCAACTGCCGGGTGCTCACCCACTTGACTGTAATGATTTGCATGCATGTCACCTCCTCCACCACTGTGCCCCCCTAGAGCAGGAGGCATCTCTGTATCCATTATGCCTGGCCCAGATGGAAGGTGGGATGTCAATAAATGTTAAATGAACAAATCCAGATGGGGGCATCCAACAGAGGATGGGAAATTCCAAAAGACAAAATGAAAGGCACCAAAGAAAAATGTGAACAACGTGAACACCTTATGTCTACTATTGGCTCCCCCATCCTCTGCTCCAGGCACTCCATTATCTAAAGGTTAGATGCTCAATGATCTAGGCCCATGGCTGTTGGCTTGGTGATGTGTGTGGAATGGAATAGAAAGGGAGAAAGAACACAGAGTTCTAGAGAAGAGGGCTGCTGAAGGTTTGGGGACTGAATTGGAACTCCCAGCCATCAAAGATGCAAGTTTACATGAGAGGGAGTCTGGCCTAAACACCTGTTTCCCTTCCTCTTTCTAAGCTGCTGGGCTCTATTTTCTACCACCATCTGGTGGCCACATCCATAAATAACAAGCTCCCCACGAGCTAAAAGAGGTTGTGTAAGGCAGAAGTTCCGTGGATTGCCTCAGAGGGTTATGACACCCACTCCCCACCCCCCAGATATAGCATGCAAATTTGTATGTATACTGGTGAGAAGTGCCAGGAACTTTTTATCAGATTCTTGAGGCTTATAGCCTCCAAAAGGCTGAGAATCACTGCTATAAAGGATTGTTCTAGAAAAGCGTTTCTTAACTTTTTTTCCCCAAATGAAATCCTATAAAAAATCATAATGTAAGAGAGAGAAAAGCAGACCTGGATCCCTACTTGCTCAGAACCTCACCCCCCAGTTTCCCAGGGCACCTACACAGATCACAGAATCCAGTTTGAAAACCATGCTTATAAAGCCAAAGGCTTATGGAGCTTCAGAGCAGATGGACCCTTAAAAATCAATGAGACCCACTAGGTCCCACCCTGGAGAGGGGGTTTGGTGAAGCTCACAGAGCATATCAGCAGCAGTACTGGAACCTAACACAGATCCCTCCACTCCCAGGTCTTGTTACTGCTCAATCTTGCCTTATTTCCTAAAAACCTAAATTAAAAAAAAAATAAAGCTTTTTCTATCCCAAATATAGTTCCCCTACAGGAAACCATTTTTTCTACAGATATTTAGACTTCTGGAAAGAGAAATTTCTCCCTCTAAATGCCTCTCAACAAACCATAATACATGGTAGAAAATCTGTGGCTTACGTTTGAATATTTCTTTACAACTTATAACATCAACACCCATTAGCTGACTTATTTTATAATGGGAAAACCAAGAGTCAGATAAAATAACTTGCTGTTTTCTGACACTGATTTAAGGGTTCTTTCCACTGTCTCTCAGCTTTTGTATTCAAATGTATATATTCTATGGTACTTAAAACAATGAACAAGTGGGTGGTATCACTGACTTGTTGATACCTGTTTGGGGCGCGGGGGTTGGGTAAGGCCAACGCTGCTCATCACAGCCATTTGGGGTAAGGGGAGGGATAAAGGCTAACACTGATTTAACATCTATGTACTAGATATACTAGAGTCTAATTGTTGAACAACCTTCAAAGTATGTTTTTAATGACCATTTTTGCAGATGCATAAGCTGAAGCTCAGAAAGAGAAAGTGCCTTGCCCAAGGTCACACAGCTAGTAAACCGAGATAAACCTCAGGCCTGCCTGCCTCCTCAGCCTGTGTTTTTTCCACACCAACTAGCTGCATGGGGCTTTGAACATGCCAGCTTGCCTCCCTGGGCGGGCAGTCCTGGCCTCCTCTGACCCCTCTGCCCCTTCTTTCCTTTCTCTCTCTTAGGAGTGCCAGCTTCTCTCAGGGCACCAGGGCCTCATTTCTCATGAGGAGCGACACAGCCGTACAGAAACTTGCCCAGGGCAATGGACACTGTGTCAACGGGGTCAGTGGTCAAGTCCATGGCTTCTACAGCCTCCCCAAGCCAAGCCGGCACAATACAGAATTCAGAGACAGTACCTACGACCTGCCCCGGAGCCTGGCCTCCCATGGCCACACCAAGGGCAGCCTCACAGGCTCTGAGACAGATAACGAGGATGTGTACACCTTCAAGACGCCCAGCAACACCCTATGCCGGGAGTTCGGGGACCTCCTGGTGGATAATATGGACGTTCCAGGCACCCCACTCTCAGCCTACCAGATCCCTAGGACATTCACACTGGACAAGAACCACAATGCCATGGCAGTGGCCACTCCTGGGGACTCAGCCATAGCTCCCCCACCCCGGCCCCCCAAGCCAAGTCAGGCAGAAACACCTCGATGGGGCAGCCCTCAGCAGAGACCTCCAATCGGTGAAAGTGGCAGATCCGTCTCAGCCGCGGCCACCATCCCCAGGCGCAATACTCTCCCTGCAATGGACAACAGCCGACTTCACCGAGGTCAGTATAAGCGCCAGCTGAGACCCAGGGGAGAGGGAGGTAGCACAGGGGTTCTCAGTAGTTTGCTAGTCCTTGATCATCAATGCTGAGGAGACTTAACGCCCACCCAGGTGGCTGATGTTCCGGGGTTCAGGCATCTTCTACCCAGCCCGGTTACTAGTTGGTCCTCCAGCACTGGAGGCTATTAGTGGACACCCACAGTAGCAAGAGTGTAGCAGACTCTGCCTGAGAGAAGTGACTGTTCTATTAAGGGAGGTAGAGCATTCTTGGTTAACCACAATACAGTGTATTATGGGTCTGGAAGTCCAAATTATAGTATTTTATTCATTTATAAGTCAAACCAAAGATTTCAAAAATAAATTTAGAGGGCTAGTCCAGACTGGAGCCAAACCTATGTGGAATAACAGACTATTCAAACAAAATTAGATCTACAAAATATTTTCTAAGCCACGCTTGAATCTCTTTGGTTCAAGTCTGAACTTCAATCTGAAGTATCTAAATTCTGTTATCACTTATTTTCCATTGAGAGTATTACAACCCTGCATATAACCTCCTCTATTTGAAGAAAAAGCACAATAATATTAATTCCTTTCATTTTGCATCTTGCTTTATAGTAGGCAAAGCCTGTTCTTATCTGTCCCATTGTTTAAGCCATGTAGTTACCCTAAGAGTTTGGTGGGACAGAGCCTCATTGTCTCCATTTCACGTGAGGCCCATGGTAGTTAAGAGACTCATTCATGGTTGCAAAGTGAGTCAGCAGCAGAGATGGGATTTGGACCTTGGGGTCCTGACTCCTGGCTCTGTACTCTTTGCAGTTTTTCAGTCCATCAACTATTTTATCAATCACCCTGTGCTTTGGAACAGAAATGATACAGACATATGTAAAACATGTCTCTGCCCTTCAGAGAGCTCACGTCTAGTTGGGGAAATAAAACCAACATGTATGTATTAGTCAAGTATCATTATTACTATAGTATTTGTGTAAATGATGGCTGGGGTGAGTGGGACAGGTGGTAAGTGCTATAGGAGTTGAAAGAGAGGTGCATAAATGAGGGCGGAAGTGGTGAAGGATGGATTTAATGTTGATGCTAACGCTGGAGCTAGATCCAGAAGACTGGGAGGATTTTTGAACTGAGATGTGAGATGACAGAAGTAATACCCTATCATCTGGGGTTGGGAGTAGTATCTTTTGGCGTATCAGTAAGCCCCTGAGAAGCATTGGTGAGGGTTTAGGGAAGTGTCAACACGTGGATCAACCGAGTGCACATGGATCTTCCTTCCTCTGTCGTAGCGTCTTCCTGTGAGTCCTACGAGTACCCCCAGCGTGGTGGAGAGAGTGCAGGCCGGTCTGCTGAGTCCATGAGTGATGCAGTCAGCTCTTTCCTGGTGAGTGGGGCTTAGCCAGGGGTCCTTAGGCCAGCTCAGGTGGGTTAAAGTTCACACCACATGGAAATAACAGCCCAGCCCAAAAGAATGATGGCATCTCCATTTTAGGACCCTGCCTAGCTTCTTGTCTTAGTTTAGAACCCTGGGTTGAGTTTTTGGAAAGTAAGATACGGGTATCCTAGTCTGGAAGAAATGGGTGTACTTAGGTACACTAGACTCCAAGGCTCACCAGCCCTGTGGGTAAGCAGGAGGGGTCTAGAATGCAGAGACACAGGCTCTGGGACGGTGGCTCTAAGGCAGCATCCTTATCCATGAGGTCTCACCTGGAGAAGGGCTCTACGGTGTGAGACTACCGGCAAGGGTGGTTCTCAGAGTCAGGCTCCAGGGCAGATTTATAGTTTGAGTACAGGATCCCAGGATCCCCCCTCTAGAGGGGGCTGACCACAGTTCTACAAGGTGTCAGGCCCCAGCTGAGCAGACTAGGGCCTGGCTTCAGGCCCACTGGAAAGACTGTGAAATTAGGTAACCAAGGCAGAAGCAGCTTAGTTGTATGTCTGGACAGACAGGGTAAGAGTTGATGCATTGTACAACTCTGTGACAGCCCTGATTGCAGCCTGGGGGTCACATTAAAAGTTGAACTGAGGAAGGACAACTGGCCCCAGACCTCAGCTGCCAGGGCCAAGGCTTCTGATACACTCCTTGCCCTGCTCAGGGCCTGAGATGCTGACCTGCCCATGGTGAGTCTGGACTTGAGGTGGAGGGCAGATCCTGAACCAAACCTGTGCAGTCCATGGCCTGTGCTACCCTCTGCCTAGGTCAGGCATCCAGAAAGCCTCATGGACCCAGCCACCAAGGATGTTTTATGCTAAATATTTATCACAAATCATAAGTGGGTCCTAAAGGATCGTGGAAGCTAGAAGGGACCCACAGACCTCATTTCTCCCTGTCTCCCACTCGGCTTTCTTATTTGGTTTTCCCAGGGTCTGCCTTATAGCTTCAGAGCGTAGCTAAGTCTGTCATGACTCTTCTTGCCTTGTATACAAATTCTCACCCCTTTCTTGTTTCTTCTTGCCAGTGACAGCTGTATTTCTTTCACTCTCCTTCCTAGCCAGGGAAAACAATTGTGAGCCGATCAGATAGCACCAACTCTGAAGACAACTACGTACCCATGAATCCAGGTTCCTCCACCCTGCTGGCCATGGAGCGAGCAGGTGATAATGCCCAGAGTGTCTACATCCCCATGAGCCCAGGGCCCCATCACTTTGACCCGCTTGGCTACCCCTCCACAGCCCTTCCTATGCACCGAGGCCCCAGCCGAGGGAGTGAGATCCAGCCACCCCCTGTCAACCGCAACCTCAAACCTGACCGGAAAGGTAAGTCCACTTTCCCCTGTCCCATCTCTGGACAAGGTCCAGGGACTATTTGCATTCGTTTAGGGATCAGGTGGATCCTGAACTGTTCTTGCAAGGAAGTGGTGGCCTCTGGGGCCTAAACCACCCCAAACTCACACACACACATACACAAACACTCCAAATTCATCCCAGTGATCTGGCACCCTACGGACTGGCTGCTGGAGTAGCCTTGAGGGGCATAAGCAGTGCAGGAATCAGAAGGACAGGACAGATTCGAGTTCCAGCTCTGCCACCTGCCAACATGTGATTGTAGACAAATCACTCTATGCCTCTGAGCCTTGTTTCTTCATCTGTGAAATAGAAAATGTCACACTCACCTCCCAGAGGCAGTGAGGGCATAGATAATATATCTAAAAGTGCTCTGTAATGTATAAAATGCTATTCAAGGGTGAGAGATTAATATTAGATCTGGGGCTGGGCAGGGTAGAACTGACAAGGTGGTCTATTAACAGATGCACTGTGCTGTAATAGAAAGGCTTGCGCTTTCAAACCAGGTAGACGTGGGTGGAATCCTTATCCAGTACTTCCTAGGTGTGTGACTTTAGGTAAATCGTTTAAATTCTCTGAGGCTGTTTTCTTGTGTGAGATGGGGATAGTCACTCCTGCCCCAGGTTTGCTCAGAAGGAAAGCATGGAGGGCGTTGACTCTGGTGCACAGCAGGTGTTGAGTACAGTTAGATCTGTGCCCACTACATGGAGACCGGAGGAAGTGCTGCAGTTCAGGTTCCAGGGCTGCTCTACCTCACTGCTGGCCTTGGGTCAGTGGCACGGGTTCAAAGGAGAAGTAGAGTAGCCGGGCAGAGATGAGCCCCCCTTGTTCTGGCCAGCAGGGAATTAAAATCCTAGTGTTGGGATTGAAGCTTTCAGGGCCCGGTGGCGTTCACCTTCCTCCGCTGTAGGGCCACAACCCTGGTCCAGGAGCAGCAGGGAATAGTCATGGTGGCCTTCTCCACTTCAAATATCATCTCTTGTTTTGATATACAGTCATAAATCTGGGGAGAACAATCTGTTGTCAGACACTGGGTCCCCATTTTGGATTCTGAAAATATGATTGCCATAGATACAGTGCAAAGAATATATAATTTGGAATCTGAAGACATGCCTTCAAGGCCTATCAACATGGGCAAAGATTATATAACCTTGCTGAGCCTCAGTTTCCCTATGTAAAACTGGGATGAATATGAAGGCATTTATAAACAGACTTGTGTGTTGTATATAAGTGTGTTTATGTGTGGCATTATCATTGGCTGATTACTTAACTTACTGTTCCTGCTCCAGCAAAACCAACACCACTTGACCTAAGAAACAACACTGTCATCGATGAGCTCCCCTTCAAATCACCTGTCACCAAGTCTTGGTCTCGGGCCATGTGAGTGTCTGTTTGTGGAAGCGGGAGCTTAGAACAGGGCCTTTAGGGTTGGTGAGTGGAATGGTCACGGCCTGTGGGGCAGGAAAGCTGCATCCCGATGCTAATGCTGTAGCTGAGCACATCTCTTAATCTCTTGGGGCTTGATTTCCTCATCTGTAAAGGGGGAATAATTGTACCTGCCCTGGATCAGATCTTAATCTGATAATGGAGTGTGAAGCTCTGAGGGTGGATGTCTGGGTGTGTGAGGGTCAGGGATGCAGCTGGAGGCTGAGAACTTCCTCAGGGCTTACTCTTTGTCTCTCCTTGACAGCCACACCTTCAACTCCAGCTCCTCCCAGTACTGCCGCCCCATCTCCACACAGAGCATCACCAGCACGGACTCGGGAGACAGCGAAGAGAACTACGTCCCTATGGTGAGTACCCTAAGGTGACTCCCATCTGAGGCCCCTGGGACGCACATCTCAGTTCCCCACTTCCCAGCTCGGCTAACTCACCTCAGCCCAGGGGCTCCCACGTTATTTATGGTTTAGTTTGCTGCTGGGGTCATCATCAGAGGCAGGGAAGACATGGCTCCTGCCCTCCAGGAGGCCGCGGTCTTAAGGGGCAAAGAAGGCCTGTCTGTCTCATGACTGTGACACAGGTGGTGTAGTCAGTGCCCTTGGAGAGGCAGTGCTGCAGGGACGCCCCCACAGGGCAGGCAATCATACCAGGCTGGAGGTGCTGAGGTGGAGGTGGCCGTGCAGAGCTGGGACATGGAGGAGAACAATAATCGTTAACAATGGCTGAAGGCAGGGTGAGGTTGAACTGGAGCTAGATCATGAAAGACGACAAATGCCGTCTTGGGAAGTCTGGACTTTTCCTGTGGGCAGGAGGGAGCCCCAGAAGGTCTAGCGGGCCAACTGATTAGACAGGTGTTTCAGAATAGTGATTGGGAGCCTGTAGACAAGGACTAGAGCACTCTTCAGAGTTAACATTCTTCTCTGTCCTGTTAAAATCTTTGAAAAGTAAAAGATCTTCTCTTCATTTCCTTATCCTGTTGTTCCCATGACCATGGGCCAGTATGTGAGTGTAAGCGTTACTGAGTATCTCCTCAGTGGTGGGGAAACACACATGTGCATGACTCACTGTGGTGAAGGCCATAATAGAGCCATGAACACAGGCAGCGTGTGGTAAGTTTCTTCCCCGAGATTTTCACTGAAAAGAGAGTAGCTGCCCAGCACCTGGTGCTCCATGAATAATGAAAGAATGAAGCAACTAACCAATAACGCAGCGAAAAAACAGGACACAGGACTATTGCCTTTCTCATTTAGTATAAGACTTCAGGAAAATCCTAGACAAGTTGTCTGTGGTCCCTGGATGGAGACAGGACCCCAGAGCATGTCACTGGAAGAGCTGCTCAAGGAACTGGGGCTTTGTGCAGCCTGGGGAGGAGGCGGCTCAGTTCAGATCTCTGAGGTGCTGGGGCTGGAAGGAGCAGGCTGCTTCAGTGTGACCTCTTCTCTCTAGGCCATGGGTGGGAGTTTCAGAGAAGCAGATTTGGTGCAACAGAAGAAGACTTGCAAACATCCAGTGCATAAAGGAAATGTGCTCCCCTCTTAGGGCCAGCAAGTGAAGGGTGTAGATGAGCTTTGGCCTGATGCCCTAGAAGGGAGGCAGCGTGGTACAGCAGGATGAGCATAGGTTTGGGAGTCAGAAAACAGACCTGGTTCTCATCCTTGCTCACCAGCTGTACAACTGTAGGCAAGTCACTTGACTTCTCTGAGCCACAGTTTTATCTTTGTTTTAAAAAATAAGAATAGTGATAATACCCCATGTCACAGGATTGTTGTGATGGTTTAAGTGAGAACATGAAAAGTCCCTAGCACAGCGCGTGACTCACAGCAGCCCTCAGTGAGCTCGTAGCTCTAACTCCCAGAGGTGTGTTTTTCCAGGTTAGTCTGTTTCCTAAACTTACTAAGTTTTTTCCTTCTTTGTGATAGCAAAACCCAGTGTCTGCATCTCCCATTCCCAGTGGCACCAACAGCCCAGCCCCTAAGAAGAGCACCGGCAGCGTCGATTATCTGGCCCTGGACTTCCAGCCGAGCTCCCCAAGCCCCCACCGCAAGGTGCCTGGGGTGGGGGGTGTCAGAGCTCTCAGGGCCCTAGGGGAGGGATCTCGGAAGCCAGGGGCCTGCAACACTGAACAGCAGCACTCAGCCTCTCATGACTCGGACACGCTTTAGTCTGGGTCTTAAGAGGGCTCATTCCTCTCAGCGCACAGGCACCCTCGATCCGTAGGACCTCTTCAGCCAGTCCACCCCCCTTGTTGTGCAGATGGGAAATGAATGCGCGATCTGCTGAAGGTCACCAAGTGAATCAGTGACAGATCCAAGACTCGGGGATCCTGTGTCCTGGTCCTGAGCTCTTCTTTGAGGAGCACTCACTGTCTGGCTTGGTCCCAGAGCCCTGCCATTGGCACGCTGGCCTTCCGAAGGGACTTCCAGGCCTAGGAAAGCCCTCTGTGGGAAGTACACTTAGCTGCCCAGTCCAGACAGCAGAATGGGGATCCACCTCAGCAGAGTTCCCCCTCACAGGATGGCTGTGAGTGCTCACCGAGGGCCACACACAAAGCCCTCTGGCTGGTGCTTGTTGGCACCCAGCAAATTCCTTCCCCTGGATAAGTGGCCACAGGGAGGTGGATGGAGGCACAGATGAAAGCCTGGACGCATCCACCAGGCCAAGGAAGGGCCTGGGTCCTCCTAGGAGCTGGGAAATCAGGAGGGCTGGCGGGGGCTGTAGCATCGAACAGGAGGGATGATGCAGTTTGGAGTTCAGGCTCTAAAGGCCACTTTCAGAAAAAGAAGACAGGCTCGTGAGGCTAGTCAAAGCAGCAGGCAGAGGTCCACCTCCACTCCCCTTGAGACAGCTCAGGCAGAGCCCACCCGCCTGCTCCCCACCTCACTGACAACTCACAGCTCCTTCCCCTTCCCACTCTGTCCCTCAGCCATCCACATCATCTGTCACTTCCGATGAGAAGGTGGACTACGTTCAAGTGGACAAGGAGAAGACCCAGGCCCTGCAGAACACCATGCAGGAGTGGACAGATGTGCGGCAGTCCTCGGAGCCTTCCAAGGGCGCTAAGCTGTGACTCCGGGGCCACCAAGCCTGGGGAGGGGCCAGGAGGCAGCATCTCCAGAGCTGGCTCCTCCTTGCCTGTCTCTCTTTCTCCTCTCCCATTGCCTCCTCCCACCCCTCCCCCTCCACTCTGCCACTCTGGCCTTCAAAGCACTTGACATCAGGGACCCTGAACCCTTCCCCTGGGAGGTGAGGGCCTGATCGAGGCACTTCCTCTGCCCACTCGGGGCCCACCTTTGATTTTTATCAGCAATGGCCATGCCTCTACCCACCTTAGTTAGAGCTATTGCCAAAAAGCATCCTTCAGCCTCTTCCTGCCCTTTAGACCTGAATATCTACCAGATGTTTGGAGGGAGGGGCTGGGGTTCTGAGCCAGATTCTACACCTCACATTCGGTCACAGCCCTCAGCCTTCTTCCCTCCCGCTACTGGGCTACCTCTCCTTCAGTCTCGGAAGAAGCCAAGTTGCCTCGCTCACCCAGGGAGCCAAGGACCAGCAGACCAAAGTGGACATGGACGTCTTCATCCCTGTCTGTCTGGGCAGGGGAGAGGCAAGGCCACCAAAAGATGGAGGAGTCGAGAAGGAAGGTTAGAGGTGGTCTTGAGGGACAAAGGAATTAGGTTCCCAGATGCAGAAGGGCAGTTGATACCTGTAGGGTCCCCCACTTTCAGGCCAAGTGGCAGTGCAGCTGTTGCCAGGGTGGGAGAGGCAGAAGGATGAGGACAAAAAGAAGGGAAAACTGAGGATGCTGGGTGACCAAGATCAAGAAGGTGCAGGGCTCAGAGCCCAGGAGATGGGGTGACAAGGACACTGCAGGGTTGGGCCCCCAGAACTGTGGAGCTGCAGGCCCACTGCTGCTGTGACAGCATGCAGTCTTCCTCAAGTCTCCGCCCGCCTGAGAGCGCCACACTGGAGAGGGCTGGACCGTGCTGGGCAATGCAGCGTGCGGTGTGGGAGTGCCAGCACGGTCAGGGGAGGCTGGCGGGAAAGCAATGCAGGGTGCAGGACGTGGGAGGGAGGGAGCATGGGGTGGACTGGAGGTGATGCAGGGACTGAGGGCAACCCTGGGACACGAACGGGCTGGGCAGAGGCCCAGGGCAATGCACGGATACTGCAGAGGGGATGGTGCAGCAATGGAGTTTCTGCAAGATGGGGAGGCGCAGAGGTAACTGATGGGATGAGAGGCAGGGGTGAAGGCTGTGGGGGAACAGTGTAGCAAGCGGGGAAATATATCCAAAGAGCCTGGTGGAGTTCCCAAGGCAGTGCCATGGGGACGCAGGGTGGAGCAGAAAGTGAAGGAGTGGCATGTCGTGTCGGGAGCGTGGTGTGCATGGTGGCATGACACAAGGGCAGTTCTCAGGACTGACGGGTCACGAGTAAAGCAGTGCAAGGGAGAGAGCAGGGCAGAACGGAGCCTAGAGGACGACATGTGAGAAAGGCTGGCAGCTTGTGCGGTTCAACTGGGGTTTGTGCCCGGTACCAGGCCCAGAGGGTTTTCTTGGCTCTTCTCACCCTCTGTTGCTCCCTTGCATCCCAGCTGCCACATTGGACTCAAACCTGGCTACAGGGACAGGAGAGGCCAGGCCTCTCCTCCCGTGGTCTGAAAGGCTATCAGATCAGCATCGCCTTCTGCCCAACCCTGCCAGGGACAGAGGTAGGGTGTCATCCTAGACACTCTCTCCTAAACCAAGGAGGGAGAATGTGAATGTTTTACGTTGCAAGGTCTTGGCCAAAGAGGGTTTCAGAGGCAACTGGGCAGACCAGATATTTCATCCTACCCTGGGGTGAATAGATTTGCTTCCTCAAAAAAAGTGACTTTCCACCATGTTTAATGGAGGTGTCTACTGCTCACTTTTCAGCTCCTGTGAGCACACGTGCATGCACACACAGAAGCGCATACCTCGCCAGCCCAACGGCCTGACCATTCTCCAAGAAGTCCCATCCTGGGAGAAATTATTTTCTCAACAGTAACCCCTCTCTTCCTAGTATTAGTTCTACTCAACTCAACAAGCATTTATTAATGGCTGCTGTGGCCAGGCTCTGTCTAGGCTAGGCACTGAGGACGCAGGAATGAATCAGACTTTGTCCCTGCACTTGAGGTCACAGTCGATGAGAAAAAACACAAGACACTGGTAATGGCCTTGAGAAAGACATACTTAAAATGCTGATGGCGTGCAGAGGAAGCAAGGCTACTTCTCCAGGAGGTGCCGGGGGCAGGGATGGAGAGAGGATACAGATCAGGGAAGGTGGTTTCTAGGAAAAGGGGGTACCTGAGATGGGCCTTAGAGGAAGATGGGTCAGATGTTTACAGCGAAGGAGGGCAAGGCTGAGGTGCAGCGGAGGAAGAAGGAGAGACTTGGAAAGCCTTGTGCTTTGGGAACAAAAGACCTGTGAGAGTATGGGTCCAGCTGCTTAGAAGCAATGGGGCCATGCCTTGGTGTTCCCACAGGCGAGACAGTAATGGTGGCAGTGGCCTACATTGGGCAGGGTTTGCTGGTTCAGTCTACCTACCCCTGACTGTGTCCCTTAATTTAAGGCCTTCTATGAAGGGTCTCACGTGGCAGAGCTTTTCGTGGTCCCAGCCCCAGCAGCCTCCCCTGTTGGCCCCAGGGTGCCCCAATAATGTCAGCATTTTGTGTGTGCGCCATGATGTGAATGAAACCGGTTGGAGTCTTCAGAGACTGAGGTATCCAAATCTAATCTCCAAGGCGGCTTCCTTCCAGCTCTTGGTTCCTGTAACTTCCAAACCCTTAGGTGGAGGCGAGAGTAGAGGAGAAAGGAAGTACAAGAAAAGAGGAAACTGGCCTGTTGAATGTGGAGACTGTGGCTCACAAGCCCCAAACTACCAGGGGTTTAGGACACACCTGTCAACTCAGTTTACAAAACTGGTCCTTTGGCTCCTCAGTGGGTCAATGTCCACCTCTCCTGATAGCCTGGCTAGGACTGAGACCCCAGAATGGGGATGCCTTCTCAGCCAGCCCAGCTCACACCAGGACTCGTCCTACCTGGGGCTCCCTAAAGAAGGAGCCATCCTCCTCCTATTCCAGCTCCACCTGTAAAGTAGAGCAGGAACAGTGAGAAAAGGAGTAAGTGCTACAGGGAGATGATGTCTCCTTTGGACCTTAGTTTGCCCATCTGTGAAATGGGTGGTTAGATTAGACAGTCCCTGAGGCCCCTTCTGTGGCTGATGGCAGCACCCAGAGCATTAGCCAATTCACCCAGTCCCCTCCCTAGACTGATTTTGGTAACTTCTACATTTGAAACCCTTCAAATATGCCCCATTCCTAGGACAGAAGCACAACCATTCTAAGTGATTGGAGGATGGGCTCAACTCCAGTCTGCCCTTTGGCCCCTTACCTGCCACGGGGCTAAGGCCTCAGCACTAAGCCATGGCCAACCAGCCCTCCCCAAACCCACACCCCTTTGACAGAGCTCTCTAAGAACATGACGGGAGAGAAATTAGCACACACTTCCCCTCTGGGCCTTCATCTGCAAAATGTGGGGGAAGTGAGGCTGACCAGGTGAGCTCAAAAGCCCTCTCCTACGGGGGGCCGTCATTCTGGGACTCACCAAGCTCTTGGGGCCTGGGCCACGGGTAGGCTGCCTGCTGAGGGGTCCCACTGGAGATTCAGGCTGTCATGTCATATTTGGTGGTGTGTGTTCTTGTGTGTTTGTTGGTTACATGTGTCTTGAAATTTAGAATCATTTCGCACAGAACTGTCGCTATTTGTCGGGAAGTAAAACTGGGCTAGGAGAAGCCCAGTCTTAGGTTCTTGCCCTGTTACCATTTAAAATTGACATTTAATTTTTCAAATCACTGTTGGTGCCTAATCACTTAAGTTATTAATTTATTCTGTTTTCTTTTAAAAAAAGATTTGTAACACATATTTATCCTGTGAGTAGGTCTGGGGTGGGGTGGGAACATGTTGAAGTGGGTCCTGTTTTTGCTGTGGTGACACATGGTACAGGCCTGGAGCTTACAGGTCCCTTTTTACTGTGGTGTTGGAGCAGGACAATAATAAAGTCCATTAGAAGAACCAGAGAAGGCTGTTGGAGTCTGCCTTATCTGAAGAAGCTAGGGGAGGGAATGTACACGCGTGAATCCCAGCCTGGGGGCTGTCCATGTGGAGGCTTAAACACGTTCTCGACGAGAAAATCCCCTCTCACACGGTCCCAGGCAAGGCTATGTGCCGGTCTGCTCCACTTCCATTTTAATAGGAAATAACTGGGTACTTTTGGCTGGGAACAAGAGTGAATTCTCCTTGCCTTGGAATCTGTAGTCCAGATGTGTAAAATGGGCATTGTAGTAACGTGTCAGCTCATCTTTCTCAGATGGTGTACTGGACTGGGACTGTAGAGCGTGACTCAGTCCCCGACAGACTATCAGCCCACTTTAGCTGGTTCTTACGGTCTGACATCTCAAGGGTCTGTGACATATGGGCCAAAACTCAACTCCTGCACCTTCAGCACAGGCAGACAGCCCCTGGCTTTGCTGCCACCTCCCCACCTCCTTTGTTCTCCCAAAGGGGCCCCTGTGTGCCTATCCGGCGCCAAGAATGGGATGACACCTGAGGCACGCCTCCAGCCTTCTACCTGGTCTGTACCCCCAGGTTCTCAGAATGTGGTATCAGCAGTGGCTAATTCCGGGCAGTCTGGAGTTCCTGGGGTCTGAAAAGCCCCCAGCTACTGGGACTCCAGCCCTACCGGATTGATAGGTGAGTCAAGTCCCCCAGCCTATGTGCCTGCCCCTCCAGAGGCGAAGGACTCCCCTGCTTCTCAGGATAATGAACCCCCTCTTCCTTCTCTCTGTTCGTGCCTGCGTCTGGGTATGTCCCCTCCACCGGTCCCGGCTCTGCCCTCCGGGTCCTCCCAGTCCTCACCTGTAACTCACACAGCACGTCAGTGTGGGGGGCTTTCACCGCCAGTGGTGTGTTGCACAAGTCAATGGGGCAGGGAGTGTACCCTCCTTCCTGCCCAGACCCAGCAAGAAACCAAGGGTAAAGTGGATACCACAGCCACTGAGGCAGGAAGAATGACATCTTAAAGGCTTCAGAGAACCTATTTTATTCCTGTTTTGAGACCCTGTGTCTCTTCTCTCCATTTAGAAGGGGTACAGCAGTGTCAGGGCACAATGAGGTCACTATCTGCTCCTCACCAGACCACCTCCGCCAGCCCCCAGGCTGTGCTAATGGCCAGCTTTCAGGACGGACAACAGCTTTAGGAGAAACACAAACATATTTGCAGTAAAATAAGGACTATCTTCACCAGAAAGGGGATGCAAATGGTGGCATCTCAGGCACTGAGGCAGGCGAGGGGAGAGGGGGGTCAGGGGCCTCCCACTGTGAGGGGAGCTGCCCTCCCCTCTAGGCATTGTTGCTTGTTGGGGAGGGGGGGGACAGTCTCTGATCCTGTGCCAGGCTGCTTCCCACCTACAATCCTCTCAAAAAAACCACAAACGTTGCAGGCACCCACATACGTCGCCTCTGAAACCCCCTCAGAGAAACAAGAAGGCAGCCAGAGGTGTGACACACTGCCTCCTCCTTTGTGCAAGGACTTGGAGCCTGCTCTTTTTATAGTACAGAGCAACAGGATTGTCTGCAAGGAGCCAAAAGGGAAATGCTACTTGATGGCAAAACACTACAGCTGTGACTTCTTCAGCTCTGTTAGGGAGCCTGCTGGGGGGATGGAGGGAGACAAGGCCCAGAGTGGTCCATCTAAGCTGCTTCAAGTTGACCAGGACACTTGGGTGTAAAATCTTAATGGGGCTCATCCCAGTGTCAGGGCCAGAGGCCCAGTTTAAGGGGCTTGGGTCTCACCTCTATATCTGAGTCTCCGTGTACCCTTCAGGCTGAGGAGCGGCATCCCAGAAGCTCCCTCTCCATCTTTCTTGACCTTGGAAGGGCCTGCCTTCAGGACTGGACTGGCCTCCACAGCCTCCCTCAGACCCCACCTGGCAGAGCACCTCTGCCTAGGACCTGGGCCCCCACCCTGCTCCCAGAAGGAAGGGGTCAAGGCCTCCCCTGAGGTTGCTGTGGTGCTCACACAGGTAGGAGCAGGCTGAGGGAGGATTCACATTAGAAGACCAATCTGTGGAAGTCACCACCATTGCCACCTGCAGGGTTGCAGCCCCCCGGAGAGCCTTCGTCCTCATCCTTGTCTTCATCAAAGCCCCTCCCCCAGCGCGGAGATGAGGGGAGTGCAGAGATGTAGGCTGCCCTGCTCCGTGCCTCCTTCTCCTGCTCCTAGGAACACAGATGGGGATGGGGCAGGAAGCTTAAAATTCAGCTCTAAAGCTGGAGTCCTCTCTTTACTCCCTCCCCCAACGCCATCCACCACAGCACTTCTGAATGTCCCCTTGGGTCCCCAGGGCGAGGCACAGAGGAGCCACTTTAGCTTCTGACCTAAAGGCATTCCAACTCAGTGGGAGGAACCCATCCTTCCATCCTATATCCAGGCTTCAAAATCATTCCTCCTCCTCCCCCTAATAAAAAACTCCCAGCCCCTTAGAGGAAAGGAACTCATTCATATGAATAGCTGACAAGGGCCTGATGTGGCACCAGGAAGCAGGAGGTCCAGGGACTTCAAGGGTCACGTTACAGCACACAGGGACCTCTCTGCAGGCTTCCTGACACAGCTTTCCAGCTCACTCAAGGCACCAGGAAGAGATTCTGCCAGTGAGAAAGCTCTCCTTCCTGGTGAACTGAGCCTGGCCGCACGGGGACTCCTCACCACTGGCCCTGCCTCCGCCTGGACAGCCGGGCAGCAATGCAGAAGCAGGCCATGTCCCCACCCCACATAAAACACCAACACCATGTGCTGCTGTCCACACATCCTGGTGTGGCTACTTCGGTGGTTTGTGGCTAGTACCCTCCCATTGCTCAGAGCCCTTGCTGTCCCAGTTGACTCGCAAGAGTGGAATTGAAGGCACAGTGACAGGAGGTTCACTGGATAGGGCAGTCCCCCAGAGCCCCCCAAATGCCCCCTCTACCCGCTCCTACTTGACTGTTCACTCGTAGAACCCAATGGTGCTCCTTCAGCACGCTTAAGAAAACTTAATAAATACCTGATAATTATTTAATGTCTGTTCCTCTGAAGTAAGGGGTTATGTCTATCTGGGCCACCAATAAAGTGATAAATAAATGGATAAAAGAAAAAAGGAAGACACTCAGAGAGAGAACCAATAACTTATCTAAGCCTGTGGTTGTGTTGGGAAGCCCTCCACCCAGGAGATGAGATCAAAGGTCCCAATGGGTCTGCTCACCTGCAGGTAAAGGATGTTGTCTTTGGAAATGGCTTCCATCAAGTCTTTGTGGAGGGTGGGCTCTGTCCGGACTCTGGGAGAGCCTGGCACAGCCTCAGGCCCCTCCCCGGGCCGCTGCCGGTAAAAGAGCACGTAAGCCGTGTCCTTGGGGAAGAAGGAAGTGACGTTGCTGACAGACTCGAAGGAGGAGAAGGACACCCGAGTGTCATTGAACAGATACCACTGGTTCTCGGGCTCGGGCCTATCGGCAGTGCCCAGAGAAGGGACTGGGCGGGCAGCACCCTCACGGGCATAGCAGTAGTAGTGACCGCTCTCCGAGGACACTCCGGAGTGCACCACGACGCTGCAGAGGTCGTAGGCCTGACCGCGGCCCCCCGCCAGTGGCAGACGGAGCAGCAGGGGTATGGAGACGTCGTCCAGGATCTTGCGGCGCCGCATGGTACGCAGGTCGAAGGAGAAGCGCAGCAGAGTCAGGATGAGGTAGCGCGGCCCCTGGCCCAGCTCCACCACCTTTTCGGCGTCCTGCAGTGAGGCACACGACTCACAGTAGTAGCGGTTCTCTGCTGTCAGCCTCTCAGGGGACAGGAAGTAGTTGACCAGGTCCAGGACGGAGCGGGAGCCCTCCCCAGGGGATGCGGCAGCAGCCCTGTGGGTCCCTGGTCCCAGGCTGTCCTCTTCCTTCTCCACCTTCTCGGCCTCCCCCTCCACCTTCTCGGCCTCCTTCTCCACCTCTTGCTCTTTCTCTTTCTCCTCCTCCTCCTCCTCCGCTCTCTTCTCCTCCTCCTCTGCTCTCTCCTGCTCCTCCTCTACTCTCTCCTCCTTCCCTGCTCTCTCCTCCTTCCCTGCTCTCTCCTCCTCCTCCTCTGCTCTCTCCTCCTTCTCCTCTGCTCTCTCCTCCTTCCCTGCTCTCTCCTCCTCCTCCTCTGCTCTTTCCTCCTTCTCCTCTGCTCTCTCCTCCTTCCCTGCTCTCTCCTCCGTCTCCTCTGCTCTCTCCTCCTTTCCTGCTCTCTCCTCCTCCTCCTCTGCTCTCCCCTCCTCCTCCTCTGCTCTTTCCTCCTTCTCCTCTGCTCTCTCCTCCTTCTCCACCTTCTCCTGACTGCTCTGCCCCTGGGGTCCCTGGGGGCCCAGGCCTTCAATGTCCAGGACGGTGGGGGGGGCGTCCCCTGTGATGCAGTGTTTCCTCTGCCTCCGAGGACCCGCCCTGCTTGGAACCTGGGCTCGGGATGGCAGTGGGGGGTCCCGGGCTCCGAAGTCCTCTGCAGGGAACATCACTGAGCCCAGGCGGCGGCGGCGACAGCGCTCAGGGGGTGGAAAGGCAAGAGAGAGGTCCGTGAAGGCCTCCTCCCTGGAGGAGACATTGAGGCAGCGGAGACAGCATATCCGAGTCACGATCTTGCCTCCAAACATCTTCTCCACAGAGGTTGAACTTGGGCTAGGAGGCTCCTCGGGCGGGGAGGGTGAGCTGGACTGCATGAGCTTCTGGTAGATCCTTGTCCCCGTTTTCTCCTCTTCATGCAGCCTGCAGCAGGGAGCACAGGATCTTCATACATACACACGGATCCACCAGGGCACTGGCCTGATTCGTGCCATCTACCTTACTCAGCTGGCCAGGCATTTAGACACGTACACATGCAGGAGTATGCAAGAGGGAGGATATGTGCAAAATGGCATCCGTGCACATGCACTCACAAGCCAGGCACACACGCTACTAACCTGCATACAGGCACACAAACCTGCTACATAAAGACGTGCCACGTCTATGTGCACATGCCCCCAGAGCTGTGACAAAGATAGACACACACTCAGGCAAGCACAGCACAGTGTATACGCACACACTTACCCCTCCCAGGTCACAGTTCAGGTCAGCATCTCCCAAACTGCCCTCACACTCAGCCACGGCCCCCACACCCATGGCGCACATCTTCTCTGAGCCTTCCACAAGTGCAGTGCAGTGCCCCCATTTCCAGGAAGAGGCAACACCGCTCAGAGGGGTGGGGCTTTCCCCCAGCCTGCAGCCCCCATGCAGAGCCAGACCTGGCCCCTCTTACCGATCCAGCAGGTATTTCAGGTACTCTGAGCAGTCCTGTTGCGTGCCGGGGCTGAACCAGGGTGTCCAGGATGCAGAGAGGAAGTTCTCAGGAGAAATGGCAGGCCGCTAGGACAAGACAGGTGGATGGCAGGGTCAGGAGCAGAAGGCCGCTCACCAACCAGCTCTGAGGGTCTACCTGGGGACTCTGCCCCAAACTTGCTGGCCTCCTCACTGAAGTCCTCGCCCTTCCAATGTCCCTGACCCATCCCACCCCACCACGTCCACACAGCCTATGAGCCAGGCACTGGAATCCATGCAGATGAACCATCTGCTAGGAATTTGCCCTTCCCTGACACAACTCATACTTTCCAGGCCTTTGCTCACTGCCATTCCCTCTGCCTAAAATACTCTTCTCCTCGTCAAAAGCTTAGCTATAGCGTTCAGGTCCCAGATGCATAAGTGTCACCTGTTCCATGTCTTCCCAATGGCTCGCTCCCCCATCATAATCAACCTCTCCCTCCCTTGCACGCCCACAACATGCTGCATTTCCCTCTGTTCAAGTCCCTCTATTGAAGCACTACAATTGTTATCTGCAGGCCCATCTTCCCCACCAGACTGTGAGCTCCATGAGGGCAGGGAACATGGCTTACTCATCTCCGTGCCCCAACACAGGCCATGCATAATGCTTGGCCAAGGGCTCTAGGGTCCATGAGGGCAGAGACAGTGAACAAAACAAATACAGCCTTCAGGGTGCCTAGCAATGTGAGTGCTCAAAAATGGCAGCAGATGAACAAAGCAACACCTAGTGCAATGCACTGAATCACTGATGGGAAAGATTTGGGCAGCACATCACAGAAGGGGCTCAAGGAGGCACTCCCTCTCCTGCCCAGTAGGGGCACTGAATTGGCCCCATGGGCTCTGGCCATGAACCCATTCCACCCTGGACTGGGGCTCAACAGCCAGATGCAGGCAGGTCCTGGGGAAGAGGAAAGCGTCAGACCGGAGCCTCCTCTCCACCACCACCCCGAGTCCCCCTGCACTAACCTGGCTATGCTCCAGGAAGGCAAAGAGCCACTGCAGCTTGGTCATCAAGGGCTGTGAGTTGTTCTCAGTCAAACGGAGCACACAGTGTCTGAAGCTTCAAAACAAAGCAGAACACACAAGGTAGGCCAAGGGCACCAAGGAGCCTCTGCTTGCTCATGTCGCAGGCAACCCTGGGCCTCCATGCTAAAGGCAGAACTGACACTGGTGGCTCAAGTCTGGGCCAGCAGCCGGGGAGGAGGAGCACCTAAACAACTCAGCTTGGACAACAAGGTGACCCCTGCAGTCCCTTCTGGCCCTGACAGCTAGGACTCCAAGATTCCAAGATCCAAATGTCCTAAGGTCCTATGGTCTCAGAATTCTAAGGCTAGAACTCACTGCCATGCTCCACAGTCCGTGCAAATACCATCACCAACCACTCCAGCCACTCACATACTTCTCCCTGCTTCCCCGGGAACTGGCGAACGTTCAGATCCATCCAGAGCAGTAGGCCTTGCACCAACCTCAGCCCTCCAAGTCCACTTTTACAGCCCCTCCCCAGGGCCCCTGCCACTGGCCCTAGGATCACCCCCAGGGTTCCTCTGGCCTTCAAATGAGGGAGGCAGAGGCCAATGTGAGGAATATACTGAAAGAAGAAGACACTTCTGGGGTAGACTGCCCCCCAGGGACGGGGTCTGACCCTCTGGGAGACAGGAAAAAGCCCCTCCTGACACCCACATTCCCTGGAACAATCTGATTCCCAGGCCCCAGCTTAGCTCCAGTTCTGACAAGAAGCTCTGGGAACACAGGTCAGGTGTCTCTCCAAACTGAGCCCACTGTGCAAAACAGCATTATGAAGTGTGGTCCACTGAGCAGTCTGCAACAAGATAAGTTCAGAAACTGAGAGCATTTAGAAACCTGTATAAAGATCAGACGTTGCTATGACCACACAAGGACGTGATCATTTTTCTGCTAAGTCATTTTATTGTGTTTTACAAAAGTAATGGTCTGCAGCAGACTGTAAATTAGAAAACTAAAATAAAACTAGTCCTTCACCAGGCAGTTAAGAAGCATGAGCAGCAGTACCTTAGGAAATCCTAGATCAGCTCCAACCTCCTCCTACTGGACCCAAAGCTCAGAGAGAAGAAACCAACTTGAGGTCCTACCGTAAGCCAGCAGCAAAGCTTACTTTCACTGTGACTCTCAGAAAAGATCTCTAAGGATGGTAATGATGAAAGAATAGTTGAAAAATCAGCAGAACAGAATAGAGAGCACAGAAATAGACCTCCGTAAATATAGTCAACTGATCTTTGACAAAGGAGCAAAGGCAATAATACAATGGAGCAAAGACAGTCTCGTCAACAAGTAGTGCTGGGACAACTGGACATCCACATTCAAAAAAATCAATCTAGGCACAAACCTTACACCCATCACAAAAATTAACTCAAAGTGGATCACAGACATAAATGTAAAATGCAAAACTATAAAACTCTTAGAACATAACACAGGAGAAAATCTAGATGACCTTGGGTACGGTGATGCCTTTTTAGATACAACATCAAAGACATGATCCATGAAGGAAATAATTGATAAGATGGATTTCATTAAAATTAAAAACTTCTGGGCCGGCCCGGTGGCTTAGCGGTTAAGTGCACGCGCTCCGCTGCTGGCGGCCCGGGTTCGGATCCCGGGCGTGCACCGACGCACCGCTTCTCCGGCCATGCGGAGGCCGCGTCCCACATACAGCAACCAGAAGGATGTGCAGCTATAACATACAACTATCTGCTGGAGCTTTGGGGGAAAAAATAAATAAATAAAATCTTTAAAATTAAAAACTTCTGCTCTGTGAAAGACAATATCAAAAGAATTAGAAGACAAGTCAGAGACTAGGAGAAAATATTTGCAAAAGACACATCTGATAAAGAAGGACTGTTATCCAAAATATACAAAGAACTCTTAAAACTCAACAAGAAAACAAACAACCCAATTAATAGGACAAACATCTTAACAGACATCTCACCAAAGACATACTGGTAGAACATCAGCATGTGAAAAGACACTCCACATCATATGTCATCAGGAAATGTAAATTAAAACAACAACGAGATACCACTGCACACCTATCAGAATGGCCAAAATCTGGAACACCGACAACACCAAATGCTGGCGAGGATGTGAAGCAATAGCAACTCTCATTCATTGCTGGTGGGAATGCAGAAGGCACAGCCACTCTGAAAGACAGTTTGGCAGTTTCTTACAAAATTAAACATACTTTTACTATACGATCCAGCAATCACACTCCTTGGTAATTACCCAAAGGAGTTGAAACGTTATGTCCACACAAAAAAGTGCACATTGGAAGTTTACAGGAGCTTTATTCATAACTACCAAAACTTGAGAACAACCAAGAAGTCCTTCAGTAGGTGAATGGATGAATAAACTGTGATACCTCCAGACAATGGAATGTATTACTCAGCCCTAAAAAGAAATGAGGTATCAAGCCATGGAAAGACAAGGAGGAACCTTAAATGCATATTACTAAGTGAAAGAAGCTAGTCTGAAAAGGCTACATATTGCATGATTCCAACTATATGACATTCTGGAAAAGGAAAATGATGGAGATAAAAAGATCAGTGTTTGCCAAGAATTGGAGGGGGATGAATAGGTAGAGCATAGAGGATTTTTAGGGCAGTGAAAAGACTCTGTATGATACCATAATTATGGATGCATGTTATTTATACATCTGTCCAAACCAACAGAATATACAACACAAGAGTGAACATAATGTAAACTATGGACTTTGGGTGATTATGATGTATCAATGTAGGTTCATCCTTGGTAAAAAAAAAAAAAAAAAAAAAAGTACCATTCTGGTGAGTGATGTTGATAATAGGGGAAGCAATGCAAGTGTGGGGACAGAGGGTATATGGGAAATCTCTATACCTTCCTCTCAATTTTGTTGTAAAACTAAAATTGCTACCACCCCCCACCCCACGAAAAAAAGAGGATTCTGGGAAGATGGCAGAGAAGGAAGCACCAGGAAACTGTCTTCCTACCTAGACAAGGATTGCATTGGCAGAATCTGATGTAACCATTTTGGAACTCTGGAGTCTGCTGAACGCTTGCAACTTCCAAGGGAAGGCTTCCACTGTAAAGTGTGGTGAGTTCAGCTCTTAAGCACAGTAGCAGCTGCCCATCCCCCACCCCCAGCCACGTGGCAGGCAGCTGTGCACATGTTCCTGGAGCAGCTTATACAGAGTTTGCAGGAGCTAGGGTGGGTAAAAAGGACTCTCCCCAAATATTAAGCGTCTGTGCTCTTACTGCTGCTTCTAATCACAAGTTGCAAAGAGGTGAGCAACCATTGTGGCTGCACCTCCCCCTTTTGTTGCAAGCCCCTCCACCTCAAGGTAAAGTGACTTTCAGGAGATTTAAAGGACTGGCGCCCTTTCCCCCAACTCCTCTTCACTTTTCACTTTTCCCCTTTTGGGAGCCAGGCATTAAAGACTAGGACATTCAAAAAAACATATACAGGGAAAATTAGAAAGTGACCACACATGCCCAAGGAAAGGCTCAAAAAAGACATACGAAGACATCAAGTTTACACCTCAGACTGATCCTCGGCACAGAAACAGCATACAACAATAAAAAACAAAAACAATAATAAACAACAGCAAACCCTGGGAAAGGGGGAGAATCTCATTTCCCCAGTTACCAGATTATTAAACTCAAATGTCCAGGGTTCACAAACAATCAAAAGACATACAAAATAAGAGGAAAGTATGGCCCATTCAGAGGAAAAAAATAATTCAACAAAATCTGTCCCCGAAAAAGACTTAATGGCAGATGTATTAAAGAAAGACTTTAAAACAATGATCTTAAAGATGATCAAAGAACTCAAGGAAGATGTGGAGAAAGTCAATGGAAATATCAATAAAGAGATAGAAAACCTAAAAAGAAACCAAAAAGAAATTCTGGAGCCGAAAAGTACAATAACTAAAATGAAAAATTCACTAGAGGGATTCAAAGGCAAATTTGAGCAGGCAGAAGAGTCAATGAACTTGAAGATAGGACAATGGAAATTAACAAGGCTTAGGAACAGAAAGAAAGAAGTTGGAAGCAAGGTGAAGAGAACCTAAAAGACCCATGGGACACCATCAAAAGGACCAATATATGCATTGTGGGAGTCCCAGAAAGATAAGAAAAAGGGGCAGAAAGAATATTTGAAGAAACAATGACTGAAATGTTCCTAAGTTTGATAAAAGACATGAATATAAACATCCAAGAAACTCAACAAACTCCAAGTAAGATGAATTCAGAGATTCATACTGAGACACTATAATCAAACTTCAAAAAGCCAAAGACAAAGAGTGAATCTTGAAAGCATCAGGAAAGAAGCAAATCCTCACATACATGGGATCCTCAATAAGATTATCATCAGATTTCTCATCAAAACCTCTGGAAGCCAGAAGACAATGGGCAAATATATTCAAAGTGCTCAAAAAAAGAAACCTGTCAACCAACATTCCCAAATTCTACAAAACTGTCCTTCAAAAGTGAAGAAATCCAGACATTCCCAGACAAACTGAAGCTGAGAGAGTTTGTGGCCACTAGACCTGTCCTGCAAGAAATGCTCAAGGGAGTCCTGCAGGGTGAAAAGAAAGGACACAACTCAAAGCTGTGTAGAGAAATAAAGATCTCAATCAAGGTTAATACCTGGGCAATTGTACAAGCTAGTATTATTATAACTATAGTTTGTAAGTGTACTTTTTGTTTTCTATATAATTTAAGAGACTAATACATGTAAAGAAGATAACAATTATTAATAGCTAGTATTGTTGTAACTTTGGTTTGTAACTCCAAATCTTGTTTTCTACATAGTTAAGGAGGCTAATGCATTGGAATAATTATTAGTTTATGTTTTGGGGCACACTGTTTATTTTATTTATTTATTTGTTTGTTTGTTTGTTTGTTTATTTTTGTGAGGAAGGTCAGCCCTGAGCTAACAACCGCGCTAATCTTCCTCTTTTTCCTGAGGAAGGCCAGCTCTGAGCTAACATCTATTGCCAATCCTCCTCCTTTTTTTTTTTTCCCCAAAGCCCCAGTAGATAGTTGTATGTCATAGTTGCACATCCTTCTAGTTGCTGTATGTGGGATGCAGCCTCAGCATGGCCGGAGAAGCGGTGTGTCAGTGTGTGCCCAGGATCCGAACCTGGGCCGCCAGTAGCAGAGCGCGCGCACTTAACCGCTAAGCCACGGGGCTGGCCCTGGTGCACACTGTTTAAAGATGTAATTTTGTGACATCAACAACCAAAAGGAGTGGGGATGCAGCTATAAAGGAACAGAGTTTTTGTATGTTATTGAAGTTAAACTGCTATAAATTCAAATTAGAATATTATAAGATTAGAATGTTAAATGTAACCCCCATGGTAACCACAAAGAAAACAGCTATAGAATAAACACAAAAAGAAATTAAGAAGGAATTTAAACATTTCACTACAAAAAAATCAACTGTACACAAAAAAAGACAGGAATATAGGAAATGAGGGACTAAAAAAACTATACAGCATATAGAAAATAGCACAATGACAGCAGTCCCTCATTATCAGTAGTTACTTTAAAAGTAAATGGATGAGACTCTCCAATCAAAAGACAGAGATTGGCAGAATGAATGAATGAGATTCAATGATTTGCTGTCTACAGGAGACTCACTTGAGATCCAAAGACACAAACAGGTTGAAAGATAAAGAATGGAAAAAAGATATTCAAAAGAGAGCCGAGATGGCTATACTAATATCAGATAAAATAGACTTTAAATCAAAAAAGTTTACAAGAGACAAAAAAGGAAATTATATATTAATAAAATGTTCAATACAGCAAGAAGATAACAATGATAAACATTTACACACCTAATGACAGACCGCCGAAATATATGATGCAAAAACTGACAGCATTGAAGGGAGCAATAGACACTTCCACAATAGTTGGAAACTTCAATACTCCACTCACAACAACGGATATTAACAACCACACAAAAGATATGTAAGGAAACAGAGGACTTAATACAATAAACCAAGTAGACCTAATAGATAGATACGGAATACTCTACCCAACAGCAATAGCATCCACATTATTCTCAAGTGCATATGGGACATTTTCCAGGAAAGACTGTAAGTTAGACCACCAATTAAGTTGCAATAGATTTTTAAAAAGACAGATATCATACAAAGTATCTTCTCTAAGAGATGAACTTAGAAATCAATAACAGAAAACTGGAAAATTCACAAAATTGGGGAAACTAAACAATACACTTTTAAACAACCAATGGATCAAAGAAGAAATCACAATCAAAATTAGAAAATACTTAGAGATGAATGAAAACAAAACACAACATACCAAAACTTACGGGACACAGCAAAAGCAGCACTAAGGGGGAAATATATAGCTATAAACGCTGATACAAAAAAACAAGAATGATCCCAAATCAACAACCCTACTTTACAACTAAAGGAACTAGAAAAGGAAGAACAAGATAAACTCAAAGCTAGAAGGAAGGAAATAATGAAGATTAAAGTACAGAAATATGAAACAGAGAATAGAAATACAATAGAGAAAAATCAATGAAACCAAACGACTCTTCAAAAAGATCAAAAAAATTGACAAACCTTTAGCTAGATGGACTAAGAATAAAAGAAGACTCAAAGTACTAAAATCAGAAATGAAAGCGGGGACAATACTACTGATTCAACAGAAATGAAGAGGACTATAAGAGAGTACTATGAACAACTGTATACCAACAAATTAGATAACCTAGATGAAATGGACAAATCCCTAGAAACACAAAACCTACCAAGACTAAATCATGAAGAAATAGACAATCCGGATAGACCTATAACTAGTAAAGAGGTCGAATCAGTAATCAAAAATCTCCCAACAAAGAAAATCCATGGACCTGATGGCTTCTCAGGTGAATTCTACCAAACATTTAAAGAAGAACTAATACCAATCCTTCTCCAACTTTTCCAAAAAAACTGAAGAGCAGGGAACACCTCCTAACTTATTCTATGAGGCCAGCATAACCCTGACACCAAATCCACACAAAGACAGTAAAAGAAAAGAAAACTACAGACTAATATCCCTTATGAACATTGATGCAAAAATCTTCAACAAAATACTAGCAAACAGAATTGAGCAGTATAATAAAAGTACTATACACCATAACCAAGTGGGATTTATTCCTGGAGAGCAAGGATGGTTCAACATACAAAAATCAATCAATGTAATACACAACACATCAACAAAATGAAGGGATTAAAATCACACAACACCTTTTCATGAGAAAAATACTCACCAAAATAGGAACAGAAGGAACCTACATCCAAATAATAAAAGCCATATACGAAAAAACCCCAGTGAACATAATACTCAATGGTGAAAGACTGAAAGCTCTTCCTCTAAGATTAGGAACAAGACGAGGATGCCCCCTTTCACCACTTCTATTCAATATTGTACTGGAAGTTCTAGCCAGAGCAACTAGGCAGGAAAAAGAAATAAAAGGCATCAAAATGGAAAGGAAGAAGTAAAACTGTGTCTATTTGCAGATGATATGATCTTATATGTAGAAAATCCTAAAGTCTCCACAAAAAAGCTGTTAGAACAAATAAATGAATTCAACAAAGTAGCAGGATACAAAATCAACACACAAAAATCTTTTCTATACATTTCTATACACTCACAATGAACAATCCAAAAAGGAAGTTACAAAAACAATTCCATTTACAATAGCATCAAAAAGAATAAAATGCTTAAGAAGTAACCAACAAGTGAAAGACTTGTACAATGAAAACTACACAACATTACTGAAAGAAATTAAAGAAGACATAAGTGAATGAAAACACATTCTATGTTCACGGATTGGAAGACAGCATTTAAAATGTCAATGTTACCAAACATGATCTACAGATTCAGTGCAATCCCTATCACAATCCTAATGACATTTTTTGTAGAAAGAGAAAAACCCATTCTAAAACTCACTTGGAATCTCAAGTGGCCCCAAATAACGAAAAACAACCCTGAAAAACAAGAACAAAACTTGAGGACTCACATTTCGTGATTTTAAAACCTAACACAGAGCTACTGTAATCAGAACAGTGTGGTATTCACATAAAGACAGACATACAGACCAATGGAATAGAATATAAAGCCCAGAAATGAACCCTCGCATACACAATCAAATGATTTTTGACAAGAGCGCCAAGACCATTCAAAATGGGGAAAGGACAGTCTTTTCAAGAAATGGTGCTGGGAAAACTAGATATCTACATGCCAAAGAATGAAGCTGGACCCTTACCTAACACCATATACAAAAAGTAACTCAAAATGGATCAAGTACCTAAATTTACAATAAAACAATAAAACTCTTGGAAGAAAACATAGGATAAAAGCTTCACGACATTGGATTTGGCAATGATTTCTAGGCTATGACACAGAAGGCAGAGGCAACAAAAGAAAAAAATGGACAAACTGGACTTTATGAAAATTTAAAAATTTTGTGAATCAAAAAACACTATTTAGGCTTCCAGTTCAACAGAGGAGGATCCTGAATTCACCTCTTCCCATGGATACACCAAATACACAGCTACATATGGAACAATCCCCTCTGAAAGAAATCCAAAAACTCAGAGACTCTTACACATTGGGGGATGAGGAAAAACCCACATTGAAATGGGTAGGAGAGGTCAAGACACAATCTCACCAGAAACCCCATCCCCAGCACAGTGACCCCAATCAGGAGGGAACTCACATCTCCCACCCTCTCCCTGGGGAGGAAAGGGTTTGAACCCCACATCTGGGACCCCAACTTTTAAGACCTGCACCAGAGAGACAGGCCCCCAAAACATCCACCTTTGAAAGCCAATGGGGCGAGCATCCATAAGATCCACAAGGCTGTAGCAAACAGTTTTTAAGGGGCTCTCATGTGGACTCAGTGTGGATAATCTCCCAGGGCCAGCACAGACGCAGTTGACTGAAACACACCCAGTTTTTCTGTGAAAGAGGCCTATTTGCTTATCTTGAAAGCTTCAGCCTGAGAGGCAGGCTTCTAATCTAACGCACATCTAGGGGCCAACTGAAATACTCTCCAAAGATCTCAGAGGCTGGCAGACACCACCTCCACACACTCCCTCTGCTTTACTCCAGGTTGCTGGTGTCTTGAGGTTTTTGCAGCTCCCACCAAGGGGACACCCCTTGAACGCCTGGCTCTGGTGGCCAGCAGGGCTTACGTGGGTCCCAAAGGACTGCAACTCACAGAGAAACAGTTCTTAACCGGCTACCCCCCAGGGCACAGCACAGAGGCAACAGACAGAAACGCACAGTCTTTCCACAAAAGACGACAAGTAGCTTATCTTCACAGCTGCAGTGTGAGGGGCAGATTTCTAATTAAACACACATCTTGGGACTGACGGCAACCCTCTCCACACACTAAGGTGGTCAGCGGCACCATCTTAACGCTGTCCCTCTGCCCCACTCCAGAGACACTGGTGTCTCTGAAACAGGAGCTTGTGCACACATTTGATGCCCCAGCTTTTGTGACTGCTGCTCAGAGGACACATCCCCGATAGCCTGGCTCTGGTGGTCAGTGGGCTTGGGCTTGTGTTCATGAGTTCAATGGGATGGGAGCAAACAAAAATACAGTTCTTAACTGGCTGTACCCCCAGAGCTCAGTGCAGAAGGAGCAGACAGAAATGCCCATCTCCCAGTCTTCCTCTGAAAGAGGTATTCTTGCATACTTTAAAAGCTGCTGCCTAAGGGTCCAACTCCCAATCAGCCTGCTGAATGAGATCCTCCCCATTGGGACAATGACAGGTCTTGGCCACTGAGAAAAAAGCAGGCTGCTTGGACAATCACCAAGGTTTCAGAGACAACCAAGAGCTAGGTCAGGGCCCAATGATAAGCTTTCTTTACATGAGGCCACTCCTTAAACTGGGAGAACTGGCTGTTTTACCTAATGCATAGAAACCAACACAGAATATCAAGGAAAATGAAGAAACAAAGGAATCTGTTCCAAACAAAAGAACAAGATAAAACAGAAGATTTTAATGAAATGGAGATAATAAGTGATTTACTTGATAAAGAGTTCAAAATAATAATCATAAAGATGCTCACAAAGGTAAGGAGAACAACGCGTGAACAAATGAGAATTTGAACAGAGAGATAGAAAATATAAGAAAGTACCCAACAGAAATCACAGAGCTGAAGGATACAATAACTACACTGAAAAAATACACTAGGGAGGTTCAACATCAGACTAGATGAAGCAGAAGAAAGGATCAGTAAACTCAAGACAGGGCAGTAGAATTCATCTAATCAGAGGACCAAAAAGAAAAAAGAATGAAAAAGAGTGAAGACAGCTTAAGGGACTTATGGGACAATATCAAAAGGACTAATATTCACATTATAGAGGACCCAGAAGAAGAGAGAAACAGGCAGAAAACTTATTTGAAAAAATAATGGCTGAAAACTTCCCTAATCTGGGGAAGGAAACAGACATCCACGTCCAAGAAGCTCAGAAAGTCCCAAATAAGATAAATCTAAACAGACTCACACTAAGACACATAATCAAACTGTCAAAAGTTAAAGACAAGGAATCTTAAAAGCAGCTAGAAAAAAACAATGTGTTATGTACAAGGGAACCCCCATAAAAATCTGCATATTTTCAGCACAAATTTTGCAGCCCAGAAGGAAATTATATGATATATTCAAAGTGCTGAAAGAAAAAGACTGCCAGCCAAGAACACTCTACCCAGCAAAGCTGTCCTTCAGAATTGAAGGGAAGATAAAGAATTTTCCAAACAAGCAAAGCTGAAGGAGTTTATCACCACTAGACCAGCCTTACAAGAAAGGTTAAATGAACTTCTTTAAGCTGCAAAAAAAGGGTGCTAATCAGTAACAAGAAAACATATGAAAGTATAAATCTTACTGGTAAAGGTAAATACACAGTAAAATACAGAATAATCTAATGTTGTAAAGATGGGTTAATCACAAAGCTAGTATGAAGGTTAAAAAACTAAAGTGGTAAAAATAACTATAACTACAATAATTTGTTAACGGATACACAAGATTAAAAAGATATAAATTGTGACATCAAAACACACAAAACGTGGCCGAGGAGAACTTTAGAATGAATTCAAACTTAAGTTATCAACTTAAAACAGACTGTTATAAATATACTTGTTTTACGTAAGCCTCATGGTAACCACAAGGCAAAAACCTATAGTAGATACAGAAAAGATAAAGAGAAAGGAATCTAACCATGCCACTGTAGAAAATCATCAAATCACAAAGGAAGAGAGCAAGAGCAAGGCAAGAAGAAAAGAACAAAATAATTACAAAAGAGCCAGAAAATAATTTAAAAAATGGCAATAAGTACACACCTATCAATAATTACTTTAAATGTAAGGGAACTAAATTCTCCCATCAAATGACAGAGGTAGCTGAATGAATTAAAAACAAAACTCATCTATATGCTGCCTACAAGATACTCACTTCAGATGTAAGGACACACAGACTGTAAGTGAAGGGCTGGAAAGAGACATTCCATGAAAATGGAAACCAAAAGAAAGCTAGGGTAGCTATACTTATAACAGGCAAAATAGACTTTAAGACAAAGACTGTAATAAGAGACAAAAAAAGATCATTATATAATAATAAAGGGGTCAATCCAACAAGAGAATAAACATTTGTAAATATTTATGCACCCAACATAGGAGCACCTAAATATATAAAGCAAATATTAACAGACCTAAAGGGAGAAATAGATGGCAATACAATAACAGTAGGGGACTTTAATACCCCGCTTTCATCAATGGATAGATCATCCAGAGAGAAAATCAATAAAGAAACATTGGGCTTAAATGACAAGTTAGACAAGATGGACATAACAGACATACACAGAACATTCCAGCCACAAGCAACAGAATACACGTTCTATTATTCTATTCAAGCACACATGGAACATTCTCCAGGATAGATTATATTAACATATGTCACAAGTCTTAATAAATTTAAGATTTAAACCATATCAAGCATCTTTTCCAACAACAATGGTATGAAACTAGAAATCAATTACAAGAAGAAAACTGGAAAAATCACAAATATGTGGAGATTAAATAACATGCTACTGAACAACCAATGGGTCAAAGAAGAAATCAAAAGAGAAATCAAAAACTACCTTGAGACAAATGAAAATGGAAATACAGCACATCAAAACTTATGGAATGCAGCAAAAGCAGTTCTAAGCGGGAAGTTCATAGCAATGAATGCCTACATTATGATACAAGAAAGATCTCAGATAACCTAACTTTACACCTCAAGGAACTAGAAAAAGAACAAACGAAGCCCAAAGTTAGTAGAAGGAAGGAAATAAAAAAGAGCAGAAAAAAATGAATTAGAGACTAAAAAGACAACAGAAAAGATCAATGAAACTAAGAGCTGGTTTTTTGAAAAGATAAAATAGACAAAACTTCAACTAGACTCACCAAGAAAAGTGAGAGAGGACTCAAATAAGGAAAATCAGAAATAAAAGAGGATAGATTAGGGGCCAGCCTGGTGGTGTAGTGGTTAAGTTCACACACTCCGCTCTGGCGGCCCAGGGTTTGCAGGTTCGGATCCCAGGTACGGACATACTCACCACTCATCAAGCCATGCTGAGGCGGTGTCCCACATAGAGCAACTAGAAGGATGTACAACTATGACACACAACTAGCTAGTGGGGCTTTGGGGAGAAAAAAAAGGAAAAAAGGAGGAAGACTAGCAACAGATAGTAGCTCAAGGCCAAGACTAGCAACAGATAGTAGCTCAGGGCCAATCTTCCTCAAAAAAAAAAAAAAGAAAAAGACAAGAGATTACAACGGATCCCACAGAAATACAAAGGATCATAAGAGACCACTATCAACAATCATACACCAAAAAAATTGGACAACCTAGGAGAAATGGATAAATTCTTAGAAACATACAACCTGTCAAAACTGAACCATGAAGAAACAAATCTGAACAGACCAATTACAAGCATACCTCATTTTATTGCACTTCGCAGATACTGCATTTGTGTGTGTGTGTGTCTATGTGTGAGGAAGATTAACCCTGAGCTAACATCTGTTGCCAATCTCTTCTTTTTGCTGAGGAAGACTGGCCCTGGGCTAACATCCGTGCCCATCTTCCTCTACTTTACATGGGATGCCTGCCACAGCATGGCTTGACAAGCGGTGCATAGGTCCACACCCAGGATCTGAACCCACGAACCCTGGTCTGCCAAAGCGGGGCAGGTGAATTTAACCACTACACCACTGGGCCGGCCCCAGATATTGCATTTTTTTTTTACAAGACCCTCCACCAACAAAAAGATTATGACTTGCTGAAGGCTTGACGATGGTTAGCATTTTTTAGCAATAAAGTATTTTTCAATTAAGGTATGTACATTGTTTTTTTAAAACAGAATGCTACTGCACATTTAATAGACTACAGTACAGTTAAACGTAACTTTTATATGCACTGGAAAACCAAAAAATTTGTGTGACTTGCTTTATTGTGGTGGTCTGGAATGAAACCTGCAATATCTCCGAGGTATGCCTGTACTGGTAACGAGATTGAATCAGTAATCAAAGCCCTCTCAACAAAGAGAAGATCAGGACCAGAGAGCTTCACTGGTCAATTCTACCAGGCATTTAAAGAAGAATTAATACTAATCCTTCTCAAACTCTTCCAAAAAACAGAAGGAGGGAATACTTCCAAACTCATTTTACAAGACCAGCATTACCCCAATACCAAAACCAGACAAGGACACTACAAGAAAAGACAATTACAGGCCAATATCCCTGATGAACAAAGATGCAAAAATCTTCAACAAAATATGAGACCAAATTCAACCATACATTAAAAGGATCATAAACTATGATCAAATAAGACTTACGCCAGGGATGCAAAGATGGTTCAGCATCCACAAAACAATCCATGTGATACACCACATTAACAAAATGAAGAATAAATATCACACGATCATCTCAATAAATACAGAAAAAGCATCTGACAAAATTCAACACCCATTTATGATAAAACCTCTCAACAAAGTGGGTATAGAGGGAAGGTACCTCAACATAATAAAGGCCAGATATGACAAGCCCACAGCTAACACCATATTCAATCAGGAACAAGACAAGGATCCCCACCCTCACCATTCTTACTCAACATAGTACTGCAAGTCCTAGCTACAGTAATTAGGCAAGAAAAAGAAATAAAAGGCATCTAAATGTAAAAAGAAGAAGTAAAACTGTCACTATTTGCAGATAACATGATATTATATACAGAAAACCCTAGACTCAACCAAAAACCTGTTAGAATAAATGAATTCAGTAAAGTTGCAGGATACAAAATCAGTATACAAAAATCTGTTGCATTTCTATACACTAACAACAAACTATCAGAAAGAGAAATTAAGAAAACAGTCCCATTTACAATTCCATCACAAAGAATAAAATATCTAGGAATAAATTTAACCAAGGAGGTGAGAGACTTGTACACTGAAAACTATAAGCAATTGATGAAAGAAATTGAAGAAGACACAAATAAATGGAAAGATATTCCATGCTCATGGACTGGAAGATTTAATATTGTTAAACTGTCCATACTATTCAAAGCAATCTACAGATTCAATGTAATCTCTATCAAAATTCCAATGGTATTTTTCACAGAAATAGAACAAACAATCCTAAAAGTTGTATGGAATCACAAAAGACCCCAAATAGCCAAAAAATCTTGAGAGAGAAAAACAAAGCTAGAGGCATCATGCTCCCTGATTTCAAACTATATTACAAAGCTATAGTAAACACAACAGTGTGGTATTGGCATAAACACATACACACAGATCAATGGAACAGAATAGAGAGCCCAGAAATAAACCCACACATATATGGTCAATTAATTTATGACAAAGGAGCCAAGACTATCCAATGGGGAAAGGATAGTCTCGTCAATAAATGGTGTTCAGAAAACTGGATAGCCCTATGCAAAAGAACAAAACTGGACCCCTATCTTACACCATACACAAAAACCAATTCAAATGGATTAAAGACTTGAACATAAGACCTGAAACCATAAAATTCCTAAAAGAAAACACAGGATTAGCTAAGCTCCTTGACATTGGTTTGTTAATGTTTTTTGGATTTGACACCAAAAGCAAAGGCAACAAAAGCAAAAATAAATAAGTAGGACTACATCAAACTAAAAAGCTCTGTATAGCAAAGGACACCATCAACAAAATGAAAAAGGAACCTACAGAATGGGAGGAAATATTTGCAAATCATATCTGATAAGAGGTTAACATCCAGAGTATATAAAGAACTCATACAACTCAATAGCAAAAAAACCAAACGAGTCAATTAAAAAATGGGCAGAGGATCTGAACACACATTTTTCCAAAGAACACATACAGATGGCCAACAGGCACATGAAAAGATGCTCAACATCACTAACTATCAGAGAAACACAAATCAAAACCACAATGAGGTATCACCTCACACCTGTTAGAATGGCTATTATCAAAAAGACAAGAAATAACAAGTGTTGGCAAAGATGTGAAGTAAAGGGAACCCTTGTGCACCGTTGGTAGAAGATAAATTGGCACAGCCACTACAGAAACCAGTATGTAGGTTCCTCAAAAAATTAAAAATAGAATTACCACATGACCCAGCAATTCCACTTCAGGGTATATGCCCAGAAGAATCAAAAACAGGGTCTCAAAGAGATATTTGTACACCCATGTTCAGAGCAGTATTATTCACAACAGCTAAAACATGGAAGCAACCCATGTGTCCATCAACCAATGAAGAGATTACCAAAATGTAGTATAAACATACAGTGAAATATTATTCAGCCTTAAAAAGGAAAGAAATTCTGCAATATGCTACAATATGGAGAACCTTGAGGACATTCACTAAGTGAAATAAGCCAATCACAAAAAGACAGATACTGTATGATTCCACTTATATGAGGTACTTAAGAGGAGACACAAAATCACAAGTATAATGGTGATTGCCAGAGGCTGGGGGGAGGGGACAATGGGAACATGGGGAATTATTATTTAATAAGTATCGATTTCCAGATTTCTAAGGTGAAAGGGTTATGGGGATGGATGGTGGTGACAGCTGTACAACAATGTGAATGTACTTAATACCACTGAACTGTACACTTAAAAATGGTTAAGATGGTAAATTTTATGTTATGTGCATTTTAACACACACAAAAATAGAAAGTATTTTTAAAAGATGTCTACTTCTGTGGCTGAGACCTTGAGTGATTTTTAAGCAAGCCATAACTTGGACAGTAGCCACTGACAATAAAGATTTTGTTTTAGTAAAGAGGGGGGCACGTCTATTACCAGGGTGAGTGGGAGTTCTACTCTAGAAGACACAATCCACCACCATGGACTCGAGGAGAAATGTCAGTGACATCAACCAACCCAGAGCAGACCCCCTTCCCACTGCAGCCCCGCCCCATCTCGAGTTGTCGTCCAGTCTTGACCTATTGCCTTGGCAACGGCCTGGAGCCCTCTGGGACCTCGCATCTGCCCTTCATGTATCCACAGACCTCAAGGAATTATGCCAACAATGCAAAGCAAGACCCACCCTCTCCAACCCCCACCCCTACCTCCACCCACCAGGGAGCTCAAAGGGGAGAAGCAGAGGCAGACAAGGAATTCAAAAGCAGCACCTACTCGGAAGCCATGAATAAGGCCTGAAGGATGCTGTTCACGTAGCACGTGTTGCCCAGATTGATTAAGCCAATCTTGCCCGTGTCTGACTTGGCCATGAGCCGGGGGTAGAAGCCAGCCAGCTCGCTCTTCTGAGAAGTCCAGGCATCCTGCCCCAGCAGCTGCTTGATACGGTCCTCGTTGGGAACATGGAGGTCCTGAGGAGGGAACAAGCCAGCAGAACGGTGGGGGCCAGGGTCAGCTCTAAAAATATCACCTCCTCCAGGAAGCCTTCTTGGACTACAACCTACCCCACAACTGCCCAGGCAGACCGCCCCACAAATGTTCTAGAGATGTGTGCGAACAGCCCTGTTTCCAAACTTATTCTTGGTTCTCATTTTGACATATGGGCCTTCTACATGATATTTCATGTCACAACTGCCTCAAGAAGGTAGTAAAATCCCCATTTTATTAGATGAAAAAACCAAGACTCAGACAGATAAAAGAATTTTCCAGGGTCATATAGGCAGTCAGCAAAGAATCTGTATGTCCTTAGAGCCCGGCGTGTGACAGACTCTCAGCAATGACAACACTGGCCCACCAGCCAGAACCAGCAGGGTCAAGATCTCAATCTTAGTCCTGACTCTTGTCCTCACTAGCTGTCCCCTCTGACTGAGCCAGTTAACCTCCTTGGGCCTCAGTTTCCTCGTCTGTCAAGTGAGGATACTCCTCCCCTCGATCAGTTTGGCACTCTATACTTTCACGGTGCTCACACACAAAGATGCTCTCATTCACCTCCTACTTTCAGGTTTGCAGAGTCAGCTTTTTTGAATCAGTCATCCCCCTGGAACTTGATCCTACAGACAGGACGGTGGGAGGATGCTGGGGGTCTGAGGTATGGGTCCTGGGTCACGGGCTCGGGGATTAGCACGCTTTCCCACTCCTTATCCTTTTTCACATTACACAGCTGCACCTAAAAGCATATTACCAAGCACTGGTTCTAATAATGATATATTTTAGAGAAAAACACCTAAGCGTAACGCAGTTACCTACTAAATTTAAGCGACATTCGTAACAGTTCCTCCAGCCCTGTTCTTATTTCCAGATCCTGAGCACAGTCCCTAGATTTGTCCAGGGCTCCAGAGCTTCAAACCAGCTTAGCACCAAACACTCTCGTCTCCCTGGTGCACGTCCTCTGGCCACTGCAGAAGCTCTGGCTCAAGCAGTGGTTTAACACTCTGCTCACTCATTTCCCAGGATCATTTATGAGATAATTTATCAGATTAGTCAGTCACCTCTCACAGATGATACAAAATACAGGAGCTGCCAGAGGCTCAGTATCTTCTCTCTCCGTCCCTGCTTTTTCCTTCCTGTTTTCCCCTATCCAATCCCCACTCCACACACAACATGAACAAAAAGGAACAAAAAGGCAGACAGACAGAACCCCACACCCGCACGCAGGCACACACAGAAGATGCAAAAATATCCACACCAGAAAAAAAACACTTAAATGCCATTTTTCCCAAAGAAGGTAACTTTGTATTCTCAGGAAAATAAAACAAAACTTCCAAATAACGCTCAGGCTCATGTTACTAGAAATTTCCATACGACTCCCTTAGTAAGGACCACAGTTCCCAGAGAAACTACTGTAACCTGATACAACTGCCTAAGTGAGAGAACTTTCCAGAATTTATTAAGAAGCCTGTATACAAAGACGGATGTATTCGTAGAATGCATGTGAAAGAATTTTATAAACAATAAAATCTTATGGATAATTTGCTGCCGTGCCTCTCAAACTGGCTTGTACCAAGGGGTATTCAAAACCACAGAACAAAAGTAGCATATCTTGGGGCCGGCCTGGTGGTGTAGTGGTTAAGTTCGTGCACTCTGCATCAGCGGCCAGGGGTTCGCAGGTTCGGATCCTGGGCGCAGACCTACACACCACATATCCACATGCTGTGGCGGCATCCCACATAAAAAGTAGAGGAAGATGGGCACAGATGTTAGGCCAGGGCCAATCCTCCTCAGCAAAAAGAGGACAATCGGCAACAGTTGTTAGCTCAGGGCTGATCTTTCTCATCAAAAAAAAAATTAGCGTATCTTCCTGGAGCTATAGTCTCTAATAGTCAAGGAAGAAAAATATATTTATATCAAAACAAATGTTTGTAATTATGAAGTACATACTTGAATCTTCGAAATAAAATGAGATTTTAGAGAAACTCTGAGCTTGTGTCAGGCTGCTTGGGGTAAGTCCCCTCCTCTGAGGTCAAGCACTTCGGTGGAAACGTTTGAGAAGCCCAGATCTGCTGGATTCAGCAGAGTCACTCAGCCTGGTTTTCAAGGCCCTCTGCCCTGCTGATATTTCTGATTTCCCCTCCAGTCCACCGAACACTATGGCCAAATTGGACTTGCACGTTCCCACCCCCATGCCTTTCCCTCTGACTTATGTGGAGTGGCCTCCTCCTGCGAGTTTCCATCCCTCAAAGTCTACGTTTACTAGTCTAATAAAGCCTAACTCCCTGCACCTAGTGCTACAGGTGTTTGCAGACTCACTTTGTCCCCTGGATGAGACTATAGCCCCTACTGTGCAAAGCCTGGGTCTCACTCAGCATGGGTTTCCCTCAGTGTTCAGTGCAGGGCCATGCTCCCTCCTCTTCACTCACACTTGCCTGATAGCATCCTCCACGCTACGGGCATGTTCATTCACTCACACACATTTACCGGGCACAGAGATCAAAATGACATGGTCCCTGCCTACCAGAAGCTCACCATCCAGCAGGAAGCAGTGACAGTCACCCCCAACAAGTGGAAGTCCTGTCTCCTCTGCTCACCCACCTCAGTGACAGGGAGCTCATGATCTAGCAAGGCAGCCGCTTCTATTGTAGGTTAGCTCTGACTATTAAAAAATTCGCATGTTAAGTTGGAAAAACTGAGAAGATCCAAGTAAATGCCAGAGGTTTTGTTTCTTGTATCTACCCACTCTCACTCATGGTGGATTGTTCCCTTGTGTGTTTTGTAATTTGTGGATTATAAACTCATCTTTAGGGGGCCAGCCCGGTGGTGCAAGCGGTTAAGTGCACGTGCTCTGCTGCGGCAGCCCAGGGTTCGCCAGTTCGGATCCCAGGCGCGCACCGATGCACTGCTTGGCAAGCCATGCTGTGGCAGCGTCCCATAGAAAGTGGAGGAAGATGGGCACGGATGTTAGCCCAGGGCCAGTCTTCCTCAGCACAAAAGAGGAGGATTGGCAGATGTTAGCTCAGGGCCGATCTTCCTCGCAAAAACAGAAGAAAAAACTCATCTTTAGTAGAATTTTATCTTTGTGACTTGCAAGCAGTTTCATTTCTGTTTCTACTAGGCAATCCTTGGGTATTACAAGTTTATGACTACTTTTAACATTGTTGTCTGAACTTAGGGGTCCCACAACCCCAAAGAAGATAAGCATTAAACCCCTAAATCCACATGAGGGCGGGCCAATGATTACAAATTTCTTTTTTCCCAATCCAGAGCCCAGATCAAGCCAGAAAAGTTTCCTTGATGTCTATTTGGGACCATGTGTATATTTTTTCTAGACCACTCTTTTGCTAACGGTAAAAACTCTCTTGGGTCCTAACTTATGTGGGCCTCATAGTGCTAACTCCATACTGGGGACAGGCCCTAAGCCTCACCTCCTGCCCCACCAGCTCAAGCCCATTGGTGACTGAGGCTGGCCATCCCACCCACCGTCCGTCCCCACCCCGAGGCAAGAGAGCATCATCTCTCACTTACCAGTCTGGAATTCGGTTTCTCTTCCTTTCTGGCCCCTGGGGATTCCCCCTTACTTTCTTGCAAGCTCAGCTACATACTTAAAAAGACATTTGCTGTATTTTAACAAGCCTTTCTAGGTGTTTCGTAGTGGGACACTTTTCAGGTTTTTTACCTCCTGTACTACAGAAATGGAAGTCAGATCAGAGGTTCTGAAAGGGCCACCACCTACCTAGACCTCTTTCACCCAAGCTCGGACCTGCCCTCTGTATCAGGCAATGGGAAAGGGCTCAGCAACCCAGGGCTCTGGCTGTGTCTCTCACAAATCACCAAACCTCTCCAGGTCTCATTTCTCTCGTCTATGAAACTGAAAGAATCACAATATCTGCTTCACAGGTTTCTTGTGAGCGTCAGAAAACAAAATATATGGGAAAACGCTATCGATGTGGCACCATCTACAAATGTTAGTTACTGTCCTAGCAACCTAGCAAGCCCAGGTCAGAAGCCCACTCTTCCTTGTAGCCTCCTCCTCTAACTGGAGAAGATCTTTCCCTCCTCTGGTTCCTCCCTGCTCTTGGGCCAACTCTCACAGGCGTTTCATAAGCTGCTTAGATCAGAGTTACTTGTATACAAGTCTGTCACCCCACTAGCCTGCAAGGTCCTCAATGGGGGGGACTTAGTCTGCCTCATGCCCGTGTCCCCAGTTCCCAGCCTGGGCCTGGCACAGAGTAGGGCATCAGTAAAGTCATGTGAGCAACTGTAAACAATCCCTGCTCTGGAGTGCTCAGTCTGGGGAGAGACAGACAGAGAGAGAGAGAGTGACAACATGTAACAGAAGGATGCACTGGGGCTGTGGGAGCCCAGAGAGACCCTGAGTCAGCCTGGGGTGGGTAGGAAATTGAGAGTTATCAGGGAAGGCTTCCTGGGGGAGGTGACACTTAGGAGGTAACACCTGAGGGAGCAGAGCCTTAAAGAATACGTAGGAGCCATCCAGGCAGAACAGAGAAGGGTTTACAATTGGAGAGAAGGGCATATGCAAAGGCTCAGAGCAATCAAGAGAGAGGATGACCCATTTAGGGAAGGGCAGGTGGCTCAGTGTGCCTGAGCACAGGATGGGCTGGGGGAGGTGACGGGAGAGAGCCAGGATCAAATGATGGAGGCTGCCACTAACCTGGAGTATGGCCTTGAGCAAGGCTCAAACTGGCACCCTTGTCCGAGTGGGGCAACAGAGGAGTGGGGGATTGTCACGCACCTTGATGGCCTCCATGACGGGCTCGTACAGGTCCGGGAAGCCCGGGAACCTGAAGACCATGCAGTGGACCAGCTCCGCCAGCTGCTCCAGGCAGCTGGTCCCTGAGTTGGAGTCCTCCTTGACCAGAGAGGCCACCATGGGGGGGATGTGAGGGAGGAGCTGTGGGAGCAGAGCAGGGTTAGACACAGCACCACTTTACACACCCCAGATGCGGGACGGCAGTCAGTGCTGAAAACACCCAGAATTCCCTGAGGCAGGGAGGTCTGCCCACCTGACCACTGTCGCCCTTACCCACATGGGGCTCTGAGCTCTGCAGGCAGGTGACTCCTTTTATGAGATACATGACCTTGGAGACACTGCCTCGGTCTCTTCATCTGTTAAATGGGATAAATAACTCCCTCCTCACAGTTGAAGGGAGGCCTCAGCCCGAGGGCCTGCTGTTAAGCCTCAGCCAACTGACCTGCCCGAAGAGCCTGAAGGCCTGAGTGACCAGGGCTACTCTGCCTGCCCAGGAGTGATGATGGGGCCACAACGTGGCCAGCAGGTGGGCAGCCCTCACAGAGCATGAGCAGCCACCTCCAGGGGCAAACACCATCATTCTTTCACCAAATTTACGTGTCAAGCACTTCATCCTCACAATGACTTGAAGTGGCGATTGTTATCCCCATTCTATAGACGAAGAAACTGAAGTTCGAGAGGTTATGTTATTTGCCAAGGATTTCACCGTGGGTTACGGGAGAAGCTGGTGTCTGAACCAGAACTGTCTGACTCCAAAGCCTGTTTCTTTCCTTGGTGCTACAGAGTGTAAACTTTCAAACTCACAGGGGTGCCCCACCATAACGTCCCAGGGATGGACAGAGTCAGGCCACAGGAACCGGAAGCAGAGGAGCACAGGGGAAGGATGGAAAGAACTAATTATCCATTGAGTCCCTAGCATGCAGCAGGCTCTTGACAAACATCACTCACCTAATCCTCTCCCACCATCCTAGGGGTTTACCCCTGTTCCAGGCTCTGAGCGCTAAGTGCCTGGCCCAAGGACACCATGTCTGGCAAATGGCAGAGCTGGGACTCAACCACAAGTACCCCAATCCCTGGTTCTGTGCTTTTCCTGCTGCAGCAAATCAGGAAGCATGAAGTTTCTGCCCTGACTAGGGGTCATCAGAATCTAGGGCCCCATCTGCAGGTCTGGGGAAGGAGGCAGGAGGAGGGTGGCCCCCAGGGCTGCACGCTGTCCTTCCCAAAGGAGGGCCCTGGAGACAGCAGAACAGGGGCCCCAAGCCAGAGGCCAGGCCACATGGGTGCTGGCAGACAGCAGGATTAGGAAGGACACTGGGTCAGGGTCAGACCCACCTGGCTAAAAGCTTCCCTGGAACGCTCACCAGCTGTGTGTCTGGGACAAGTGACTTAACCTCCGTAAACTGCAGTTTTCTCACCAGAAAGATGGGGAAAATGATAGACCTCCCTCTTGGGGATGTTCTGGGAGTTAAATGAATGAACATATGTACTGTCTTTAGCACTGCGCCTGGCACACAGCAGGCACCCCAAGAACATTAGCTGTCCTCATGCTAGACCTGTCACTCTACTGTGGGCCCATGGGGAGGCCATACGTATTCTCTGGCCTCAGTTTCCCATCTATAAAATGGGGTCTCAAGTCTCCTCCAGTCCTAACACTTAGGACTTTGAGATCTTCAAAGCCCCGACCTCCTACCCCACTCCCAACAGAGACAGCATATCTGGCCTCCAGCCAGACCCATGGGGGATGCAGGGCCATCCGTCCTTGGGGCAGCACACAGGGACCCTTACCAGGTGGAAGGCCTCATGCGAGTGCTGGAAGGTCAGCAGCATGTACTTGAGGACAGACAGGGCGGCTCCCCGGACAATGGGGTACAGAAGCTTGGAGAAAACCTGTAAGAGAGTCCCTGGTCAGGAGTCTCCTAGGCTGGGCTGACCACAGCCAAGTGCAGCCACAGGCCTGAGAGGGGGTCAGAGACACCAGAGTTGAAGCAGTAGACCCATACAAGAGCAAAAACACAGAGGGGCTCCCAGACCTGGGTGGATGAAGATGGCGAAATGGACAGCAAGGTAGTTATATATCTGATGGACAGACGGACAGACCAAAAGTGACAGACACACATTCTCGAATGAACAGTCAGAGGAATGAATAGGAGGAACCTGAGGCCCAGAGAGGGGCAGTGATTTGTCCCAGGTCACAGCAAGCTTGGATGGCAGCCCCGGTGCTCTGCCTCCCAGACCTGCACTGCCCCTGGCAAGAGACTAGCAGGAAGCGCCATAATCGGGGGCTAGGACAGGTGCCCACCAACCTTCTCAATTTTGGCGAGTGAAACCTCGATCAAGATGCTGAACTTCTTAACAGCGGCCAGGCCCTTCAGCAGTGCAATGATCCACTTGTCAATGTTCTTCCCCAGGGGCCAGGATACCCAGTCGATCATCCTGGGGAGGGCAGTAACAGTGGCACAAGGACCAGGGAGGCCCTAATGCCTGGGTGGGGAGAGCGTGGGGACGAGCTATAATGTCCTGAGACCTCTCACTGACTCACACCTGCACGGGGCGGCCCTGGGGTTGGTGAGATGAACAAGATACCTCTGGGAACTGCAAATAAGCCCAGCACAGGCACCTGCCTCAGACGGGGGCTCCTGGCCCGGCAGGAGGGGAGCCAGGCCCTCTCAGCACCCCAAACCTCAGCCCACACACACTGGGCTGCAGTGGCAGCAGGGCTTTCGGCTGCTTCCGCCTGGACCCTGGGGCCCAACAGCAGGAGGAGCACTGCTCCCAGGCCAGAAGCTCTGGCTCCAGCAAACCCTTGCCTGTGACCTGAAGCAAGTCATTTACCCTCTCTAGCCTCAGTTTCTTCCTCTGGAAAATGGGGCCCATACCTGCCTCACACGGCTGTTGAACGAATTAAAAGAGATAACAGCTAATGCTTACATAGTACTCACTCTGCACCACGCACGGCTCTATCTGCCTTGCACGGTGACCCTTCTGACCCCCACAACATAATGCCTGTGCACACTGAGCATGAGCTACCACACAGGTGCTCAGGAAAACGTCACTATTCCCGTTATTTTTATACTCAGTAGACTATACTATAAAGAAGTAGAACAATGAGACAGCAAATTAGTAGTAATTATAATAACTACCACGGCACTACTTTAAGCACTTTAAACACATTATCTCAGTTTACCTGATTTAATCCTCGCAAAAACCCTGTAAGATGGGCTCAGTTATACTACATTTTATAGATGAGGAAGCTGAGCCACAGAGAGGTTGAGTAACTTGCCTCAAGTCACACAGGTAAGAAGTGGAAGAGCCAGATCTGCACTCAGGCAGCTTACGTCCCGAGCCCGCACCCTCACCCACTAACGACAAGGAATCCAGGAAGGCCCCACCGAGATGGCGCATCTGCGCATGGGTATGGAAACAATGGCCGGGGAGGCACGCCCAGTGGATGGGGTCTGCAGAGCCAAAGACCTGAAGGCAGGGGTGCAGGCAGCCTATTCTGGGATCGCTGGACGGGCAGGTGTGGCCAGATCACAGGTGCAACGACGTTCAGGGAGGGGAGGGATGTGCAAGAGCTCTGCGAGCTGAAAAGCACCAAACCCCGTCTATCATACTCACCAAACTCAGAAAGCACTTCATAAGGTACCCTGACCTTCTAATATGATCCCACAAAAGCCTGACAACTTCTTAAACCACCTCCGCTATTTCCCCCCTTCAGAGGGGGAAACTGAGGCTCAGAGAGTTCACTGACTTGTCCAGGGTCACACAGTTGGTACCCAGCCTGAGATACCACTAGGGCAAGGCTCTCTGTGTCTCCCACATCCAGCCCTGGGCCAGGCACAGAGCAGGGCTCAAGAAAGGATGGATGAACGAACAAGCATGAGGGCCTGGGTCCTCTGACACTAAATCTAGCCCAGTGACCCAACCCACTGGAAGGGGCTTCTGGGAGGCAGAGAGACTTGACCACCACCAGGCCCTCAGCCCACCTGCTGATGGCAGTCAGCATCTGGGAGTCCATCACACTGTCATCATTGCTGAGGTTCCGGACGACGCCATCCATGAGCTCCAATGGGAGGTGTTGGACCACGCTGGCCAGGGCGCTTGACGGCGGCTCTTCCTCTGGAACAGGGGGCTCAGCTAAGCTTAGTAGAGTAGGTGGGCCCCTCACCTCCCCCATCACCCACTGCCCTCATGCAGCCAAGGAACTAGGCTGGGCTTCTGCAAAGAGAACATTGGGGCCACATCTTTGCCTCCTACAGCATCACTGCCTCTGATCCCATCTTAGCTCATTCACTCAACAAACCTTCACTGGCACTGCTTTGGGCCCAGTCCTGTGCTAGGCACAGAGAAAAGCACTCACCCCAACTGTGCGTGTACGGGCAAGGCCTTTAGAAGGGATAACATTGGAGCTGGCAAGAACAGGTAGGAGGGCTATGTAACTTGGGGGGAGGGAGGACATTCCAGGTGGAACCACATAGACAAAGGCCTAGAGGTGAGAAAGAACATTTAGTTATCAAAACTTGTCGTCCAGTTGTCTAAGGACCCATGGCCTTACACACTGGGCCTTGGTTCTTCCTCCTGCCAGCTGCACTCCCTTCCTTTCCCCTGAACAGCTCTATAACCAGGGAAGGCACAGATCTTATTTCAGTCATTTATACTACAGTCCAAGTTGCACAGTTGTCAATGGAGGACCAAGATTTTACATTTCAGAGTTGACATGTACAGGCTCCATCGTGTCTCCAGATGTTGGCCTCTGCTGCCTGGTGCTGCCCAGCTCGCAAGACCTGACTCAAAAGTCAGTTCTACGAAACCCACCGGACCCAAAGGGCATGATGACCTCCCCTTCCTATTGTCGGGCTCAGCCCCCTGGTCCTCCTTCTGGCCAGACTGATCCGGGTCTCGTCCTCCCTGTGTGCCCAGCACACACAGCAGGATAACACCCACAGTAGGAGCTCGGGACAGGCCTGCTAACTAAGTGAAGGACGATCGCACTCCTCCACCTGTGCATTAGCCCCTTGCGCGCACACACACGCCACACCACCACACCGGCACGCTTAGCAGAAGCATCTGCCAACACAGCCCTCAGCCCGGGCGCACATCCAGGCCCCCGCGCGCACGCGCACACGCACCTGTGCAGGATATGACCGCGAACAGCTCCTTGAGGCAGGGCAAGATGGCGGCGGGCTGCGCGCGCCACAGCTGCGCCAGGAGCCCGCTCACCTGCTGGGCCTGCTCCAGGAACTCCACGGCGCCCTCCTCGCCCTCCGCCGGGCAGCGGAAGCGGCCGAGGCAGCGCACCAGCTGCTGGCAGAAGAGCAGGCGGTGCGGGCCGTCGGGGACACAGCGCGGGTGCCGCGCCAGCAGCCGTGCCACCTGCGCGCAGGCCGCGGGCCCGGGGCGCTCGCACACGGTGCGCAGCACCTCGCGCCGCAGCACCGCCAGCACCTCGTCGGCCCCGGGCCCCTCGGGCAGCAGCTGCAGGCCGAGCTGCACGCAGGCGAGCGCACGGGCGCCCGGGGGGCCGGCGCCCCCCTGCAGCAGGCGCAGCACGCGGCGTGCGCTGAAGAACTCGGCGAAGACGTCTGGGTGATGGCGGCCGGCCACGTGCAGCAGCTGGCAGCCCACGCGGCGCGGCAGCTCGTCGGCGCCGCCCACATAGAGGCGCGTGCCCAGCGCCAGCAGTGCCAGGCACTGCTCCCGCTCCAGCGGCTGCCGCGCCGCCTCCAGCACGCGCCGCACCAGACCCTGCTTCACGCTCGCCGGGTACGACGACGTCACCACCGCCTCCAGGATCTTGTCCATGGCGGCTGCGCTGCGGGGGACAGGAAGCAGGGTCACACTATGCCCGACGGGCCCGGATCCTCCTGTGGGCCCCTGCCTGCTGAGACTGGGGGCGAGCAACTCAACCTTTCCAGGCCTCAGTTTCCTCATCTGTGAATGGAGCAAGGATACCTCCCTCACTGGGCGGTACCATGATGAAGTAAGCATAATGCCTGGTATGTAGTAAATCTCAGTGAGTTGTAGTTATTGCTGATGGGTGCCTTTAATCTCACAAAGGCAACATCTGAGCCGTCCCCCCTCCTCCCACCCCTTTGCCCTTCTCTCCCCAGCCTCCCTGGTGACTCATCCACTCTTGGGGCAGGTAGGAGCTGGATCTACAAAAGCTGCTGTCCAGAGTCTTGACCAAATCATCTCCTGTGGGGGAGATGACATGGAGTACACACACACAATCACACCTCCAGGGACCGAGGGCTTAGGGCCCCAAGGGAGGGCCCACAGGGCTTCTGGAGATCCCTTGCACACTTTATTTTGCCCCCAATCAACTTCTTGCTCTTTCTCAGATGATCTACACTTTTCCAAGGCTCCACTTCTTGGTGTATGCTGTGACTTGCCTGAAACATCCTATCTCCCAAGACTTCCACCAGCACACACACGACCAGGCAGACTCCCATTGTCCTTCAAAGCCCACCTCAAACGCCCTGTCCTCAGTGAGAACATCCCTCACCCTCCATTCCTCCAGCCACCTGTGGCCTCTTCATTACACCTGGGATCATACAGTGCCGACGTTGTATGGGTCCAACTCCCCTCCACTGAAGCACAGCGTCTTGTCTCTGTGCTCTGGCCCTGGCCACTCAGAGCCCTGCTTCCCCAGCCTCAGCCCACACCAGCCCCTCACTCTTGGCTCACTGCGTTCTCCCTGCCACTGGGCCCTTTGCATATGCTCTTCCCTCCTCCTTGCTTGGCTCACCCTGCAGACTTCAGCTCAAACTCACGTCCTCAAGGAAGCCTCACCTGACCTCCCTGCCTGGGTCAGACACCCCTGTTCACAGTTTCAGAGCACCCTGTCCTCCTTTATAGCACCTATCATGATTACTTGATTGGAGTCAGCCTCCTCCACTATACTACATGGGTTCCTGAGGGCAGGAACCGTGTCAGGTTTTGTTCATCATGGTGTGCCCAGCACCTAGCCCAGTGCCTGGCACACAGTAGACATTTGCTGAATGAGCAGATGCAGAATACAGTGTGAGTTACTGCTACTTTATTCCTCTGAGCCATGACCACCTTCCCTCTGCCCTTCCCCTCCACGTGTGATGTTTCTTGGAAGCCTTCATCCCAAGCTGACCCCCCTTGACTCTGGATTCCCATGCTGGTTCACATAGGCACAGTTGGCTCTCTCTCTCTCTTTTTTTTTTTTGGTGAGGAAGATCAGCCCTGAGCTAACATTCATGCCAATCCTCCTCTTTTTGCTGAGGAAGACCGGCCCTGAGCTAACATCTATTGCCGATCCTCCTCTTTTCCCCCAAAGCCCCAGTAGATAGTTGTATGTCATAGTTGCACATCCTTCTAGTTGTTGGACGTGGGACGTGGCCTCAGCATGGCCTGACAAGCGGTGCGTCGGTGCACGCCCAGGATCCGAAGCCGGGCCGCCAGTAGCGGAGCGCGCGCACATAACCACTAAGCCATGGGGCCGGCCCCACAGTTGCCTCTCTTAATAGCCAACTTGCAGATCCTAGAAGGCAGGGCCATTTCTTTGCTTCTTTGTCTAATCCCACTCTAGGGAGGACCCAATGTAAGGCTCAGCATACAGTAAGTGTTTAACTTATTGGCTCAGTAAAAACTGTTCTATTCTTGAGACCCGGACTTGGTGTGAAGACAGGCCAGAAATTTCCTAGATGGGGGGCCAGAAACTTTTATTCAGAACTACAGATATAGCGGGACTCCAACTATGTGCCAGGTCCCATGGTCCCTCCCTTCTGTCCTCGCTCTTGGCAGAGACCAAACCTCCATTACTGCCTGTGTTACAATGCGATGGGCCCATGTGTTCAAGCCTCTGTCTCTCTCACCAGGCTGTGAACTCCCCTGGGCAGGGACTGGGGCTTACTTATCAGTGGCTGGTATCTCCCATGCCAGTTGCTGCAGACCGAGTGCCTCTGAAGAGATTACTGTGGGTGTAGCCAGGGTACAGATCAGTGGCCTGGCTGCCTCAGAATCACTGGGGCACTTGGTGCAAGTTCATACGCCCAGGGCCCACTCCAAGCCTCCTGGAATGGCATGTTAGACTCTGCTTGTTTACTATGAATGAGATTCATCTGGGATGCGTTCGGCTTACCATTCCAGGTTCCTTATGCTCTCCGAGCCTCTGTCTCCACCCTTCAGGGTTGTTGTGAAGACAACTATTGTCTTTAGCTCGGTGTGGGGCACAAGGAAGTGCTCAGTCCCCTTAGCATTAGAAGCAAAGTCCTTGCCCTTCAGAGCTTCCAGTCTGGTGATGGAGGCAGAAGTGTTGGTAAAGTGTGCTGACACAAAGCACAATCTCAAAAGGCCTTTAAGAGTGTCTTATAAACTGGTCTCCCTCCAGCCCTGGTCCTCTCTTTCCTAGGCAGTGCCTGTGACAAGGCAGTGGCTGTGACCAACCTCCCTTGCAGACCATCGCCCCAGCTGCTACCCCTGCCCTCCAGGCTAGTGGATTTAATAGGCTTTCAACCCAGGATGCCAAGAAATCCTCGTACTCAGGCAGCTAAGGAGAAACCCTAATCGATTAGCTATTGACATCGTGTGTGGAGGAAGAGGACATGGGGGCAGGCAGAAATGGAGTTCTAGGGCCAGGGAAGGCTCTGGAAGTGAAAAGAAAAACAGACTAGGAATGAGGACTCCTGCACTCTAGTGTGACCTTGAGCAAATCTCATTCTAGTCCTGCAACTCATTGTGTGACCTTGAGCAGATCACATCGTGAGCCTCTTTTCTGTAAAATGGGGATAAAGGATATCAGGTTGAACCACATGAGAGGGAAGGATCAGATGTTGGCAATTTGCCTACCACAGGAGGTGGTCTGTGCCTGGCAGCAGGAGCTCAGTCAGTGGAGCCATTCTGTGAGGGCTCTGATCGCCAAGGCCAGCCCTGCAGCCTCTGGGCAGTCCTTGGCCTGACCACTCCAGGCAAGCCCAGCTGCTGCCCCCACCCCCATGCAGGCAGTCTGAGGTCAGCTGTCACCATGGTCACCAACAAACCCACTCAATAATATCTTGGATACATTCAGGCAAAAGGGTTTTAGAGGCTTAGACCTCACCTGACCCCATCATGGGCCACAGAAGGGAGGCAGGACAAGGCCTGCCATGCCTAGGGCATAAATGGGCAAGCCAAGGATCAGCGAGTGAGAGGGACACGGCCTCGGCAGGGTGGGATTAGAACCTGTACTCGGCCTCCCTGGGGAGGAAGAAGCAGACTGCCAGCATTCCTCAGGGGAGACTGGATTACCCCTTTAGGCTGTGGATGAGGAGATGGTCTATTGGCCTGTCGGCACTGGCTCTGACCCAAGAGACAGCTGCCCCAAGCCAAACACAGCAGCAAATGGCAGCCGTATCCTCCCTCAGAAGAGCCTGCATTGAAAGCATGAGATCCAGGTTTTCTGCTTCAGAATCACCAGGTGACCCTGGGTGAATCCCTGCGGGGCTCCAGCCTTCTCACCTGGAAAATGGGGACCATTCTGGCCTGGCCTAACCACCGATGGGACTGGGACAAGGTATAAAGAAGATGAGGGCTGGGGCAGTCATGAGTCTATTCTTGGGCCATCTGGCACTGAGGGGTAAAACAGACACTGTCAGGGAAGGAGACAAGAAGACACACACTCCTGACCTAGCTGATTCTACAGGGAATTACATCCATTAGCCCTCACTGCCAACTTAGCCTTTCCACTGTCTCCCCCTGAGCTCCAGCCCCACGCAAGATCAGCTCCTCTTTGCTTGTTGCCTGGACTAGTGCAGTAGCCTCCTAATCAATCTCCTGGTCCCTCCCTCAATTGATCCACCATCAGAGACATGTGTCCTGCAGGAGAGTAGAGTCCACGCTTCGAATCCAGCCCAGCCACTACCGCCACGGTGGCCACAGCCATGAGGCTGGTGCTCTTTCACCTCTCTGAGCTTCTGAACCCCAAAACGGGAGATGACCACCTGCCCACCTCTTAGCGTTTCCCAGCCAATGCTACTGCTCCTCCAGAAGCCCTGGGCTTATACCTCTCACTGCTGGCATGACAGCATGAGAGTCCCAGCAATGCCCAGCCCGCTCCAGGGCACAGTAAGCACACAGGAACATCATGGTCCTCCCCTGGAAGGCCCAGATCCGTTTATTTGTCCCTCTCTGATGACTCTCCATATTTCTGCTGTGTATTGACAGGTCTCTGTTCCTGCCTGGTGGAGCCTGACTCATCTCCATCACCCCCAAAGCACTGTGTGTGTGTGTACAATGCCCTGCCCCACCCTAGGCCCCAACTCAGGCTTCTTCATCCCTCCCTGGTCTCTCTGACCCACCCTGAAAACATGGGCAGAGTAATCTCATTACACGACAAACTCCATCCTGCCATGCCCCCACTCAGAACTCTCAAGGCTCCCCAACTCCTTCAGGATAAGGTCCAACCTCCTGAGCCTGACACTCAAGCCCTTTCTGTGCCACTGAGCTGATGTGGGGCAGGGGTAGAGGATGAACTTGACAAATGCTGTTCAGTGGTGAATCTACAGGAATTTGGACAGTGGGATTTTCCTGCTGGCCCCCTTTCGGTGATGTCCTCTCTGCTGGGAAAGGGCTTCTCCCTCTTCTCTCCTGGCGAATTCTGACTCATCCTTCAGTGCTCAGGTCACATGCCCCCTCCTCTGGGAAGCCTTTCCTAATCTAACTGCAGACCAAGTCTCTGAGTTCTGGCTTCCCAAGGCCCTCTTCCCCTCTCTCATCCCTCAGCAGTGTCACTGGGTCCTATGTCTATCTCCCCCACCAGGATGGGATCTCCTTTGGGAGGAAAGGGGTCCAATCCCCCTGTCTGTGCCCAGTGCTAGCACAGGACCCAGCACAGAGGTGGAGTGCCAAGTGACCACAAGAGACATGTGACAGCAAGATGAGATAAAACCAAGGATATGACCACAGAAGCACCAGCCTAACCGTTGGTCCGGTCACTGCCCCCTTATCTGCCCAGGTCTGCTCCTACATATCCATAACCCTGAGCATCTTAAACATCAGCCAAGAAAGCCCCTACAGAGGTCACTGGACGGGACTGAGTGAGGCTTTAGCCATTCTGGAAGTGACTAAAACAACCAAAGCTAAAGAAAAAGAACAAAACAAAACAACTGCTCCTGGTTAACCGGTTGTCAGGTCAAAAGCTCACAGAATCTCATGGGACAGGGTAGGGGGCTTCAAGAAAGTTGCACGCAACCTCCCTCTACCCCAGAGCACAGCAGCCCCTCAAGCCCCAGCTCAGCATCTAAGACTTGAGGAGGCCATTTCCTCTCCTCTCTGACCCTCACACCCAGTCTTCCTCCTTCGACTCCCCTGGGTGCTGGAGCTGCCTCGGGGGCACCAGGCTGTCCCTGTCCTCACCCAGAAGGGCCCTCCATCCCTGGCCTCACTGCATTTTGCTGTGTATTTTTTAACTTCTACCCAAGGCAGCCCTGGGAAGGAGCCCCTCCCCCAACTACTGGGAGGCCCTCGTCTGGGCCACCAACCTGTCTCCTGGAAAGAAAGGAAAAAAAGGGTTTTACTGGTAAAAAGCAACTGCTCTCTTACTGAGAGGAATGGGAGCATATATTCCCTTCTCAGGAACCCATTACACTCACCCATCCCCGCCCAGGGCCTCCCCTCATATACCTCGGATGGCATGCCCCCACCCCCACCCCAGGCTTTCTGGAAGGGCGGGCACCAGGCTAACGCATGGGGTCTCACGTTCACAAGGGCTCTTGCAGGGGGAGTACCCGGGCGGGGATGCTGAGAATAGCTGAAGCCCATTGCAAGCGGTGGTGGCCTCCTGGCCCCCTACTTTGTGCCCCAGCTTGGCCCTACCCTTCCCTCCAGTCATACCAGTGCACCAGCGCCCAGCCCAGGCTGGGGCTGCGGACCCCACGAAAGGCCGGCGAGCTTCGTGGTACTGGGCGCGGGTGCCGTCAGCCCTCAGGCGGGTGGAAGCGGGATCACCTCGATACACAATTGATGAAGAAGGAGGCTGAGGCCCAGAGAGGGGCAGCTACTCGCCCAAGGTCACACAGCGAGGCCCAGGATGCACCCAGACCTCCCACCTCTCAGCCCCAGACTCTCAAAGCCCTACGCGTGTGTTCGGGGATCTTGAACCGCCAGGGTGCAGACACTCCTTCCCCCCAACCCGCACACACGCCGCCAGCCCCCTTACCTCTGGGACCCCAGTGGCCCCTGCCTCAGAGCAGGCTCCTGGGTGGGGCGGTCAGGCCCGGCAGGACTAGACCGGGCCAGGCTAGGTCAGGGCGGGTCCTCTGCCCACCCCTGAGTGAGGACGCCCTCCGCCAAGTCCCAGGCGGCAGGGATGCTGCTTCCACTGCAAAGTCCAGCCTCCCCACCCGGCTCTGCACAAGCCCGTACCCAGGAAGTCCGACTCAGCGGCGCGGCGGCAAGGCTGCGGGACCAAGCGGGCGGAGGCGCGAGGTGCGGGAAACGGGGCGGAGCCGGAGCGGGGGCCACCCCGCGAACCGCCACTCAGGCCGCGTCCCCTTTAAGGCCAGCCGGCCCGAGCGCTGGAGGGGGCCGGGCACTGGACGGCTCACCGCAATGCCTCCTGGGAGACAGAGTTCGCGCTAGGCGCGCCGAGCCGCAAAGAGCCCACGGAGAACTACAAGTCCCGGAGCGCAGCGCGCAGGTCCCGGGCCGCCACGCCCCTGGGCTGGGCTGCGGCCCTCCGCCCCCCTCGCAAAGCTGCGCTGGCTGCCCGCGGAGGGGAGGCTGCAGACCGAGGGCAGGAGGTGGGTGCGGCGCGGCTGGGGGTGTGGGGCGCAGGAACAGCAGGTGAAGGGACGCAGGCCCACCTGGGCACCTGTCCTACCTTGAGAGGTCATCTAGCGTACCCTAGCCTCGCCATTGTCATCTGTGCAATGGGAATGGCAACGTCTCTGCCTCCGTGGGAGGGGGCGCATATCGGGGAGAGGGGGCGGAGCTAGTGGAAGGAGCCAGGATGGATGGTGATGATAGGAAAAGCCCGGATCATGAGGGTCGAGACTGTGGGAGGAATCTCTGGTGGGTGGGGCAAGGGTGGGCGGAGTTTCTAGGTGAGATGGGGAACACGAGTGAGGTCGGGGAAGAGGGCTGCAGAGCTGGGGAGCGGGTGCTGAGAAAGCCGATGAAGCCTGGGTTGGATTGGGTGGAATGGGCCAAAAAGCATTAGGGAAGGAGGGGGGGAGACACAAAAATGAAAAGGACCGCTTCTAGCCCTGGAAAGCCCAGTGTGGGCAGCACTGGTATGGTTTGGGCAAGGGGGTGCCCGAGTGAGCAAATACTTGTGGATGCACAGAACACCTTCTTTCCTTGTGACTAGAAGTAAATAGCCCATCCCTTAAACTCAGTGCGTCACACACATGATCTCATTGAGCTCTCACACCCTGTGAAGGCGTCACCATGTCTGTTTACAGGTGAGGAATATGAGGCTCAGAGAAGTGAAGTGAGTTTGCCAAAACCACCCAGGACTCCTTACTCCAAAAACCGTGCTTTTTTTCCTGCGCTGCGGGGAGGCAGAGGTTTAGTCTGGAGTGGATGGCAGGGAAGAAACAAAAGTTTCCATGCCCTGTCCTTCGCAGGTTATGTGGCAGGACCAGCTTCTAAACCCTTCTGAATGCTAACCTGTAAGGCAACCCTCCTGAGGTTATTGTGAAGATGAAATCAGGAGAGGGATTTAAAAGCCTTTTGTTTATAAATTATTATAATTGTTGTGAGGAGCAGGAAGACCATAAGAAAGAGAGTAGTTGAGATGGGGTGCTCGTGCCTGAAGAAAACCCGCAAGATGAAGCTTGAGAGTGAGCTGAGATGATGAAGGAAAATTCTGGAAAAGGATGGGGGTTGGTGGTGGTTGTTGGGAGTTGGCACCAGGTAAGAGAATACTTTGCTATGCAAATGGAGAAGTCAGGTTGCCAGGTCAGGTGGCTTCCCTCCTCCAGCCCACCTTTCCCTATCACGTGCCCTGCTGGGCAGCTCACTCCAGGGTCTGTGTGTCACCCGAGTCTAAGAAGCTCCTTTTCTCCCTACGGTGGGGGTAATGGAGCAGCCTGTGGACTTACAGATATGAACTGGGCAAAACAGGGCTAATGATACAGCTGTTGGGTGTGGGGAAGCCAGGAAGAGGAGGTGAGGGGCAGTGCCTCATATAGTCTCCAGGGCTGTGAGCGAGAGTCTTTGATCCTGAATTTAAAAATTCAGGAGAGGGTGATAAACCTCCCTATTGGTAGACGACCGCCAGTCTAGGGTGAGGAAAATGGATCTGACTAAATAGGGGAAGAAATTTCTTTCTCTTCCTCTACTCTCCCTGCTTCCGGGGGTACATAGAGGGGAGATCCCGGCCCCAGCAGGGTGGCCGGACACCCATCTACTTGCGTAAAGTGGGCTTTGGTAAGGGGTGAAAATAAAATGCTCTGGAGATGCAGAGGAGGAAGGAATGAATTCCAGCTGTGGGGCCTGGCAGATGAATGGGATTTTCCTTTGCAGTGCAGGCAGAGGGGATGGCAGATACCAAACTGCAGAGAGAGGAGAGGGCCTGGCATGGCAGAGTAGGGATAATAATAGTATCTAGTTCATCTATGACATCAACTTGCATGAAGTGCGCAGCACAGTAGTAACTGCTCAGTAAATGTCACCCGTTGTTATTACTGCTACTGTTGTGATCACCATCATCTATCCAGGAATCCGCCTAGGGCCACACAGCCGGGAAGTGGCAGATCCCACTCATGCTGAAGCCCAAGCACTTTCCTCTCCCCCTCCAGTTCTTTCTGCCCATCCACCTCACTTGTGAGACCCAGAAGTGGCCCCTGTTTGTGAACATTCTGGGTGAGCTGTAACAGGAGTTTCTTTCCTGCCGTAGTAGCAGAGACTCTGAGTTCAGGAGGAGGCAGGGGAAACAAGGCCTGAACAGCCATCTTCTCCCAGCCTGGATCCCAGCAGAGACAGGCAGGCCTAGTGTGGTGGTTTCTGTGGGCAAGACCACTCAGGTTGAAATTCTAACTCCCCCAACAACTGCAGGCTGTTTTAGCTTAGCCCTGGTTGGCTTCCTCATCCTCCAAAAGGTGGCGACACCTGGAGAGGAAAATTATGAGATTTTAATGCTTCTCAGTAGTAGTAATAACAAATCTACTACTTATTGAATTTGGCTAATTATTGGGGTCAGGCGTTCTGACTGGAACCTCACATTTGTAGTCCTACGAGGGAAGTGTTTTTTTCTTCCGTCTTCTTTCAAAATGAAAATGTTTTTAGAATTTTCAAGCCTACAGAAAAAGTTTAAAGAATAGCGTTTCGGGGCCAGCCCGGTGGTGTAGTGGTTAAGTTCCTGCCCTCTGCTTCAGCATCCCGGGGTTCATGGGTTCAGATCCCGGGCACGGACCCACACAATGCTCATTAAGCCATACTGTGGCCATGTCCCACCAACAAAATAGAGGAAGACTGGCATAGATGTTAGCTCAGGGAAAATCTTCCTTAAGCAAAAAGAGGAAGATTGGCAACAGATGTTAGCTCAGGGCCAATCTTGCCCTCCAAAGGAAAAAAAAAAAAAGAATAGCCTTTCACTTAGATGCACCAATTCACGCATTGCTGATTTTGCTTTTACACACACACACACACACACACACACACACTTTTTTTACTAAACTATTTAAATTACATCTTGACACTTGATCCCTAAATTCTTCAGCAGGTATCTCCTAATTATAACATTCTATTACATAATCATAATACCATTATCATACCTAAGAAAATGAGCAAGTCAATATTATCTAATAAACAGTTGATATTCAAATTTGCCCAACTGCCAAAAAAATATCTTATGTAATTTTGTTTTTAATCAGATGCAGTCAAGATTCATGCATTGCATTTAGTTATATCTCTTTTTTTTTTTTGCTGAGGAAGATTCACCCTGAGCTAGCATCTGTTGCCCTTCTTCCTCTTTTTATATGTGAGCTGCTGCCACAGCATGGCCACTGACAGACGAGTGGTGTAGGTCTGCGCCCAGGAACCTAACCCAGGCCACCAAAGCAGAGCATGCCGAACTTAACCACTAGGCCACTGGAGCTGTCCCTAGTTACATCTCTTTAAGCAACTTATTTTATCTAGATCGAGCCCCCTCCACTTGTTTAAATTTGTTTGATTATTTTATCAATGATTAGATTCAGGTTAGATTTTTTTCTTCTGGGAATGTTGTGTACTTCTTATTGTATCACACGTGTAATATCAGGGTCCTACTCTCCATGAGTGCTAAATTAGATTATTGGTTAAGATCATGACAGCCTGATCTCTCCATATAAGGGTAAAGTTTTCCCTTTTGAAATTAGCAAGTAGTCTGTGGAGTGATTCTTTGAGAAATTGTGTATTCCCATAACCTTTCACTCCACATCCGTTGATGATTTGCAACATTGAGGGTTGCAAAATGGTAATTTTCTAATTATACCATTCTTTCTATATTTATTAGCTGGTATTCTTTGTTATAGAATAACTTTTTCCTGCCTGTGTCTGTGTCTGTGTCTTTCTCACTTCCTCTCTTCGCTCTCTCTTTTTCTTTTTGGAGTAACATAGACTCATGATTTCTTCTAAATTTGATGTGTTATAACCCATTATCATCACTTAATCTTTTTTGGTTCTCAAATTATGCCAAATTTGGCCAATGAGAGTCCCTTTAGGCCAGCTCCTGCGTTCTTTTGTTTTGTTTTGTTAGTTGAGATTATAATTGATATATGTAACATTATATTAGTTTCAGGTGTACAACATAGTGATTTGAGATATATATATATTGCAAAATGATCACAGTGTGTTTAGTTAACATCCATCACCACGCATAGTTACAAAAAGAATATTTTTTTTCTTGTGATGAGACTTCTAAGATCCCCTCTGTTCTTTTGACATGACCTCATCAATCTTTGATTGCTTCTTTGCTCTCTGGCAAGAGATGTTCCAGGCTCACCTTGAACTTTTCCTGTCAAAGTCCTGGAATCATCAGTTTCTCCAGGAAGCCCTGGTTTCTTTTTGTAGGCGGTTACATTTAGAAACCAAGATCTGGAGTCAGGTGTGCTCATTGCTACTGGGGTATCATTTCTAGGCTCTTTGAATGAGCAGAGCTAAGAAATGATGGATGGGAAGGTGGATGGATGGACAGATGGATAGATAGATAATTATCATTGCTTAGTAGATTCATTGTTGTTACAAAAACTGGGGTCCTCACTCTGTAAAATGAGTAGATTGTGCTAGAAGTAGTTCCATTATGGAAGCTCAGTGGGCAGTAACGTAGGAAATTGCACAGAAAGCCCTATTCCAGGGCTCCATGAGCGTACAGGCTGTTGACTCGGACCTCTGTGGCTGCCTTCAGTCTCTCGCTCAAGACCCAGATTAGAAAAGACCCCAGGCTGTCTCCAAAGACCTGTTCTTTGAGCAATATCCAAACTCAGAGCCTCCCAGAGGCCATGACTCAGAGGTCAAGAATGCACTCGAGGGCGTAGCAGTTAAGTTCCACTTCGGTGGCCCTGGGTTCCCCGGTTTGGATCCTGGGCATGGACCTACTCACTGCTCATCAAGCCATGCTGAGGCGGCATCCCATATAGGAGAGCTACAACTCTACCACTATGATACACAACTATGTATACACAACTATGATGTACTGGGGTTTTGGGGGGGAAAAAAGAAAAAAAAAAAAAGAAAGATTGGCAACAGATGTTAGCACAGAGCCAATCTTCCTCTCTGAGTTTATGAAGTAAGGAGAATGTGATCTGCCAGGGTCCCATGATTGTTGTAAGGATCAGTATACAGTCTATATTTAGTTTTTAAAATTGCTAACTGGTCTTTTCAACACATGTATTGCAAAACTCCTCTTTTTCATTGTTTTAATACCGCAGTTTGAAATGTTGCTTTATAATCTGATTTAATACATCACACTAAGATAACTACTCTTTTTCAAATATTCTTTCAGGTTGTCACTCATCAATTTTTCCAAACTAAGATTTTAATATTTTGTTTTTAATCTTTGGAAAAAATACTGTTGGGATTTGGACTAGGTTAACATAACAACTGTAATTAATTATAGGAGAACAACTTTAAGATATTTCGTCTCCATCTCGGAAGCATTACAAGTCTCTATTCAAATCCTATTTATGCTTGTTAATAAAGTATCATGGCTTGTGTTACTGGAGGGGGGCCCAGGCTTTGGAGAGAGACCTCCTTGGAATTCTAGCTCTGCTGCCTCTAGCTGTGTGATCTTAAGCTGCCATCTTCACTAATATGTGCTTCAGTTTTATAATCCTAAAAATTGGGATGATAATCATACCTACCTCACAGCATAGGTGTGGTATTTTAATGAAACAGTCTACAGGGAAATGCCTCACATAGCTCGGGGTGTGTCCTCAGCGCTCAGGAGATGTTGGTTCTCTGTGTCATGGTCTTTATGTAGGTCAGAGTCAAATTGAGATGGCAGATGTGAGAGCACCTGGTAAGAGGTAGGAGGCGGACAAATGACAGACCTCTCCAAGGGCCTTGGCTGCCGAATGCCCACAGAGGAGTGTCGTGGTTCAGAGCACAGACTGCAGTCACACAGGCCTAGGCTTCAGTCCTGGCTCTGCCACTGCTTTTGGGCTCAGGTTCTCATCTGTAGAGTGGAGATAATACTTTCCTTGAAGGAGTGTTCCGGGGCTTAAATGAGCTCATATGTATAGCACACCCAGCACAGGTAGGTACACAGTAAATACTCATCGAGCATTCGTCATGACCCTCATGAGGCCTGGAGGACTTGGGTGCCAGGGCAGAGTTTTAAAGTAGATTCTCTAGAGTGATGTTTTGGCTGCCCAGCCTTATTGGACATCTCCTCTCAAAGAATTATATTTTCTGTGTCACAATTAGAGGTTGCAACCAGGTAACTTTCAGGCCCCAGCCTGGAATTGCCCTTCACCTGGTACCATGCTGGGCCTTAGGACCTCCTCTCATTTGGCCCATGGACCCACTTCAGGGAGGAGAGAATTCCAGCTGCAACTCCAAATTCGCGGGCCCCCAGGCCTTCCTTTCTCAGTCAGGTGGTCCAAAGATCAGCATGGCGTAATTTTGTGGTTTGACGCCAGTGGTTTTCTCAGAGAGGGAGATGGGGCTGATCTTTTTTTGTTTTTTTTTCACGTCTAGAGGCAGACTTCAAAAGTCTGCTGCTTAAAAAAAAATTATTCAGGCCTGCCCCGTGGCATAGTGGTTGAAGTTCCGCGTGCTCCACTTCAGCTTCACGGATTTGGATCCCAGGCACAGACCTACACCACTCGTCAGCCGTGCTGTGGAGGCATCCCACATACAAAGTAGAGGAAGATTGCCACAGGTGTTAGCTCAGGGCTAATCTTAATCTTCCTCAAAAATGAAAGGGGGAGGATTGGCAACAGATGTTAGCTCAGGGTGAATCTTCCTCACCAAAAAAAAAGAAAACATTCATTCGGACACAGTGGTGGGTTTCTTTTATCTTGTACTGCCTGGTTTGGTTTGCATTCCCGTTCATCTTTTCTAATCTGGCTTTTAAAAACCTGGCTTTGTGTGTGTTGCTGCTTTGTCGTTAGACAGCGTGAATCACTGTTGAAATAGAAAAGTTTAGACCACTCAGTGGACTTGCCCTATGTCAGCTGTGGAGGGGCACTGGGCCATCCTGGGCTCCTGTCCCCGTGTCCTCAGATGTGAGTGGGCAGAGCCCCAGGCCGGTAGTGGACAAGCTGCCAAGGGAGCCTACCCCAGTCTGGTCTGGACAGAGAATAAGGGAGTGTGATTTCTCACTCATGTTGGGACCCCTTGGTGGGAAGTAAAGATGATCAGAGCTGTTGGACTCACACAGACCTGGATTTGGATCCCAGTTGCTTCACTGACTCTTAACCTTTCTGAGCCTCAGTTTCCTCATCTGTAAAATGGAGATAGTAATAGTATCCATCTCACAGAGTGCTTGTGAAGACATCAAATGAGGGAATGCATGTAAAGCATTTAGCACAATAGTATCATTCTCTGTACTTTTCTGTTTGTTTTTACTAAAAATAAATAAAATGCTAACAGGTGTTACGTGAAGCTCCTCACCTTGTAAAAACAAGAGGTGTGTGCTCAGCAAGTAGTGACTGTTTTCTTGCCAAGTAAGCTGCAGAGCAGCGTTTTAAAAGGCTGCTTCAGCTTTTCTCAAACTTGGTGAAGCTGTTACAGCCTTTTGTTGCTATTACAACTCTTAGCAGCCTGTGTAGTGGGAAGAGAGTGGGCTTTCTGTTCACTGGCTGTGTGTCCTGGGCAAGTCACCAGTCTTTCTGAGTCTTTCGCATCTGCCAAACAGGGAGAATGATGCCTACCCTGTAGGACTGCTGTGAGAATTAAAACGGCTGAGAGTGTAAAGGCCATGGATGTAGTAAAATGTTCCTTCCTTCCCTCTCACCCCCGATGCCACTGGCACCCACTGTGTGCTAGGCAGTGAATATGCAGGGACATGAAACATGTCATTGCTTGCAAGGAGATCACAAACTGGGCAGTGGTTTTCAAAGACAACCCACAGTGTGAAGATGCACTTTGTATCACGGTCCATTTCATACACACTGTGTACACACACACAGTCAACTGAAACAAAAGTTTCAAACAAAAATATAACTGGTGTATTTCATGCCACAATCACAGTCTTGATGTTTTTTCCAGTTTATGAAGGCATAATTTATATACAGTAAAATTCATCTTTTAGGGATACAGTTATATGAATTTTTGTAATCTTTATACAATCATTTGACTACCACCGCATCAAGACATAGACTATTTCCATCACTCCAGAACGTTTTCTCTTGCCTCTTTACAGCCAGTCTTCTCCCCAGCCTAGCCCCTAGCAATCACTGATCTGATTTCTGTCTCTATAGTTTTGCCTTTTCCAGAATGTTATATAAATAGGATCACACACCATGTAACCTTTTGAGGCTGGCTTCTTTCCCTTAACATAATGCTTTTGAGATTCTTCTGTGTTGTGGTGTATGTCAGTTGGTAGTTGCTTTATATTGCTGAGTCATATTCCATTGTATGGATGTACCACAGTTTGTTTATCCATTTACATTTTAGTTGTTTCCAGGTTTGGGCAATTATGAATAAAGCTGCTGTAATCATTCACATACAGGTTTTTGCATGGACATATGTCTTCATTTCTCTGGGATAAATAACTAGGAGTTATTTATTGCTAGGGATTGCTAGGTCGTGTGGAAACTGTATGCCAAACTGCTTTCCACAGTGATTGTAGCATTTTGCATTCTCACCGGCAATGTATGAGAGTTTCCATTCCTCTGTATAATCACTAGCAATTGATGTTGTCAGATTTTTTATTTGAGCCATTTTAATTGGTAGATAGTAATAATCTAATTGTGGTTTTCATTTTCATGTCCCTAATGACTAATGATGTTGAGCATCTTTTCATGTGATTATTTGTCATCATTATATCTTCTTTGGTGAAATGTTTGTTCAGATCTTGTGCCCATTTTTTAATTGGGTTTTCTGTTCTTACTGAGTTTTGAGAGTTCTTTATATATTCTGGTTAGCAGTCCTTTATCAGATATGTGTTTTGCAAATATTTTCTCCCAATCTGTGTCTTATTTTCACTTTCTTAACACTGTCCTTTGAAGAGGACAAGTTTTTCATTTGCATGAAGTCTAGTTTGTCAGTTTGTTTATGGTTTGTGCCTTTTGGGTCCTATCCAAGAAATCTTCACCTAACCCAAAGTCACAAAGATTTTCTCCTTGAAGTTTTTATAGTTTTAAAAAGATTTCACATTTAGGTCTACGATCTATTTTGATTTAATTTTTGTTTATGGTGCAAGATATGGGTCAAGGTTCTTTTTTGCATATGGATGTCCAGTGATCTGCATCTCGATAAAGCCAAGGAGGAGGGCCATGTGCAAAGCAGATCATAACATGCCAGAATGGTGGGCACTGCCAGAGAGGGCTGTGCAAGGGACCAGGAAGGCCCAAGAGGAGAGCTGTTAACTTAGTGGAGATCTGGGGACAGCTTTCCAGAGGCAGTGACTGATAGGCAGAGCCTTAAATGTTGACAGCAGAGAAGGTGGAGAAGGGAGGTGTAAGGAGAGCAAAGACAGGACAGGTGCCAGTGCGAGGGTGTGTGTGGTGGCGTCTGGAGAGTCAGAGCGGAGCGTGTGTGTGGGAAGGTCAGAGTTAGAGGTGAGAGGGGAAGAGCAAGGTGGTTTGGGCAGGCAGTAGTGCTTCGGGAAGCTCAGCTGCAGACCAAAATGGAAGGCGGACAGAAAGAAGGCAGGGAGCCAAGTGAGGATGTAGGGAAGATGAGGCTAGAGCTCCTGGAATAGCTACAGAGATAGGTTCAAGGAGACAGAGTCCAGAAGAATTTTAGGGATGAGGAGTCAGGGCTGCCTCCCGGGCCTTGGGCTCAGGCATTTGGGTGGCTGAGAAGAGCTCACAGCAGGTTCAGGGAAGGAGGAATTCTGTGTTAGGCTTCTGGTACCCACAGCACACCCATGTAGAGATGTCCAGGAGGCAGCCAGGTACGCACCGGGGGCTGTAGCTCAGTGACGTTAGTTCATCCCCACCTGACCACAAACCCTCTGCCACACTCATGAAGCTCCTCAGCCCCCCAGAGGTGTCAGTTCCTGCCCCCTCGTGTCATTGTGCCTTTTACAATAGGGTTTCTGCATTTGTGACGGTGGTCACAGTGGTGCTACCACTAGAAAATAGCACTTGGAGGACTGAGCTCTGTGACTCATGGGCATGGGGCGAATACCACAGGGATCACCCGGTCTGGGGGTCAGTAGACTTGCCTTCTAACCAGCCTGCGCCCCAGCTGACCGTGCAGCTCTCTGTGCTGCTCTCCCCCAACTAGTGACCAGGAGCCGTGTAGCCGGAGGGCGAAGGGCAGGCAGGCGGTGCTCTGCTGCTTTTGCAAGCAGAGAAATAGGAGTTTGGGTACCCACCCAAGGGCCCCCGGGTATGCCCTGTGGCTCCTGACCGTCTCCCCCACCCCCCATGCTCTGAGCTCTTCAGCACTAATTTACGGTGGAGGTGTGGGGTCTGCGGCCCACAGAACTGTCAGGAAAGACAGCCCAGCCTCTGTGACATCTGAGCCTGCTCTTTCCGTGAGGCTGAGCCACTTCACAGAGCCTGGGCCTTAAATCAAGGAGAAGGAAAGATTGAAAACTAGAATATGCAAATTACTGTCTAGAGAGAAAAGGAGATTCTGGAATGAGGAAGGGGTGGCCCACTCCTGGGTCGAGCTCCCGCCTGGGCCCTCTGGAGAGAGAATTGGCCAGAGTCAGCCCTGAGGCCAAGCACCTTCCCCAGCTGCAGGTCTCCACAGCAGCTACCCTTCCTCGGGCCCTCACCCCACCCCTCTCTCGGACCTCCACACTGTCTCGCAGCCCATCTGCTCCAGGCTTCTGCTGATGATTTTGTAACTTCATCATGGGCTTGTTTCTCTTCAGACATTCCAGATGGTTAATGCCTTTCTGCAATATAAAAGTGCCCCATTAGATGGAGAAGGAATCATGAGGGGACCCCCCCCCCCCCGCTCCAGAAAGTGAGTGGGGCAGCTAAACATCTCCTCTATCCACCCAGCATGGCCCCCATTCTCTGGAGGGGGCTGTCTCCATCCTCTGGAATAAGGGGGTCTCGGTGTAGCCAGCCTCCTCAGAAGGCAGACATGGTGAGAAGTGCTCTGGCCTGCTCCCCACCCTTGCTGGGTGACTTTGGGAAGCCCATCCTCAGACCTCTGTTTTCCCATCTGGACAGTAATAATGCCAGGATTCATTCTGACCAACTCCCACAGCTCTTGGTACATCTCCCTTGTCACTGCGCCCTCACTGCCCCTTGTCTCTGTCTCCCCCACCAATCTGAGCTCCTCGAGGGCAACACTGAGACCGATTCTTCCCCGTGTCCCCCCACACCCAACATCAGGAGAAGGTTGCTGAATCCATTCCACAGTTTGGCTCTTAGGACAGTATCGTGTTGGAAGCTGAGAGCGTACATCCCCTGCTTTCTAGAACCTTGAAGAGAAGTTAAACTCCAAGACTTCTGGTTGAAAGAGACTCACCAGCCCTAGATACTGGAGGCTCTGAGATCAGTGGAGGAATGGGGGGGGGGGGGCCTTTGTTAAGGAGCGGATAAAGAGCCCTTAGGAAGGGTGCTCGGTGGCAGAGTCCCACATTTGCACTGACCTCGAAGCAAGTTTCAGAGGAGGCTGGGGGGCCTTCATGATGGGAAAGGGCAGGCCGCGAAGAGCATCTTCATGGCAAGGCAAGTTGTTACAGGAGGATGGGAGTCCAGAAAAGGGAGTCATTGAGAGTCCAGAGGGCTGAGTTACCCATTATGGGCCTGGTAGATGGATGGAAATGGCACTAATAACAGCCATTTGTTGTAAATTCTTTGAGATAGAAAAATAATTAAATTCAGAAGCAACATTGGTACAACAGAAGGAGAACTGGGCTTGGAGTCATAAATCTCCAAGCATTTGCTAAGTACTTAGAGTGTACCAGTCTTTGGCTGGTAAGCATTTACACATATTAAGGACCCGGGTTTGAATCCCTGCAAGGCCCTTCACCTCTCTGAGCACCAGGGAATGAATCCTGGCAGTTTTCTTCATCTGCACAATAGGGCAGGATGGTGGTACTGTCTATGTCAAAAGATGTGTATGCCCATTATGTAAGCAGATGTGTGTAAGAGCAGGTAACAGCATTCAGTTCAGGCACATTGTCTTTCTCTTCTTAGACCAGTGGTTCTCTGTCCTAACTGAACATTTAGAATCACCAAGGGCACTTTGTAAAAATAGCAATTCTGGAGCCACAGTCCAGACCAATTAAAACAATCTCTGGAGGGTGGGACCCAGGCTTCATTTGCTCTTTTCTTTTTCTTATTTTTTAACTCCCTACTGAACGTAATATGCTTTAGACAGTGTGGCAGTTATCACCCATCCATTTATTCCTCAAGCATTCATTCATTTTGACCCCAAGGGATGTAGGCTTGATCTACAATAAGGAGTTGAGAACTGTGACTACCCAGACGTTATGGACTGAATGTTTGTGTCCCCTAAAATTCATATGTTGGAGTCCCAACCTCTAATGTGATGGTATAAGGAGGTAAGACCTTTGGGAGGTGATTAGGTCATAATGGTAGGGCCCTCGTAAACAGGATTAGTGCCCTTATAAAAGAGACTCCAGAGAGCTCTCTTGCCCCTTCTGCCGTGTGAAGACACGGTGGGAAGATGGCCCTCACCAGACACAAAATCTGCCCGCACCTTGATCTTGGACTTCCCAGCCTCCAGAACTAAGTAAATGAGAACTAAATAAGTAAGTGAAAAATAAATGTTTGTTACTTAAGCCACCCATTCTATGGCATTCTGTTATACCAGCCCCAACAGACTAAGGTGTCAGATATGGTTGGATAATGGTCATTTCTCACTTTTTTTCCTTCTCTAAGACTACTTCCCAGCACCGCAGCCTCCTGCCATGTCCGACCCCATCACACTGAACGTCGGGGGGAAGCTCTACACAACCTCCCTGGCAACCTTGACCAGCTTCCCTGACTCCATGCTGGGCGCCATGTTCAGTGGGAAGATGCCCACTAAGAGGGACAGCCAGGGCAACTGCTTCATTGACCGTGACGGCAAAGTGTTCCGCTACATCCTCAACTTCCTGCGGACCTCCCACCTGGACTTGCCCGAGGACTTCCAGGAGATGGGCCTGCTCCGCAGAGAGGCCGACTTCTACCAGGTGCAGCCTCTGATTGAGGCACTGCAGGAGAAGGAGGTGGAGCTCTCCAAGGCTGAGAAGAATGCCATGCTCAACATCACGCTGAACCAGCGTGTGCAGACGGTCCACTTCACCGTGCGCGAGGCACCCCAGATCTACAGCCTGTCCTCCTCCAGCATGGAGGTCTTCAACGCCAACATCTTCAGCACCTCTTGCCTGTTCCTCAAGCTCCTCGGCTCCAAGCTCTTCTACTGCTCCAATGGCAATCTCTCCTCCATCACCAGCCACTTGCAGGACCCCAACCACCTGACTCTGGACTGGGTGGCCAACGTGGAGGGCCTGCCAGAGGAGGAGTACACCAAGCAGAACCTCAAGAGGCTCTGGGTGGTGCCAGCCAACAAGCAGATCAACAGCTTCCAGGTCTTTGTGGAGGAGGTGCTGAAGATCGCTCTGAGTGATGGCTTCTGCATCGATTCTTCTCACCCGCACGCTCTGGATTTTATGAACAATAAGATTATTCGATTAATACGGTACAGGTAAAAGGACCCCAGCCACGTTGGAGGGGGGCTGCCAAGAAGCTCCACGTCAGCCAGGATGTTGGAGAGTATCTTGCCGGTGGTGTGAGGCAGGGCACTATACTAATCTGTATTAATCACATAGCAGGATTTGATTCCCCCGCGATGCAGTCCACCTATAGGAATCCATGTGTCCTCTCAACAGAGCCACCTTTTTTCTTGCCATTTTGAGCTGGAGAAGGGCAGTTGGTTATGACAAGTGCAGAGTCTGCTGATGTCTCCTAAAGGAGGTCACAGGAAGACTGTCTGGCTGGACAGAGGAGCAGTGGTTTTGTCCTGGGCTCCATCTCTGTACCATTAGGCAGGGCCTCACTTAGCCATCTGTTAAAAGAGCCTCTGGTGGAGGGGATGGGGTGAGAACAAGAGGCTGTCTTCGGTTTCCCAGGACGTAAAGCATCCAGAGATTCCCATCCCGCCTGCTCCTCTGTCCAAGGATGCAGCCAGGACCTTGGACTTGTTTGCCCGGGGGTGACCGGGTTTGGCTGGCTTGGACATGTAGTGTGTTCTCAGAGCTATGTTTCTGGAGAGATTTGAGCTGTGGCATGGCCTAGAGGAGTGAGCATCCAGGCAGGGTTCAGAAGATGGGGATATCCCTCTTGACTGGGCCAAATCTAGGCTTTGGGGGATTTCTGGCTTCAGAAATGGGCTGCTATCCCTGTAAAGGTTTGAAAATCTGGAGCCAGTGCATTGAAAGGCACTTCATAATGTGGCCTGTTACCTGACTCTTGTAATCCTTTCACCAAGAATTTAAAGTATAATTGAAACAGGTCATTTTAAACAAATATGTTATGGACTCTCAGGGTTGGAAAGTTGATTCAATGGCTGCTTGGTCCTTCCGCACCCCAGCACACCCTAGCACATTTGGGGCTGAGCATCTCTCCCCAGCACCTCCTAGTGATCAGCTATCCCTGCTTGCATACCTCCAGCGATGGAAAGCTCATCATCCCCAAGGCATCCCCTGCTGGCTGTTAGAAAGTTCTTCCTTGTATTGAGCCAAAATCTGTCCTTCCCCTCCCATTTCCTTGTCTTGGTTCTAGACCTTCCTTCTCACCCAAATGTGTATTTTCTCTTTCAAAATATAGAGGGTCCCCAACTTACGATGGTTCGACTTAAGATTTTTCAGCCTTATGATAGTGCGAAAGTGATACGCATTCAGTAGAAACCATACTTCGAGTTTTGAATTTTGATCTTTTCCCAGGCTAGCAATATGTGGGGCGAGACTCACGTGATTCGGGGCAGCAGCAGCGAGCCACAGTCAGCCAGCCACATGATCACGAGGGTAAACAACCCGTATACTTAGACCCATTCTGTACCCACACAACCGTGCTGTTTTGCACTTTCAGTACAGAATTCGATAAATTACATGAGATATTCAACACTTATTATAAAATAGGCTTTGTGTTAGATGATTTTACCCAATTGTAGGGTGATGTAAGTGTTCTGAGCACATTTAAGGTAGGTTAGGTGTATTAAATGCTTTTTCAACTTACAATATTTTCAGCTTACAGTGGGTCTATTGGGACGTAACCCCATCGTAAGTCGAGGAAGATCTGTAGTCACCTTCAGAGGCCAGACACTCATTCTGAAAATATTATTATTAGGATTCCTTTTTGGGATCTGTCTTCAGAACCAAGGTTAGCCCCCTCCCATCCACTGTAAGTCAACCCCATTTTGTTACGGCTTCACCTCCTTCGTGACGTCCCACTTCACCCCCCTTCCTCACCAGGCATGGCTCTGCATAGTTTTTGACCATCTTCTGTTGGAGGATGAAGATTTGCTGCCCCTGAGGAAGTACTGCCAGAGGAAGGAGACCAGGGTCTTGGAGGGCAATAGGCAGTGAGGAGCCCAAGAGTGGTCTGAACCATAACACTGCTCTTGGAGTAAGTGTCCAGCCCCTAAGATACTGCTCTGAAGGAGGTGGCCTTCCCCTGTGGTACTGTTTCTAGTCCTAACCAGCCACGGACCTCCTTGGGGTGAGATCCTGGGCAAGAGACCTGGAGCCACCACTTCCCAGGGGGTGATGAGCAGTGCAGGCCTCGAAACTGCACCTTATGATTCATCCCTGGAGTGCCTATGGCCTTGGGAATCCTGGAGTCTTCCCCAGTAGGCAGGGGCCCTCAGACAAAGCCAGAGAAGCCTGGTGACACAGGTAGCACTGGGAGATGGGTCAAGGAAGGGGCTTCCATGGTTGTGCCCTGTGAGTAGGGAGCTTGTATACTGGGCTGTGGTCAAGGCCGCATCCCATAGGTAATAAAGGCCTTTTCCCCCTACAGGGGGACCCAGGAGTCCCTGACAGCTGTCCCAGGTACTTGGGAAAGCCACTCAGGAGAAGCCAGTTTAAACCAGACAGCAGGAGCTGTGACCATAACAAACCAGTTTAAGGAAGAAATCTCGTAAATCACTGCTTCCTTTTTTTCTTCTCCATAAAAATTCTCTTTCTCCATCTGTTTGGTCTTCTTAATTCAAGCAGCTTGACTTTAGAGAAAGTGCAGGACCTATGAAGCCACTAATGTGCTGTGTGACTTTATGCAAGTCACTCACCTCACTGAGCCACCTCCATTTCTTCACCTGTGAAATGGGCATAACAGTAATACATAACCCTACCTACCTCACAGGGCTGTTGTGAGGATCAAATGAAATAATGTATGTGAGAATACAGTATAAATGATAAATGGTTGTTGTTATTTTGTGTCTGCTTATAAGAGAATAAACCCTGGCCTAGGAGTTAGACTGGCCAGGGTTTGAATTCTGACTCCATCACTCGCTGTGTAACCTTGGGCAAGTCACTGGGCCTCTCTGATTTGTTTCCTCATCAGATAACAACCCCCACCTCCCAGTGTTAGGTGACTTAAATGAGTGGGTATGTGTGAAAATTCCTTGCTAGGCCTGGCACACAGGAGCTCAATAAATGCTCTCTCGGGAGATAATAATGAGGGACTGATGCGCGGAGGACACCACGAGCGTACACTCGAACAAGCCCTGCAGAGCACTCGGTATGTGGGCACTGAGGATGGGAACAGCCACAAGTTCAGTCTGGAAAAAGCTTCGAGGTTCACACAGTGTGTTGTGGGAACTGGGGAAAGAGCGCTCAGTTCTCAGGGTGTAATAGATGGTCGAGCTGGGCCTCTGAGGATAGTTGGACTGTGACAGAATGAGCTAAGGAGGGCCTGGTGGGTGTGAGAAACCGTAGGAGCAGAGGCCTGGGATCCAGACAGGGCGGGTGACCCGAAGAAGGGTGAGGCTCCACGCGGAGCCGCGGCACAGGGGAGCGACAGGTGGTGTGTTCAGTGCCCTCACTGCGCTTGTGTCTCAGTGAGGAGAGTGCAGCCATCTGCTTGGCAAAACTGTGAGGAAGAGAACGCTGAGTGATGCCAGCAGCACCGTCCTAGGGGACGAGTGCGTCAGAGTGAGTGTGGACCAGGGCACAGGGATGTGCTGCTTGTCATGAGCCCAACGCAGGACCTGATGGTGATCAGTGATCTCAACCGGACTCAGTTCATTCAGCCTTTTGCACAGCCGAGAGCTTTGTCCCAACTGGAGGGCAGTTCCGGGCACGCGTGAGCTTGTCAGCTGTGTTCCTGCCCCAGTGTGATCCCAGGCACGCAGAGGGATAGTCAGAAAGGGTGGTCAAGGGAACCCTATGGCACCCTGGTGTGACCGCTTCGTGAGGCCTGCCATCAAACAGGGCCCTGCATGCTCGAAGGCCAGCAGTAGCCACCACCTCAGGCACCACTCCCTGTGACCTCACACCCTCAGGACCACCTAAAGCCCTTTGCCCTTTTATGAAGGGCAACCTTTGTGACCCTCTGTTTTGCCTTCGGGCCACAGCTCCCTGCACAGGGGTGGCCATTGTCCCGTCTTGTTCTCAGCACCCCCCTCTGCCCACACCTCAATGCACCACACAGCCCACAGCCCTGCGGGCCAGGATGCAGTCACTCTGCTTTGTAAACGGCAGTGTGGCCTAAAACAGCGCTTTTGTAACTGCCTCTTTGATCACCCCAAAATTGCAGCTTTGTTTTACAAATTACTCCTAAAACGGGCTGCTGTGAGTGGGGGCTTGGCCAAGGTCAGCCCTAGACCAATTTCTTGGCTCATGTGGCCAGAGCATCAGCCCATCCCTTTCCTGAACTGTAGTCTCTTCACGCTGATGCCTGAGTCTGCCTGTGTCCCAGGGGGCTCAGGGCTGATGGGGGCGCCTGGCAAGGAAATGAGTCTCCGTAATCGTCTGCGGAGCAGAACAACTTTGATAACTGGCCCATCAAAGGGAGGAGCCTGGGCTTGTTTCCAGGCCCCGGGGGGTCGCGACTCTGGCAGCTCCGTCTGCCCAGACAGCCCAGTGACCTCAGTCTCCTTCAGAACCTTCGGGACAGTGTGGCACCAAGCAGAGAGCTGTGGAGACAGTCTGGTGACATGCTCACCCTAGTCTGGGGCACAGGGACCAAAGGGGGCCCTGAGGACAAAAGTTGGCCTGTGGAAGCCAGAGGATCGCTGAGCAACCCATAGCACCAGGACTCCACCCAACACAAAGGACAACAGAACAAGCTCTGTGGGCCACTGGCTGGCTCTGACTTCTGGGCAGGAAATGCATGCCCAGCCAGGTATGTCTGACCCTCACTGCCCCCTCTCCTGGTCCTATATCCCGTCAACTTCCCTGGACCTCCCTCCCCAATGTACAGGGCATTTCAAAGCCTTTGTCAACATTTCCCAGTTAGCTGGAAGCCTTAGACTATTCCAGCCCAATCTTACACCAGGTCCTTCCCCGGAGCCTAGGTTCCCTTTGACTGAGGTGTGGGGTAAAGGCCCAGTCGAGTCACATTTGAAATCCTCTAGAGATCCTGCCAGCTAAAGACAAAGGTTAATGTGTTGTGACATGGGTACTCCCTCCCCAACCCAAATTAGTTCACTTTATAAATCCAGTATTGGATTTGCTTAATAAATTCCTTTTGTTTGGCACCTCATAGGTTGCCAAGCTCCTTCATGTCCATAGTTCCCTTTCACGGAACATAGAATGAATATGCCATGCCGTTCCACACCTCTGCCGCAGCTGCCCTTAACTACTTTGCCTTCAGAGCAAACATCTGCTCATCCTCAACACTCTGCATGAGCCTTGTCCCCTTGGCTCACCAAGTAGAGTAGGTCCCAACCCCCTTTATCATCCTATACCTGGTGAGGGCTTTATCGTCAGACTGTACCTGTTCACAGGCAGTGTTGTGCTGGTAATTATTTAACAACCAGCTCTCAGGGAAAAGCCCTGATTTGTAGCATTGGCCAATTTCCATGGTGTAAATACTCCACCATGGTTGACTTCACGTCCCCAACGTGATGTCACTGATCATCAGAGAAGAGAGGCACACAGCGGGCTCTGGAGAGCCAGAGTGAGGCTGCTCCAGCACCCCTCCACGTCTACCACTGAACTGCATGTTTGTGAGGGCAGGGGCTCTGTCTTCCATTTGTATCACCAGTGCCTAGCACAAAGAAAGTGCTCAATATTTGTTTGAGGGCCTCTGCCACCTGTGAAATGAGACATTTTTACCCCCATGGTGTCGTCTCTTGGTCAAACTCCTTCATGCTGAAAAGTCTTGCTCAAACTTTTTCCTATAGCACACAAAAAAAAAAGTCCAAATGCTTCAGCCTACTGTAAGAGCACAGATTCTGGAGACGGACTGCCTGGCATCAAATCCTGGCTCTGCCACTTAATGGCTATGTCAGCTTGGGCAAGAAGCTTAACCTCTCTGTTTCCTTGTCTGTAAAGGGTTGTTACAAGGGTTTGATGAGGAATAAATCAATAGCTTTTTGAACAGCACCTGGAGTGTAAGTGCTATACTTACTACATTGCTTATTATTATTATTATCATTATTATTATTTTCTGTCCTCGTCTTTCATTGCTGTCTTATTTTCCCACTCCCTCAGTGTCCCTTGCATAATATACATAGATGTCCATCTCCTGACCCTTCTGGTTGGCATCTCCATGGGTCCGAGAATTGGATCTCATTACATGTTCCGTGTATTTGCATACTCTGTTAAGCACCTGCCATCTGCCAACCCCAGGGCTGGGCTCTGGAAAATCAAAGATGAACCCTGCACATTCCTCCCGTGGGAGTGCGGTGGGAAAGAGAGAGACAGGTAAATGAATTCCAGTGTGGTGGGCAGTGCTAAGGTGGAAGTCTGCTCCAGGTGGAGTGGACCTCAGAGACGGCATGGCCAGCCTTAGCAGTAACGCCTCCGTGTACACACCACTTTACAATTTACAAAGTACTTTGCCCCCTTTTTCTCATTTAATCCTCATGACAAGGATCTGAGGGGCAGCACAGGCAGCACTTTTTTTCAGAGATGAGGAAGCAGGTTCAGAGAGGTGAAATGACTTGTCTGTGACCACACTGCATGTAAGTACAGTCCCTGGCAAATAGTAGGCCTTCGGCTATTATGAAATTGAGTTAAGTGTCATTTAATTCAAGTCACCAAGTCAAGGCAAGAACCCAGTCTGAATCTTCCTTCACGATTATTTCCACTCGACTGTGAGGTTTCCTAGTGCCAGGATTCTGATCCAGGCTTTTCCATGGATGTTCCAGGTGAACTTGGGCAAATCACTTCACCGTCCTGGGCCTGAAAGCTTCCTTGGCAAAATGCAGCAAGGTAGAGTTCAGCTAGTCTACCAGCTAGAAGTCTCTTCCAGCCAGACCTGGTTGGAAGAATGATCCTCCTAGCTCTGGAGCTATGTGAGCAGAGACCAGAAAATCCCTTGACGGGGCGGTCCTGGGGGTTTCAGCCGTGGGACTGGCCCCGCGTGTCTCCTCGCAGCCTGTCAACCTATGAACATAATACTCGGTGATGGAGATGGAGCTCTCCTGGGATTTTTGCCCTTTCCAGTGTAAAACGCTGGACTCTATTAAATGCTGCTGAGGCTAAAATGATCGGGCAAAGTGGAGTCACTCAGGTGGCACGTCACACTACTGCCACTCCCCTGAGTGAAGTCGGAAAGCTTCTGTGAGGATGAAGCTCATTCCACTGAAATGTGGTGCCCCCACCTCCTTAGAAGAGGAGGCAGATTAGACAAGCTGAGCCCTCCTGTCGTCATTCCTGAGCAGAGAGGAGCTCCCTGTGTTGGCTGCCAAGAGAGAGGACTGTCAGAACGTGACATTCATTGGCTATTTTTTGGCATAGACTCTGAGAATGTTGTGCTAGGAGGAAACTTACGACTGACTGACCATCAAAGGTGAAGAGAAAAGAGAACTGGCTTGGAGTCAAGCAGACCAGGTCCAACTCCTGGCTCTGCCATGTGACCTTGGCAAGCACCATCATCTTTCTCAGTCTCAATGACCTCATCTATGAAGTGGGGATAAAAACACCTGCATTACCTACTTCATACAGTGATGATAAGGATGAAGCGAGAAAAGCACTGAGAGCTCCTTCCTCTTTGCTCTCTGTACCCCTTGCTCTCCACACTGGACGGAGCACTCTCCTAAAGCAGGGACCACCTCTCATGCCTCTATATCCTCAGCCTTCAGCACATTGCCTCCTAAGGGAGCTCCTCAGTTCACGTTTGTTGAATGAATGACTGAACTCCACCGCTTTACCCATGAGGCAACAGGTCCAGAGTGGTGGAGGGACTTGTCCCAGTTATACAGCCAGGGAGGACCCCAGGACCTCTGAGCCCCAGTCCTCTCTCTCCCATACATTACCTGGTGCAGCCACGTTTGGCAAAGCTCTCCTTGCACGCTGAAGCCTTTCTTCTTTCAACCTCTTGGTTGGTGAGGAGCAGCCTTGGAACCAGAACTCAGGTCTGCTGGGCTCCAAAGCCGTGAGCTCATTCTACGAGGCCCACCGAAAACTCAAGTGGGGCCTAAGCAGCTTTTTGGATCTGTTTCCCAGTCATGGGTTTAGCTGGTTCTGCAAGTGAGGAGGCTTAGTTGGGATGATGCCTTCCCAGCCTGCCTCCTTGCATAAGTTTGACCTTGAACAACGGCCAAAATCTGAGGCCGAAGGCCAAATGGCCTTGCCTGCCCCTCTTGTTGCCAAAAGCAAAGAAACAGGATATGCTCTCTTTGAACAATTCTAAGACACATATTTTTTCAAATTCCAGCACCTCTGAAATCAGGACTAGACCTAACAATTGATAGCATCTTACAATTATAAGTGACAGCATTTATTCTTATGTGGTGGAACATAAAATAAACTTGTGTCTTGAAATTGTCTTAGATTAAAAGAAATCCAGCATTAGCCAGCCTGCAGTGTCACTGCAGGTCAGCGCACTGTTTCCCTTGGGCTATTTGGACCCCAGAGGCTCACTTCCTTCTTAGCTTGCTGCCCCTTGCCCAACACCCTTGTTTCACCGATAAGGAAAATGGCCAGGGTGACAAAGCCTGTCAGTGGCAGAGCTGGGTCAACTTCCTGTGGGCTGGACCTGCTCCTCTCCATCTCCCTCCCCAGTGCCCAGCAAAGGGCCCTCACTCTGCAATGCTGAGTAATAAGATTAACAACAATAATAGCTAACACTTACGAGCACTAATGAGCCAGCAACATTCTAAGTACTGTATTAACAGTTTTAATCCCCACCAGATCCCTGGGAGGTAGGAACCATTTACTGTCCCCATTTTATAGGCTGAATTGTGTCCCCCCAAATGCGTATGTTGAGGTTCTAACCCCCAGTACCTCAGAATGTAACTGTTTTTGGAGATAGAGTCTTTAAAAAGGTAATTAAGTTAAATGTAGTCATACAGGTGGGCCCTAACCCAATACGACTGGTGCCCTTATAAGAGGAAATTTGGACAGACAGACATGAACAGGGAAGACCATGTGAAGACACAGGGAGAAGTCAGCCATCTGTAAGCCAAAGAGGGAGGCCTCAGAAGAATCCAATGCTACTGACACTTTGATTTTGGACTTCTAACCTCAGGAACTGTGAGAAAATAAATTTCTGTTGTTTAAGCCATCCGGTCTGTGGTACCTGGTTATGGCAGCCCGAGCTGATTAGTACAGTGAGAAAGCTGAGCCACAGAGAAGTAAAACAGCTAGGAAGAGGCTGAGGAGGATTCTGCACTCAGGCCGGGGGCTCCGTAACCCATGCTCTGAACCACCACCTCCACCACAGAGAAGGCGTCATGGCTCCAGCCCAAAGCAGTGCCACTGCCCGAGGCTGGTCCTCCTTCTTGGCCTCCAGGCAGCCCGGCCAGCCTAGACGGGCTCCTGGCGGCTCCTCTGCCCCGATTCCCCCAGCTGAATGTAGTGTGGAAAACCAGGATGGGCCTGGGGCAGAGAAGATGGACCACAATGGTGGGGTTGAGAACAGAAAGTACACACATGCACACACACACTCACTCACATAGCCCTTCTTCCCAGGGTTCTGGTCTCCTGGAGCACAGTTCTTTCTGCCTCTTCACACTGCCTTAGAATTATATCATGAAGGCAAACAGTCTGATGCTCAACCCTGGTGTGAATCCTGTCATTAAAAATCCAGGCCCGGGGCCGGCCCCGTGGCTTAGCGGTTAAGTGCGTGCGCTGCGCTACTGGCAGCCTGGGTTCAGATCCCGGGCGCGCACTGACGCATCGCTTCTCCGGCCATGCTGAGGCCACATCCCACACACAGCAACTAGAAGGATGTGCAGCTATGACATACAACTATCTACTGGGGCTTTGAGGGGAAAAAATAAATAAATAAAATCTTTAAAAAAAAAAAAAAAAAAAAATCCAGGCCCGGGCCAGCCCCGTGGCTTAGAGGTTAAATGCGTGCGCTCTGCTGCTGGCGGCCTGGGTTCGGATCCCGGGCGCGCACCGACGCACCGCTTCTCTGGCCATGCTGAGGCCGCGTCCCACATACAGCAACTAGAAGGATGTGCCGCTATGACATACAACTATCTACTGGGGCTTTGGGGGGGAAATAATTAAATAAATAAAATCTTTAAAAAAAAAAAAAAATCCAGGCCCAAGGAACAACTACCGCTGGCCAGGCACCATCAGGAGTTGCCTATATGATCTCATTTAATCTTAACAATAATCTGAGACAGTCATAACTATCATAACACTCATTTACAAGTGAAGACACTGAGGCCCACATAGATTAAATGGCCCAAGGGAATGAAGCCAGACAGTGGCAGAGCTAAGACAGACCAAGGCTGTCTGATGCAGAGCGACCAAATTGCACAAGTCCAGGGGGCTCTATTTACATAAAATAATAGACTACAGTATGACTGCTGCTCCGTGGAGCTGTGCAGCCCCCAGCCCTGCAGGCCTCCTCTTTCCCAACCTCCGAGCGTTTCTTTTTTTTTTTTTTTTAAAGATTTTATTTATTTATTTTTTCCCCCACAAAGCCCCAGCAGATAGTTGTATGTCATAGCTGCACATCCTTCCAGTTGCTGCATGTGGGACGCGGCCTCAGCATGGCCGGAGAAGCGGTGCGTCGGCGCGCGCCCGGGGGATCCGAACCCGGGCCGCCAGCAGCAGAGCGTGCGCACTTAACTGCCAAGCCACGGGGCCAGCCCATGAGCGTTTCTAATGTAAGGATGTAGATGCCGTTTCCTAAGCCTCTTGTGGGGCAGGCACTGTTAGGCCCAAGGGCACAGACGCGAGGCTGCCCTCCTGGCTGGCATTGTCCACTGGGGAAGACAGGCAAGTAAACAAATGATTTCTACAGAGTGAGATCATGCTCTGCATGATACAAAGGTGAGAGGGCTGGGGGAGAGCTGAGAGAACTAGGGACCACGTTGAAGATGAAACGGGGGAGAATCAAAGATGCCTCACCAAGGAGGACACCGTTATGACAGGTATTGAAGGATGAGTAGAAGTTTCCTAGGCAAACAAGGCAAGGAAGGGCATTTTAGCCATAAAGGATATCATGTGCAAGTAATTATAATAGCAAATATTGATTAAGCGCTGGTTATGTATCAGGCATAATGCTGGGCACCGTACTTCCATTATCTCATTCAGTCCTCACAACAACAGTATGCAATAGGTACTATAACCAGTTTTACAGTTGACAAAACTGAGGCTCAGAAAGGGTGAGCAACTTGCTCAAAGTCACACAGCTGGTAAGTGGTAGGACCAGGATTCCAACCCTGATCTGTTGTCTCAAAAGCCTATGTTCTCACCACCACCATGTTACCATCGTTGTAGAAGCCTAGAGTTGAAAGTTAGTAAAAGAACTTGAACATTTCCTTAATAATTTCTCTGATTTTGCCAGCTGTGATTAGTGGTGATCAGCGCTTTCTTCAGCCTTTTCTGAGCAGAGGGTGAGGGGAGTTTCATGTCCTGCGACACAGTGGACTCATTTGGCAGTGAGATGGGGCAAGAGAGGATGTGCCAAGCTTGTTTACATTTGGAAGCTTCTAGGGCCTTGTGAAATTTTCAGTATTTTTTGCTTTGCGCTAAAGAAAAATCCAAACTGGGAAACATTTCCTCTCCAAAGGCCCCACCATCTTAAGAAAAAGAAAAGAGGATCCCTTTTGTGAATTCTGTCCTAATTGACTTGGTGCCCTGCTGGCCTGAGGCCCCAGCTTGAGTTTAGAGTGTTTTGTTCTGCTGTTTTTGAGGACTGGGTCAGCAAAATACACCCCAGGATTGCTTGTCTATTTTGCCCTGTTGCCTCATGACTCCCAGAGAAGACTTGCCAAAACTCACTCTCCCACCAGCACTCTCAAAGAAGTCCTCTTTGGAGTGAGATGTAAGCCAGAATGGAGAAACATTCCAGGCACAGACAGGGTGGTTGGTGCATGGGAGGCCTGGGGTCTGGCCTTGGCTCTTTCACTCACTTTGTCACATGGACAGGTCCCTCAACCTCTCTGGATTTGTTTCCTTGTGTGTCAAAAGGTGGGGTCAGTTACTCATTCAACAAACATGAACAAAGGACCTTCCACATACAGGCACTGTGCTGAGGGCTGGGGATACCGAGGTGTGAGAGGTGGTCCCTGTTTCAGGAGAGCTCCCAGTCCAGAGTTGGGAGAAACTAGGAAAGGGAGCAACGAGGAGCGAGGGGCAGCCTCCCTCCCTGGTTCAAGAGGCAGGTGGGGTCAGGGACTTGACATCTGGGCTGGACTTTAAAGGGCAAGTAGAGTTTGCTAGAGCCAGAAACTAGGGAAAGGCATTCCAGCAGAGCCCAGACTCCGAGACTGGAAAGAGCACAACCTTTTCTGAAACAGAGGCACTGGGTGGGGGGAGGGTGGCTGGGAACCGTTGAAGCACTGGGAATGCTGCCTGGCTTCAGGTCCTGGGTCTACCACTTGCTGCCTATGTGACCTTCGGCAAGGTACTTCACCCCTCTTAGCCTAATTTCCTCATCAGACAAATGAGGATAATAATTATACTGATCTGATAGGGTTCTTAAAGATTAGATGAGTTAATACGTGTAAAACACTTAGACAATGCCTGGCACCTGTTACACACTCAATGAATTATAATTATCAATATTGCTATTATTCTGTGTAATAAGTCGAGGCTAGAGACTAGCTAGGGTCTAGGCTAAGGGAATAGGCCAAAATGTACCCTGGAAGCAGATTATGAAGGGTTTTGTTTGTTAGGCTCATTCAATTCAATCCCCAAGTATTTCCTGTTTATCTGGCGCTGGGGATACAGTGCTCGATCAGAGACGTACCTGCCTCTAAGTCATGGCCACAGAGCAGGGCTGCCAGGTGGCATTGAGGGAGGGAAGCAGCAGAAGTTGAATGTAGTGGAAGCAGTCCATGCAGGGATGTGCCTTTCGTCATCAGGCAGCAGCTACATAACACAAAAGGGACCTGCCCCGATGGAGTCTGCATTCAAGTGTGGACAGATACCCCCTCTTCTCATGATTCCACATGGCGCAGCTGTGACCAGACTTGGGCGGTTAATAAGACTTTCCCTAGGCTCAGGGGATGGCAAGTTGAAAATAAACATTAAGAACAACCTGAGCTAGATCATTTCCAGAAGGTCAGGTCTACTCCTCTGCAGCACGGAACGCCCCATGGGAGGCCTCACACTGTGTGTGTATCAGAGGCCATTTTCCAATCCCACCCAAAGGTCCTAATCGCCCTAGGTAGACTGCTCCAAGTTCCAACCCCCAGAGAGAGACCCAGAGAGACAGCTGGTCTTTTACTTGCCCATCTCAGGTGTATCTTTCACAATGATTTTCTCTCTTGTACTTAACTGTTCTTTCACAACTGTCGCAAAGAATCATCACCTCTTACGAAAGAGACTAATCCTCCGACGAGGACATGACCTTACCCTCTGGCCTCGGGATATCTGGTCCCTTAGGAAAAGAGATGATAAACCGATTGTAGCAGAGGCTGCTGATTGACCCTCAGTACCCATTTTTCCCTACTTCTTTCTGGAATAAAACTCATGAATTTTAGCCAGGCACTTGGCCACCAAAAAGAAAGACCATACCTCCCTTGCAGCTAGGTATGACCATATGACTAACATCAGACCAACAGGGTATGAGGAGAAATGGTGTGGGTAACTTCCGGGACATGTCCCTAAAGTGAGGGAATGTGCTCCTCTTCATCCCTTCCTGTTTTCTGCTGGCCGGAATGGCAGACATGTGGCAGGAGCTGACATCATGGACCATGAGGTGAAGGCCATGTGCTAAGGATGGGGGAGCCACAATAGAGAAGGAACCTGGGTCACTGACATCATGGAGTGCTGTACCAGGCCTGGACTGATTATATCAACACTTCTTCTATGAGAGAGAATAAATGTCAACCTTATTTAAGGCATTGTTTATTTTCACTTGTAGCCAAACCTAATCAAAACAAATACTTCCACTTTATTCATACAAGGGAAACCCACATATAAGAGCAGGGGTATTGTTTTACACCAAGCCAAGTTATGTCCCAAGAGCCCCTTTCTGAAATTGGTCTTCCTGCCCTGAGCCTGGGGTTCAGTGAGCCTAGAAGGAGCACTGATGCTCCAGCTTTCCCCTGACCCCTGGATCGGCTCAGTTCCCCTGCCAGGGGCAAAAGCTTTGTCCTGAGCCCCAGCTTCCTTGCCTGGGTCCAGAAAACTGTCCAGCTCTGTCAGTCTCTCTGTCTACACTCTGGCCCCTGGTCCCATCTCCCCAGTTGGAGGTTGAGGCTCTGCTTCATAAGGACAACTTCACTGGGACAAAGATGCTTCCTGCCACCTGCTAGAGTATGGGCCTTGCAGGTGAGGCATTTTCAGCAGGAACTGGGGAAGCTCTTTGACATGCCTTACTGAAGTGGTGCCTAAAGAGCCCAAGCTCTTCTTGCAGATCTGGCATTAGGCAGTCATAGCCTCTGTTGCCTGTATTTTTCCACGTATTAAATAGGTGGATAACTGAAAATCTCAGATTGGTCCTCACCTGTCCCCTAGCTTACATTCAGGATTTATGTAATCATGGTGTTCATCTGATAGAGGAAGACCCCCACTCTTCCCATGATGTCTGATGCAGCCTAGAACTATGCGGAAACTTTCAGTCTTCATGAGCTTCACAGGAAGGGGCATAAAATGCCAAGGGCTGGGGCCGGCCCCGTGGCTTAGCGGTTAAGTGCACGCGCTCCACTACTGGTGGCCCGGGTTCAGATCCCGGGCGTGCACCGACGCACTGCTTGTCCGGCCATGCTGAGGCGGTGTCCCACATACAGCAACTAGAAGGATGTGCAACTATGACATACAACTATCTACTGGGGCTTTGGGGAGAAAAAAGGAAAAAAAAAAAAAAGAAAGAGGAGGATTGGCAATAGATGTTAGCTCAGGGCTGATCTTCCTCACACACAAAAAAAATATATGCCAAGGGCTCATGGGAGAAGGTGCGATAACAATCATCTCCAAAGGGGCTGGGGCAGGGGTAGCATTAGCAAGCTCTGGCCTCTATGCTCCTCACAAGATGCCTATCTTGAGATGTGGGCTGTCATTGCAGTGTAGGGCTGGGAGTTGGACACTGGGAGAGGACTGTGTCATGGTTGCAATGGAAGATGAGATATTTGAGACATAGACAATTTGATCAAAATATACCCCACCGAGCTCAGTGGGAGATGTCCAGAGCCTGCTCTTGTGATGTCATTAAGTAGTATGAGCTCAGTACAATATATGGTACTTACTCATATTATCCTCAAGATGCCAAGGGATCAAGTCTTCTCAAGAGGGGCTCCTAATGAGGGAAAACATTCCCACTGCAGACACTCCTGTGACTGTGCCCAGCCCCACGCTCCAATTTGGACCCCAGATGCCAGTGCCACTGTACGTCCCATTCAAGCCAGGACTACTGAGCATGTTCCACAGTGGGATTGCACCGCTGTCTGTACCCCACCCTTCTCTCCACATTGGCCTACACTGAGACCTCTGTATGTTTCCTGGTCAGGGCCAGGAAGCTATAAGAGAGCCTTTGCACATGAACTTCATTCGTTCTCTTTCTTCATTCCAATGTGCCAAATCTACCCAATTCTTTAAGATCTAGTTCAAATGGCCCCTCCTCCAGGAAGCTTTCCTTAGTTCCTCCTCCTAAGTTCCTACTGTTAGTATTAATAATAATAACAATAATAATAGTAATTCATTAAGCCCTTACAAAGAGCCAGGCACCCCATGCTGTTATTTACAAACATAAATCATTCAATTGAATCCTCACAATGACCTTCTGAGATTAGTGTTATCTCCATTCTATGGATGAGGAAAGTGAAGCTGAGAGATGGGAAGTGACGTGCTCAAGGTCAGAGAGCTGGTAAGGGACTAAGTCAGGATTTGAGCCCAAGTGTAGCCACTAACGATGGCACTGCACCGTCCCACTGGAAGCGACCACTTATGTCTTGGAACTGCCCTGGCTGTTTACCTGGACTCTCTTAGGGCGGGATAATTCCCTGACCCACTCCAGCTCTGACAGCCTAGGGTTCTGGGATCATCAGAGGGAGTGGTGAAGGGGACACAGGGCCTTCGTGGTGGCTCTTGAGGAAGCACAGCAAGCACCTCTGTTGCTGGGTTCTCTTCTAAAAGAGCGTCCTCCCCCAACTCAGCCCTTTATGCAGGGTGCAGCTTTAGAATTCCTGCACTCAGCTTCTGAATATCGATTGTTTGCAGGAACGAGTCAGCAATTTGTGGTTTCCCGACAATGGCTCTGTGTTCTATTATAGAACTGGGCTTGTCTGCATTTCCACCATCAGGGAGGGCACAGGCTTGGGGTCTGGCCCACCCTTTTGCCTGGTGACCTGGAGCTATCCTGTGGTCAGGTCATCTGCCCCAACCTTTCAGAGTGGAGAACACAGGACAGGGCAGGAGGCCCAGCTCTGCTATCAGGAGGCTAAAACCCAAACAAAGCTGTAGCTCTTGCCCAGAGAAAAGGTCATTATGATGCCTGTTTTTTAAATGTGCATTTTAGTACTTTAAAGGAAAAAAAGTAGGTTTAATTCCAGAGCGACAGTGTCTGATAAAAGGGTAGGGAAATAAGCACCCTCATATACTATTGGTGGGATATAAACTAATGCGATCTCTTTGAAGGACAAGTGGCTACTATTTATGGACATTTCAAATGTGCAAAACATTCAACACAGCACTTCCAGTTCTAGAAATTTATTTTACAGATATTCTTATACATTATGCAAAGATGCATGTACAAAGATGTTTACTCTTACATTATTTATAATAGCAAAAAATGTTAGTAATCTAAATGACCATCAGGTGGGGACTTAGTCAATAAATAAATTATTGTTTAACCACAGAATGGAACACTTTGCAGCCATTTTAAAAAAGTAGATTTGTATGTGCCGAAATGGAACATTCTCCAAGATGTACTGTTAAATTATAAAAACAAGACGCCAGGGGCTGGCCCAGTGACACAAGCAGTTAAGTGCGCGCGCTCCGCTGCGGCGGCCCAGGGTTCGCCGGTTCGGATCCCGGGCGTGCACCGACGCACCGCTTGTCAGGCCATGCTGTGGTGGCATCCCATATAAAGTGGAGGAAGATGGGCACAGATGTTAGCCCAGGGCCAGTCTTCCTCAGCAAAATGAGGAGGATTGACAGATGTTAGCTCAGGGCTGATCTTCCTCACAACAATAATTAATTAATTAATTAATTTAAAAAGAAAAAAGGAAAATGTGGGGCAGGGGGTGGAGGAAGCCGGGTGTGGAAAAAGGTGTGTGAGCACGCGTGTGTGTACATACAGAACAAAATTCTGGAAAGATAGTAGGAAACTATCAGCAATGATTTCTTCTGAGTAAAAGGCCTGAGATTCTGGAGTGGGAAGGAGACTAACTTTTCAGTGATTATCAATTTGAACTGGTTTGATTTTTTTCCCTATGTACTTATATTACTTTTATTTACAAAGTATCCAGATTGGAAAAAAATATTCATATCCAAACCAAACCCTGCTCCAAGGCTGGACATCTCCTGGCCCTTGCCCTACCCCTGCTCCCACCCCATGCAACCTACGCTCCAGTCTTACCTAGACACTTGCCATTCCTCGAATATACCACAAACTGTCCGTGCTCTATGCCTTTTTCCTGCTATTCTTTCCGACTAGAATGCCATTCCTTCCCATCCTCCCTCCTAAAAAAGTTACCTTTTCCTTAAGACAATGTCAAACAATAACATCTCCAGAAAACCTTAGTGGCTGCCTCCAACTGAATTACTCTCTCCCTCTTCTTTGTTTTTACAGAGATATTTTTGTTTCTATACAGGAGCATTTAGCACATTCCCCCTGATATTATGGTGACTGAAGCACCTGACTAGTTTTTCCTCGTCTGTAAGTTCCTTGAGGGCAGGGACAATAAATCCAGCACCTTTGTAACACACACAGCGCCTACAATAGCATCTTGAATATATCTATTTGTTTGAGCAAATGTTTATGAGGCACTGTTCTGTGGCAGTTTCTATGTTGGATGTTGGAGGAAATACTATTTAAAAACACAACTGGACAACATTTGCTTCTGTCTCGAATGAAATGGCAAAATCCCCTCAGGAGTCACTTAGGTAGGCCTGATGGAAGTAAGTGATAGCAAAGAATCCAGAATCTGAACACAGCCAGTCTAACACTGGAGGGTAACTGGAGGGTGCAATCTTAACCACTGTGCAATACCATCTTCCAAAGGTTAGAGCATAGGACATATATGTATCCATATATATATATATAGAATCCCACAAACCTGGGTTCAATTCCTGATTCTACCAATTCCTAGGGTATGATCTTAGGCAAGTTGTTACATCTTTCTAAAACTGCACTGTCCCCCATCTATAAAGTGGGCATAATATTTATATCTACCTCATAAGATTGTTGTGAGAACTAAATGTATTAAACCACATAAAGCATTTAGCACAGTGCCTTGCACAGAATAAATGCAAGGTAAATGTTTCTAATATTACATTTTCCAGAAAAGTTGAGCCCCTCAGGTATGGTTTGGAAGGAGAAAGCTAAACAGAGATAGCATAAAATAAGAGTTAGATTCGGGGTAGGGAGAAGGGAGAAGAGGGAGAGGGGAGTTAAGTAACAGAGCAGTAGATGGGGATTCTGAGGAAAAAAAGTCAGTCGGTGAGAAATTCTGAGTGATGGAGTTGGCCAATTAATAATAATAACTAACAGTTACATGGTGCTTACCATATGCCAGGCAATTCTAGGTGTTTTCCATACAGTAACTCAATTCTCAAAACAATACTGTGAGATACTTACTATATTTTTCCTCATTTTATAAATAAAGAAATTGGGTCACAGAGAGGATAAACCACTTGCCTAAAGTCCGACAGCTAGCGACTGCTTAAGCCAAGATTCAAACCTCCACAGTCTGATTCTCAAAGCTTTGTTCTTAATCACTATGCTGTACCACGGAGGGTAATTTGGAGGAATCAAAAAATCAGAATTCAAGAAAATCGTCCGGGCCGGCCCGGTGACACAGCGGTTAATTGCGCAGGCTCCGCTTCCGCGGGCCCGAAGGTTCACTGGTTTGGATCTGGGGTGCGCACCACTGCACTGCTCATCAAGCCATTCTGTGGTGGCGTCCCATATAAAGTAGAGGAAGATGGGCACGGATGTTAGCCCAGGGCCGATCTTCCTTGGCAAAAAGAGGAGGATTGGCATTGGATGTTAGCTCAGGGCTGGTCTTCCTCACAAAAAAAAAGAGGTGATGTCAGCATCATGGCAGAGTGAGCTTCCCACATTGAACTCTCCCCCTCTAAGACACAACAAAAAGGACATTCATATTCCAACAGAAGCTATTCACACAACACAGGGAACGTCTGAGGCACCCAGGCAGCCGTACACCAGAGGATGGAGGTGCTGGAATCCCCAGAGGAAGTGGAAGGAGGTAAGAGGAACTCCTTTCCTTCCCCAAGGACTGCGACCCAGAGACTGAGACCATGCGGCTCTCAGTGAAAACCGGCTCTCTGCGTGAAAACCAGTGCTCTCCAAGACCCCTCACAGCCCGAGGAGATCCCCCTACGGAGGGAGCAGAACTGTTGTGAGGGTAGTTTCAGCAAGCTAGCCCCTCAGGAGAGCAGAGAGCGACAGCGAGGCGAGAAACCTCTGAGATCAGGGAGGCGAAAGTAAGCACCACTCCCCCGCCCGGCCTGCCTGACTGGTGCTTCAGCTCAGCCCCTTCCCCAGAGGCAGCAGCCCCCAGGCACTTGGGCCCCACCAGCAAGGGCAGCATGACCTCCCCACCCCCACAGGCAGTGGCCCCCAGGTGCCCGGGCAGACCAGCAGCCAGGCGAGCCTGTGCCGCCACACCAGAGGCAGCGGCAGCTCAGGCCCCACCATGCCACAGCCCCAGCTACTCGGGTTGGACCAAGCCACGGCCCCAGCTTCCCCAGCTTCCCTGTGCCACAGCCCCAGCTCCTTCAGCTTGGCCACCCCCCACCCCTGGCTCCAGCAGCTTCAGCTTGGCCTGTGCTCAGGCTCCAGATAACTTGGCACCAGCAACTCCAGCCCACTGCACTCCGGTTCCAGCTTCTTTGGCCAAGTGGTGCCCCAGCACCTCCTTCTTCGGCCCAGTGAACTCCAGTTCCAGCTTCTTTGGCCCAGAGGCACTCCAGTTCCTCCTTCTTTGGCCCAGCACACTCCAGTTCCAGTTTCTTTGGCCCACCGATGCCCCAACTCTTCCTTGTTTGGCTCAGCACACTCCAGTTCCAGTTTCTTTGGCTCAGCACACTCCAGTTCCAGCTTCTTTGGCCCAGCACACACCAGTTCCAGCTTCTTTGGCCCAGAGCACTCCAGTTCCAGATTCTTTGGCCCAGAGGCACTCCAGCTCCTCCTTCTTTGGCCCAGCACACTCCAGTTCCAGTTTCTTTGGCTCAGCACACTCCAGTTCAGGCTTCTTTGGCCCAGAGCACTCCAGTTCCAGCTTCTTTGGCCCAGTGCACACCAGTTCCGGCTTCTTTGGCCCAGCGGCGCTCCAGCTCCTCCTTCTTTGGCCCAGCGCACTCCAGATCCAGCTTCTTCTGCCCAGGGGCACTCCAGCCCCTGCTTCTTTGGCCCAGTGGCACCTCAGCTGCAACTGCTTCAACCCACCCACACCCGAGCCCCAGCTGCTTCGGCCTAGCTGAGCTGCATTCTCAGCTGTTCCCACACTCCAGCTCCAGCTGTTCCCATGCTTCTCCCCAGCAGCCTCCACTCAGCCAGGTCTCAGATCAGCCAGGGGCTGGTGAGAGTGCCCACAGATTGAGGAGGGCCAGAATACACAGCCCTTGACCCCCACCCAGTGGCAGCAAGAGGAAACCGCGACCACATATTTTCACTATGAGGAAAAGTAAGCCAACACCGACAGGCACCATGCAAAAATATATTAAATCTCCAGACCAGAAGGAAAATAACAAGCACCCAGAAGTCAACCCAGAAAGCACAGAAATGTATAACCTTAACGACAGAGAATTCAAAATAGTCATCATAAAAAAGCTTAATGAAATACAAGAAAACACATACAGACAATTCAATGAAATCAGGAGTTTCTTCACAAAAGAGACTGAAACTGTAAAAAAAAAACCAATTAGAAATCTTAGAGATGAAAAACACAATAGAGGAGATAAAGACAAATCTGCAAGCCTTAAGCATCAGAGCTGACAATATGGAGGAAAGAATAAGCAATATTGAGGACAGCAATGCATAAATGCTGCAGATGGAGGAGGAAAGAGAACTAAGACTAAAAAGAAATGAAGAAATTCTCCAAGAAATATCTAACTCAATTAGGAAATCCAACATAAGGATTATAGGTATTCCAGAGGGAGAAGAGAGGGAAAAAGGAGCAGAGAACTTGTTCAAAGAAATAATATCTGAGAACTTCCCAAACCTGGGGAAGGAGCTAGAAGTACAAGTGAATGAAATCAATAGATCTCCTAAATATACCAACACGAAAAGACCTTCTCCAAGGCATATAGTAGTAAAGCTGACAAAAGTCAATGACAAAGAAAAGATATTAAGGGCAGCTAGAAAAAAAAAAAAACATACAAAGGACTTCCTATCAGGCTCTCAGCCAATTTCTCGACAGAAACTTTACAGGCTAGGAGAGAGTGGAATGATGTATTCAAAATTCTGAAGGACAAAAACTTTCAGCCAAGAATACTCTATCCAGCAAAAATATCCTTCAGATATGATGGAGAAATAATAACTATCCCAGATAAACAAAAGCTAAGGGAGCTCATTGCCACAAGACCCCCACTACAAGAAGTGCTCAAGAAGGCCCTCATCCCTGAGGAAAAAAAGAGAAAGGGGATTCGAAGTTTTGAACAAGGAGGAAAATAGGTCAACAAAACCAGAAAAATTGCAGTCCTCTACCAAAATAGATTAGCAAACACTTAAATATAAAACCAAAGATCAAGGGAAGGTAAGCACCAAGCATAAATATAAACTCATCATGTTAAACATGAACTCACAACACAAGAAGGAATAAGATGTGACAACAATAACTTAGAAGGGGAAGAGGAAAGAGATAGAATCGACTTAGTCTAAGGGAATAAGAGGCCATCAAAAAATGTACTATCACATCCACAAGATTTTTTATACAAACCTCATGGTAACCACTAACCAAATAATCAGAACAGAATCACACACGATAAAGAAAGAGAAAACCAAGACAACCCCCATACAGAACTACCAAACTAAATTGGGAGTCTGACACACACGGGACAAGAAACAAAAGAAATGCAAAAGAACCGGGAAAAGAGCGATAAAATAACAACAACAAGCCCCCATATATCAATAATTACCCTAAATGTAAATGGACTGAACTCTCCAATCGAAAGACACAGAGTGGTGGGATGGATTAAAAAACAAGACCCAACAATATGCTGCCTCCAGGAAACACATCTCAGCTCCAAAAATAAACACAGGCTCAGAGTGAAAGGACGGAAGACAATACTCCAAGCTAATGGCAAACAAAAGAAAGCAGGTGTTGCCATACTTATATCAGACAAAGTCAACTTCAAGCTAAAATAGGTAATGAGAGACAAAGAGGGGCAATATATAATGATAAAAGGGACACGCCACCAAGAAGACATATCACTTTTAAATATATATGCACCCAATACCGGAGCACCAAGGTACATAAAGCAACTATTAACAAACCTAAAAGGAGATATTAACAACAACACAATAGTAGTAGGGGATCTCAACACCCCACTTTCATCAGTGGACAGATCATCCAGACAGAAAATAAATAAGGAAATAATGGACTTAGATGAAAAACTAGATGAGATGGACTTAATAGACATATACAGAGCACTCCACCAAACACAGCACATTACACATTCTTCTCAAGCATGCATAGAACATTCTCAAGAATAGACCATATGTTGGGAAACAAGGCATGCTTATATAAATTTAAGAAGATTGAAATCATAACAAGCATCTTTTCAGACCATAATGCCATGAAGTTAGAAATCAACTACAAGGAAAAAACCAGGAAAGTGACAAAGCTGTGGAGACTCAACAACATGCTACTAAACAACGAATGAATCATTGATGAAATTAAAGGAGGAATCGAAGTGTATTGGGAGACAAATGAAAATGAAAATACACCGTACCAACTCATATGGGATGCAGCAAAAGCGGTCCTGAGAGAGAAACTCATAGCAATACAGGCCCATCTTAACAAACAAGAAAAAGCCCAAATAAGCAACCTCAAACTACACCTAACAGAATTAGAAAAAGAAGAACGAACAAAGCCTAAAGTCAGAAAAAGGAGGGAAATAATAAAAATCAGAGCAGAAATAAATGAAAATGAAATTTAAAAAAGCAGTAGAAAGGATCAATGAAACAAAGAGCTGGTTCTTTGAGAAAATAAACAAAATTGACAAACCCTTACCCAGACTCACCAAGAAAAAAGAGAGAAGGCTCAAATAAATAAAATTAGAAATGAAAAAGGAGAAATTACAACAGATACCACAGAAATACAAAAGATTATAAAAGAATACTATGAAAAACTATATGCCAACAAATTGGACAATCTAGAAGAAATGGATAAATTCCTAGACTCATACAACCTCCCAAAACTGAATCAAGAAGAAATAGAGAACATGAATAGACCAATCACAAGTAAAGAGATTGAAACAGTAATGAAAAACCTCCCAAAAAATAAAAGTCCAGGACCAGATGGCTTCTCTGGACAATTTTACCAAACATTCAAAGAAGACTCAATACCTATTCTTCTCAAACTATTCCAAAAAATAGAGGAAGAAGGAACACTTCCCAACACATTCTACGAGGCCAACATCACCCTGATACCAAAGCCAGGCAAAGACAATACTAGACGGAAAACTACAGACCAATATCCCTGATGAACATAGATGCAAAAATCCTCAACAAAATATTGGCAAACCGAATACAGCAATACATTAAAAAGATCATACACCATGATCAAGTGGGATTTATACCAGGGACACAGGGATGGGTCAACATCCGCAAATCAATCAATGTGATACACCACATTAACAAAACGAGGAATAAAAACCATATGATCATCTCAATAGATGCAGAGAAGACTTTTGACAAGATCCAACATCCATTTATGATAAAAACTCTCAACAAATGGGTATAGAAGGAAAGTACCTTAACATAAGCCATATATGACAAACCCACAGCCAACATCATACTCAATGGGGAAAAACTGAAAGCCATCCCTCTGAAAACAGGGACAAGACAAAGGTGCCCACTCTCGCCACTCTTATTCAACACAATACTGGAGGTTCTGGCCAGAGCAATTAGGGAAGAAAAAGGAATAAAGGGAATCCAAATAGGTAATGAAGAATTGAAACTCTCGCTGTTTGCAGATGACATGATCTTATATATAGAAAACCCTAAAGAACCCATTGGAAAAACTATTAGAAATAATCAACAACTACAGCCAAGTGGCAGGGTACAAAATCAACTTATAGAAATCAGTTGCATTTCTATATACCAACAACGAGCTAACAAAAAGAGAACTCAAGAAGAAAATGCCATTTACAATTGCAACAAAAAGAATAAAATATCTAGGAGTAAATTTAACCAAGGAAGTGAAAGACTTATACAATGAAAACTGTAAGACATTACTGAGTGAAATCAATGATGACATAAAGAAATGGAAAAAAATTCCATGCACTTGGATTGGAAGAATAAACATTGTTAAAATGTCCATACTACCTAAAGCAATCTACAGATTCAATGCAATCCCAATCAGAATCCCAAGGACATTCTTCACAGAAATAGAACAAAGAATACTAGCATACATATGGGGCAACAAAAGACCCCGTATAGCTAAAGCAATCCTGAAAAAGAAGAACAAGGCTGGAGGAATCACAATCCCTGACTTCAAAACATACTACAAAGTGAGAGTAATTAAAACAGCATGGTACTGGTACAAAAACAGACACACAGATCAATGGAACAGAATTGAAAGTCCAGAAATAAAACCTCATATCTCTGGGCAGCTAATCTTTGACAAAGGAGCTAAGGACACACAGTGGAGAAAGGAAAGTCTCTTCAATAAATAGTGCTGGGAAAACTGGACAGCCACTTGCAAAAGAATGAAAGTAGACCATCTTCTTTCACCATACACAAAAATTAACTCAAAATGGATCAAAGACCTGAAGGTGAGACCTGAAACTATAAAACTCCTGGAGGAAAATATAGGTAGTACACTAATCGTCATCGGCCATAAAGGGATCTTTTTGAATTCCATGTCTACTCAGACAAGGGAAACAAAAGAAAAAACAAACAAGTGGGACTTCATCAGATTCAAGAGCTTCTACAAGGCAAATGAAACCAGGATCAAAATGAATAGGGAACCCACCAGCTGGGAAAAAATATTTGCAAACCACATATCTGACAAGGCATTAATCTCCATAATATATAAAGAACTCACACAACTGAATAACAAAAAAACAAACAACCCAATCCAAAAATGGGCAGAGGAAATGAACAGACACTTCTCCAAAGAAGATATACAGATGGCCAATAGGCACATGAAAAGATGCTCAACATCACTAATCATCAGGGCAATGCAAATCAAAACCACACTAAGATATCATCTTACACCCGTTAGAATGGCTATAATCACCAAGACAAAAAGCAACAAATGCTGGAGAGGCTCTGGAGAAAGGGGAACCCTAATCCACCGCTGGTGGGAATGCAAACTGGTGCAGCCTCTATGGAAAACAGTATGGAGATTCCTGAAAAAATTAAAAATAGAAATACCTTATGATCCAGCTATCCCACTACTGGGTATCTACCCAACAAACCTGAAATCAACAATCCATAGAGGCTTATGCACCCCTATGTTCATCGCAGCATTATTCACTATAGCCAAGACATGGAAGCAACCCAAGTGTCCCTCGACTGATAATGGATAAAGAAGATGTGGTATATATATACCATGGAATACTACTCAGCCATAAAAAAAGACAGAATCGTCCCATTTGCAACAACATGGATGGACCTGGAGGGTATTATGTTAAGTGAAATGAGCCAGAAACAGAAAGACAGACTGAGACAGATTTCTCTCATATGTGGAAGATAAACCAACACATGGACAGATAGAACTGTTTGGTGGTTACCAGGGGCTAGGGGGGTGGGGGATGGGCACAAGGGGTGGAGGGATGCACTTATATGGTGACTGATAAACAATAATGTACAACAAAAATTTCACAAAAAAATAAATAACCAAAAAAGAAAGAAAGAAAGAAAGAAAATCATCCAAAATGGGGACCAAGATTTCTGCAGAAAGATGTCCCATCACAGTATTATTTATTGAACACCTGTTAGGGGCCAAGAGCTGCCTTTGGTGTTTACACGTATCACTTAATTCTCACAAAAACCCTATGAGATAGGAACTGTCGTCCCCATGTTTAGATGATGAATTTGAAATTAAGTAATTTACCCAGGGCTACGCAGCTAGTAAGCAGGACCAAGACTGCAACTGAAGTACATCTGTCTCCAAAAGCAACATTCTTGCCCTTACAGCAAAAATTTACAATTTAAATACCCAATAATTGGGCCGGCCCCGTGGCTTAGTGGTTAAGTGAGCGCGCTCCACTGCTGGCGACCCGGGTTCGGATCCCGGGCTCGCACCGACGCGCTGCTTCTCTGGCCATGCTGAGGCCGCGTCCCACATACAGCAACTAGAAGGATATGCAGCTATGACACACAACTATCTACTGGGGCTTTGGGGGGAAAAAAATAAATAAATAAAATCTTAAAAAAAAAAATACCCAATAATAGAAAAACAACTAAGTAAATTTTGCTATACCCACTTACTATGCAAATTCAGCTACTAAAAATTAGGATTATCAAGAGATTTTAATAGCATGGGAAATTTTTCTCATGTTAAGTGAACATTTTTTTTTTTTTTTTTTTTGTGAGGAGATCAGCCCTGTGCTAACATCCGCCAATCCTCCTGTTTTTTTTTTTCCTGAGGAAGACGGCCCTAGGCTAACATCTGTGCCCATCTTCCTCCACTTTATATGGGACTCCGCCACAGCATGGCTTGCCAAGCAGTGCGTCGGTGCGCGCCTGGGATCCGAACCAGCGAACCCCGGGCCGCCGCAGCGGAGCGCGCGCACTTAACCGCTTGCGCCACCGGGCCGGCCCTGTTAAGTGAACATTTTAAGTGAACAGGTAAAATTGCATTTATAGTGTGAGGTCAACTAGGTTAAAATATGCGTCGAGAAAAATTGGAAGGAAATACTCCAGTTGCTTCTGGGTAGTAGAATTATACGTGATCATTTTTTCAATGTCTTTATACTTTTCTGTACTTTACAAATTTTCTACAAGGTGCATGTAATATTTTTATAATCAGAAAAATAATAAAAGAAAAAATTTTGTAAACCAGGCCCTATGTTTTCTCTGTTGAGAGCCCTTCTCAGTATGGCACTAGTGGCAGAACAGCAAAAGAGATTGAATGTACAACCCAATAGTCTCCTATGTCAATGTCAGAGTCCTGACAGAAAAGGAACGAAGTCCTAACACCTGAGATGAGGACATTTTGGCAGAGAAACCTTAGAATCTTAAGCTCCAAGATTCTCCTGAATTCCCTGTTTCAGCAGAAGCAGCCCCTTCCCTCTTGCCGGAAGAAAGCAGTCTCTTCTTGTCTGGAGATGCGTGTCTTCATCAATATCTGACCCTTTACCCCATCTGCTGCCAGGCTAATAACTAGGGCCAGGTATCAGCCTGGACTGGAAAAAATAATCCCTGCTTTGGGAGGAGATGCCTTACATACCAAAAATATTACAGGCCCTGTCTGATACGTACTGGAAGGAACCAGGGTAACACGTGTAGGGATGGATCTTGAAGGTATTAGACTTTGGAGGATGAAATACAAGGTTGGATAGGGGAGAAAAGACTTTTCAGAATTGTTGGATACGGAATGTGAGTTGACATTGATTTTACCAATGGACCCAAAACACCACTATGGTCCTCTGCTTACAGTAGAGAATTATGGAAGTCAACTGATAAAAGGACTTCTAGCCCAAGTTCACTTCACAATGGTGAAATACATTCATAGACCCATCCTGTGATTAATGCCCCAGTTTCTGAGAGTAGAGATTGGTAGAGATATATTTAACAGATATCGGAATACTTGTATTAGTTTCCTGACCTGAGGAGTAAGAACCTTTACAGTAGAAGGGGCCAAGTGGAAGCCTTTGATATTACCCAACCAGCCCACTGCCTCCACCAAGTCAAGAGAGTAAATTAGAAGTAACACTGCACTCAGAGGAAATTGCAGAGATTAGCACCATCATAAAAGACTTAAAGGATGCAAGAGTGTTCATCCCCATTATATCTCTATTCCAGTCACCTCTCTGGCCTCTGCAAAAAGCAGGTAGACCTTGGTAGATGATGGTGGACTATTATAAACTTAACCAACTGTAACCTTAATTGTAGCTGTCATGCTAAATGTGGTAGCTTTATTGTAACAGCATCAGGCGCTTGAAATGTGACTATTGATCTGACAGATAGTTCTTCTCAATCCCCATCGTTAAAGAAGGTCAAAAGCAGTTCACCTTTATCTGGAAAGGATAATAGTCCACATTCACTGTCTTGCTCCAAGTCTATGTCAACTCTCCTACTCTGTCACAGAGTGGTCTACAGACCCCTTAATCATCTCCTCATTCCAGAGAACATCAACCTTGGTCTACTAGAATGATGGCATCATGCTAGTGCTCCTGGTGAGCAGGAAGAGGAGAGTACCTTAGATGCCCCAACAAGATACAAGTATTCCAGAGGGTGGGAGATAAACCCCATGAGGATTCAGGCACTTGCCATGTTGGAGAAGTTTTTAGTGGTTCAGTGGTCTAGGATACGCAGAACATCCCATCTAAGGTAAAGGACAAGTCTTTGTACTAGTACTCCTATACTGAGACAGAGGCACAGTGCTTGGTGGATTTTGGAGGCAGCATATACTAGATTACACATGCTGCTCTGGTCCATTTATCTGATGACTTGGAAGGCTGCCAGTTTTGTTTGGGGCTCAGGGCAAGAGAGTGTTCTGCAGCAGATTCAGTCTGCAATGCAAGTTACCTTGACATTCAGGCACATGACTCAGAAGATCCATGGGGCATAAAGATGCTGTGTGGCATCTCTCGAAAACTCTACAAGGAGAGTTGCAGTCTTAGAATTCGGGAACAAGACCGTGCCTTCTGTGGCAAAGAACCACTCATCATTTGAAAACCAGATCCTGGCATGCCACAGGGTCCTAGCAGTGAGTAATTGCTTGACCTTGGGATACCACATTATGAAGGGCTGAATAGTGAACCCCAAAACATATCCATGTCCTAATCCTTGGAACCTGTGAATTCTACCTTACATGGCAAAAAGGTTATGAATCTTGAGATGGGGAGATTATCCTGGATTATTGAAGTGGGCCCTAAATACAATGACATGTATCTTTATGAGAGGAAAGCACAGGGCGATTTGACACACACAGAAGAGGAAAAGCAATGTGACCATGGAGGCAGAGATTGAAGTAATGCATCCACAAGCCAAGGCATGTGGGCAGACAGGCACCAGAAGCTGGAAGAGGCAGGAATTGGATTCTCCCTCGAGCCTCCAGAGGGAGAATAGCCCTGCTGACACCTTGATTTCAGCCCAGTGATACTGATTTTGAATTTCTGGCCTCTAGAACTAGGAGACAATTATCCATTTTTTAAGCCAGTTTTAAGTGTGTGGTAATTTGTTACAGCAGCCACAGGAAACTAGTACACTAAGTTACTATACGACTGGAGCTGCCCGTCATGAGTAAGTATCATCAGATCCACCAAACCATAATGATTGCAGCAGCAATCCACTGTAGGATGGAAATGGTACTTTTGGTATTGGGCCCATGCAGGTCTAGAAAGCACAATTACAATAAGCCCAGTCTCCCATGTCACCTATTTCTGTTGCACTGACACCTCTTCCTCAACTCATGCCTATGGCTTTCAGAGGGAGAGGGGATGGCCCACGTAATCAACTGACAGAGAAGGAGAAAACTCAACTCTACTTATAGAGACGGGTTGGTGCAATTTGTTGGTACTAGTTAAAAATGGACAGCTACTTCATGACTCAGAGGTGGCTATAAAGAGTAGTGGTTAAGGGAAATCCTCCCAATGGACAGAGCTACAATCAGCACTCTTGGTTAATCACTTTGTGAGGAGAGAAAAGTGGCCTGAGCGACAGTTCTACATGGTCTCCTGAGCAATGGTAAATGGCTTGCAGTGGGTGGTCAGAGACTTGAAAGAAACAATATTGGAAGATTAGACTGAGGAAATCTGGGCAAGAGGCATGTGGATGGACCTGTGGGAGCTGGTATTTAGGTCTTTGTATCCCAAGTTAATTTCCACAAGAGAGCATCCCCCGTAGAGAAGGTGCTCAACAACCAGGAGAAAGGATGAATCATCTTGTGGATGTCAGTCAGCCTCTCTCCTCAGGTACCCCAGTGCTAACACAAGGGGCCCATGAGTTGAGTGGCTATGATGGCAAAGATGGAGGCTATGCATGGGCTCAACATGATGGGCTCCCACTTATCAAATGTGATCTAGTTATTGCCTTTGCTAAATACCTAAATAGCCGTGGCAAAGACCAACGCTGAGCTCTCAGCATAATACCAATCCTCAGGGAAACCAATCGTCCTCTTAGTAGCAGGTTGATTATAATAGATTCCTTCAGTCCTGGAGGGAGCAGTGAAATGATGCCTAGCCTGGATATGATTTTGCCTTCCTTGTCCTCAGTGCATATACCAGAACTACCATCTGAGAGCTTCCAAGGTGCCTGAGCCCACACAACACTGACTCAGAACAAGGAACCTACTTTCAGCAAATGAGGTGCTCATTACAAGACCCACTGATCATACTGTATACCTCATCACCTAGAAAGATTATTACCAGAATGGTGGAATGTTTTGGTAAAACTCAGTTAAGTGCCAGCTTCAGAACAACCCCAGTGGTAATGATGAACAGGCAATTATAGTAACTATGATCTGTAATGGTAAGGCAACTATACCAGCTTCAGGCATGAAGGTCCTAGTCCCCCCACGAAGCAAGAAACCCAGTCCAATCAAAGTGCTTGCTGAGAGTAAGGAAAATTTAGATTGGATGGTAGAGGAAACCAATGATGACTATCAGTTATAGCTTTGGGACCAGCTGCGGCAGCAGGGATTGTAACTTGTTTCACTAATTCTCTTGGATTATTAAGTGTTTGCAGCCAGTAGCCACACTAAAGAGGACTCTATGGCCAATTGGACTTAGAGGAGGGCGTAAGTGAACCTGAATGGTGCAACAGGGGAACTATGTCAAATACCTCCTGTGTCCCACTTCAAGTCCTGTCAATCTCACCTCTTATTCCAGCCATTGTACACAATGTGTACCCTCATGCAGATGGAACCTCATGGTGCCTGGCCTCAGGCCTGCCACATGCCTCTCATTTCTAGCTTTGCAGCCTCTTTGAGCTGCCACATGGGATGACTGTGGGAATCCACTTAACACTCATTTACATGAAAACTAAATGTTCTCTAGGGCCACACTTGACCAATGGGTGATAGAAGCCGATGGATAAACATTTCCCCTTCTTCCCCTGAGCAAGATAGTCCTTAAATGCATTTCATAGAGCTTCTCATATGGTCTCACATATTTGAGCAACCAGTTGCCCTTAGTGGTAGCCAACTCAGTATCTTATCCTTGTATAATCAAAGCCCAATCAAATCTTCTAAGATTCTGTGTGTTATACCTGTTTTTGCCTTCTTTTAAGTTACCCTAGAATCCCTAAGAGCAAAGATTACTGAAATGGGAGTCCTGGCACCAGTAACAAAATATATTATAGAAAAGGAGACATTGGATTCTCTTTGGCTTTCAAGTTAAAATACTAATTGCTGGCACAGTGGCTTAGTGATATCAATGAGCTAGGAAGGAATGAAAACTGATCAGTCAGTTCTTGCAAACTCCTGCCTCTGAGGACTCATGATGGGTAGCTCAAGTTGTAAGATCCCAAACAGTGAAAAAGCAGCTAAAACCAAAGACTTGCCAAGAATACCACATAGGGTCTGAAAAGGGTTCTTGGACCCAGTTTCAATGTGTGTGTGTGGAGGCTCTTCCACACCAACAACAAGCAATTCTGAGATGCCAGTAGGGTGTCTGAGAATTCAATTCAATTCTGACGCTATCGACCCAGAGATGGAATCAGATTCCACAGGTAAAGGGCTTGGTCTCACAAGACCACCCTCCACTTCAGGCGCCAGTTGCAAGCCCAGGTTGTTACCTGTGCTTTTAACCGACCAGCTACAAAATGGAGGTTCCAATGACCCCCTCCAAGTCAGGATGCCAATTGCAAGTTCAGGTTGTTATCTGTACATCTGACCAACTGGCTATAAATCAGAGGTTCCCATGATCCCCTCCACAGATTCGATTAGCTTGCTAAAAGGGCTCAAAGAACTCAAGAACACCGGTTTCCCGTTTATTCACTAGATTACCAATTTATTACAAAGGATGAAAAGGATTCGAATCAACAGCTAGATGAAGAGATATACAGGGCAAGGCCCCAAACAAAGGAGCTTTTGTCCTCGTGGAGCTTGGGGCCTGGCACAGTGGCATGTGCAAGCATTCTGGTTCCCCAACATGGAAGCTTTCTGAAGAAGAGGCCAATGAGCTGTCCTTTTTGGGTTTTTATGGAGGCTTCATTACATAGTCATGATTGACCAAGTCATTCACCATTGGCAATTGATTCAATCTCAAGACCCCCTTCCCTCCCTGGAAATCAGAGGATGAGACTGAAAGTTCCAATCCTCTGATCACATGGCTGGTTCTCCTGGCAACCAGACCCAACACTTGGGTGGGGGCCCCAAAGTTACCTCATTAGCGTAACAAAAGACACCTTTATCACTCTTGACACTTTGGAAATTCCAAGGGTTTGGCGATCTGTGAGCCAGGAACTGTGAACAAAGAGCAAATATATATGAGAAATATATTTTGGTCATCAGAATGACCAAATATATATTTCTTATAAATCACAATATCTCAGAGTCCCTACTTCCTTCAGAAAGCCTATAGAAAGTTTCAGGAAATTCCAGAGACATAAACCTGTCTAATAAAGTGGGTGTGTGCACATGCATGCAGGCCCCACACAGCCCTCCTGCTTGAGGGCTGGGCTTAGGAAAAGACTGATGGGATTTAATACATAAAGCTGGGGAGGGATGAAAGGGAGTTCATTCAACATCCAGCTTTACTGAGGCATTAGAGGAGGGTGAGGAATGTGCAGGTGGTAAAATCTGGTGTGTTGAATAAGAACCACGGGCTAGAACAATTCCGGGTTGGCCTTCTGCTTTGAAAGTACTTCTTAGCCAGGCAGGTGGGTTTTAATAATAAGCTACCCAGCGGGCCAACCAGGTCCCCACTGTGAAGTGTTGGATATCATGTGGGGATTAGAACGAAGTGTGGTTGGTGGAGCAGAAAGGAATAACTGGGAGCCACCTTCTCATTTTACAGCCGAGGTACAGAGAGGAAAAGTGACTTGCCCATAGATACGCAGCAAGTTAGAGGCAGACAGGGACTAGAATTAGGGCTAGACCCTTAGTCAGCCTCTTCCTTTTGCATAGCAGTGATCCATGGGGACCATCAGATCAAACTAACATCAACCTATTCATGCTTTGATTCAGTTTTTTCAGTCATTCTCATCAATCATCAATTCATTTATCCAAAAAATGTTACTAAGGGCTCTGTACAGGAAGCTGGGGGAACCAAAATGAACCAAATAAGACCTGATTCAGACCCATGGATGAAACACTCATAAACATATAGTTAGGTAAAGGGATGGGAAAATGATTATCCGAACTGCTGGCCCCAGAATCCCTCTTTGGAAAGGAATTGGCTTTGTTTGGGAAAGCACCTTGATAAGCTCTTGGGTAAAGGAGATGCCAAGAGTAGAAAGTGCCCAGGAACTGCTCTCATGAGAAAGGCTGTGGAAAAGGTTTGTGGCTTCAGAGAGTAAGGAGGGCCAGAGAAATGGGGAGACTGATACTGCATGAGGAAAGGGCCAAGGGGGGACCCCATGTGGCCAAGGAGCCAAAGAGGATGAAGAGGGCCAGGCTGACTCCTAGGAACTTTAAAGGATTTGCTCTGTGACCCCCAGCTCTTCAGTCAAGTGTTCTGTATTCATAAATACTGTGTAGGAACAGATTTTGCCTGGAAACCAGTCAAGGAGCAGAATTTCCCATCTGGATTACAAGGTAAGAATATAGGCCGCAAATGAAGAAGTCAGAAGTCCAGGAGAAAAGAGGTGACGTGAAAACGTTTAGTGGAGGAAGCAGGACGGGGTGAAGATGGAGGAGATAGCAGAGGCCCTGTCAGAAAGGGTCTGGATGACAGTTTCGACTTTTCCCTGCAAACAAGAGGAAGACCGCACTGTAGAGGATGACTCTGGCAGTGGTGCAGCAGCAGCCCTAGGATTTGATTATTCCTCCCTTTATGCCCCTTTGTGCCTTGTGCATACCTCTAGTTGCTGCAGTCATCACATTCTATCAGCAATTGATTATGTGTCATGTGCTCTGGGAGACGCTGAGCTCCAGGAAGGCCAGAACCATGCAGGTGGCAGGATAATGTAGTATTAGTTCTGAATCCAAATCCTACCTCCTCAACTTACTGAGTGTCCTTGGGCAAGTTATTTAACTCTTGAGACTCAGTTTCCTCACCTGCAAAGTGAGGATAATCATAGCACCTATCTCAAAGGATGGTTGTGAAGATAAAAAGAACAGAAATGCTCAGCATGGTGCCAACATACATCAGTCCTCAGGTAAAGCACCTCTTGTTCTTATTCACCCTGGAATTCCCACAGCCCAACACAGGGCTTGCACATCTTGAAGGGAAACATAACAGGGGCGAAAGACTGTTGACAAATAGGACAAACTAGACATGATAAATGGAGGGCCTTCCCACAACAAGAGTCTGTTTGTTTGTTTGTTTTTCATCTAGATACAATCATGTTTCTGATAGCCTAAGAGTATAGCTGAGACGTGTACGGTAGTTTTAAAATCTGTCAACAAATTCTTTCATATTCCTCTCTTCTGGAGGTGGCATCTAATTGCCCTTGGCTTGAGTGTGGGCCGGACTTGGGAAGTAGTGTCTAATAAATAGAATGGAGCAGAAGTGATGATGTGCACCTTCAGAGACGGGGTAATAAAAGGCACTGGGACTTGCTCCTTGCTTCCTCTTGGATCACTCACTCTGGAAGTGGCCAGTTGCCATGTCCTGAGGACACTCAAGCAGCCCAAGGAAAGGCCCACGTGGCCAGGAACTGCGGCCTGCTGAGGTGGATCCCTCAAGCCTTCAACAGACTACAGCCCCGCATGTTGTCGTGACTGCCACCTCATGAGAGACCCTGAAGCAGAACCACCCAGCTAAGCCACTCCTGAATTCCTGACCACAGAAGCTATGAGATAATAAATCTTTCTTGTTTTAAGCCACTAAGTTTTGGGGTAATTTGTTATGCAGCAATAGAGAACTAATATCATATCTAAATGCAATACTGTTCATTTTTATTTTTAAACTTGGAATGTAACTGTTTCTTTCTGACTTTAATTATCCTCCAGGTGACATTCTGAACAATCATCCTGAGGTATAAAAACATATAATTTATTGGATTAATCATAATCTTTGGTTCAGGTTCCAAGAAATATAAGAATTAAAAATAAAAACAAATCTCTAGGTACTCAGAACCTACAGAGCTACTGTGGTCTGTGGGATGATAAAAATCTGAGCACCCTCCCTCTCAGAGAGAAGCTTGTTGCAGTGGTCAGGAGAGCTTCCAGTCACCAGCAATGCACCAGAACTACTGAGAGCAGAATGGATTAACTCCTTCGAAAGGAGAGGCCAGGTCATGTGGTCTATGAAAAACTTCTTTACCAAGTTGTATATTGTTCTATCTGCTTGGGTTTTCCAGCCTGAAGATCCTATAAAACTAACATTGGCCCTTTTCTGCAATTTCTCCCCGTGTCCCAAACCTACTCATCCTGGGTGGTGTACTATGGTGTACTAAAAAGCAGGGACCCAGGGGTAGGAGAGACTTGGGCTGGAATTCTGTTTCAGACATTCATGCCATTCAACGAATATTGAGTGCATAACGTTATGCCAGCTGCTGCTGCTACAATAGTGAGTAAAAACAGACCAGGTTCTTGCCCTCAGGGAGTGAATACCTGGTGGGGGAATTACATAATCACACAAATAAAAGTAAAATTGCACTCAGCTAACAGGTGCACAGGGTATGATAAGGAGAAGCCAGGGAAGGTTTCCCTGGGGAAGTGGTATTTGATTTGAGAGCTAAAGGATTGTGAGTTAAATAGCCTAAGGGAATGTTAAAAACAAGACAACAGCTCAAAATGGAGTCACTTATGCTTAGCCCTATATCACCAAACCGAGACTTAATTACAGTTTTGGCTCTCCCAGAAATGGAATCTTCAGCCAGTCAATCAAGAATCACCTGATGAACATAAATTAGGTAATCTGCCTGACACACCCCTGCCGTCCTCTACAGGAAAGTAACTTTGCAATAACCAACCCGCTTTTTTGACTAGTATAACTTCCTTGTTCCTGCACCCTTTTGCCTATAAAAGTCTTCCATTTTGTACCGCTCTTCGGAGCTCCTTCCTATCTGCTAGATTGGATGCTGCCTGATCCATGAATCATTGAATAAAGCCAATAAGACCTTTAAAATTTACTCAGTTGAATTTTATCTTAACTTTTGGGTTTTTATTTATTTATTTATTTATTTTTTGTGAGGAAGATCAGCCCTGAGCTAGCATCTGATGCCAATCCTCCTCCTTTTTTTTTGTTGAGGAAGATTGCCCATGAGCTAACATCCATTGCCAATCCTTCTCTTTTTGCTGAGGAAGATAGGCCCTGGGCTAACATCCGTGCCCATCTTCCTCTACTTTATATGGGATGCCGCCACAGCATGGCCTGACAAGTGGTGCATCAGTGGGCTCCTGGGATCTGAACGTGTGAACCCCAGGACGCGGAAGCGGAGCATGAGCACTTAACCGCTCTGCCACCCAGCCGGCCCCTGAATTTTGTTTTTTAATGGGGAGAAGGAAGAACGCTCCAGACAGAAGGTACAGAATGCATAAAGGTGAAGTGTCAGGAGGGAACACAGCATGTACCAAAGGCTGAAAGCTGGTCAGTGAGTCTGGAATGAAGAGAAGAGGGGGTGGAGAGGAGTGGATGAATGTGAGAGATAGTGAGGAGGTCAAATAGACAGGACCTGGCAACAGCAGTTAGAAATGCTTTAGGGGCCGGCACACCCGTGGCGTAGCGGTTAAGTGCGTGCTCCGCTGCTGGTGGCCCAGGTTCGGATCCCAGACGCGCACCGATGCACCGCTTGTCAGGCCATGCTGAGGCACCGTCCCATATAAAGTGGAGGAAGATGGGCATGGATGTTAGCCCAGGGCCAGTCTTCCTCAGCAAAAAGAGGGGGCTTGGCATGGATGTTAGCTCAGGGCTGATGTTCCTCACCAAAAAAAAAAAAAAAAAAGAAATGCTTTAGCTGGAAGGAGCAGATGACCTGACCAACAGTGGCTTAAACACATAAGGGTGGTGTGGTGTGTGCATTTCCTCAGATAATAACAACTTTCCTTCGATAATAAGAACCCTGGAAGCAGGAAGGATTTGTTCAGTGGCTCAGTGACGTCACGGCCAGCATGAAGTGCTTTTTCCTCACCGCCGAGTCCAGCTCCATGCCTCACAACAAAGTCCAAGGCAGGAAGAATGAGAAAGGAAGAATGAGAAAAGGGGCAAAATTTGCAACAATGTCTCTCTTATCAGGAAAGGAAAACCTTTCCCAGAAAGCCCCAGCAGATTTCTGTGTAAGTCTCACTAGACAGTACTGTGTCATCAGGCCACTCCTAGCTGCTAGGAAAGGTGGAAGATCAACTGTTTAACTTTTCTAGATTTTTTGGAAGAAATGGAAAAGGGAGAAGGGGATTGGGAATGGGTGTTGAGTTAGTCAACACACAGTGAGTTTGCAGGTGCAGGGCCAGAGAGGTGAACAACAGGATGGTGGGTGTCATTCTCTGAGTGGATAATACTGAAAGATCATGAGTTCGGTTTTGGATACACTGATTTTGAGGTGTGGTAAACCGAGTAATGGCCTTCAAAGATATCTGTGTTCTAGTCTCTGGAAGCTGTGAATATTACCTTATTTGGCAAAAGGGACTTTACAGATGTGATTAAGTTAAATATTTTGAGGTCAGGAGATTATCATAGATTAGTCAGGTGGGCCCTAGATGTAATCACAAGTGTCCTTGTAAGAGGACAGGAAATTTGACTCCAGAAAAGTAACAGATGTGACAACAGAAGCAATGATACCAAGCAATGGGCTCACTCTGCTTGCCGAGATCCGAGCCAATTAATCACAATGAGTTAAAGATCGAGAAACAAACTTTAATTAGATTAGCAGGCAAATCAGAAGATAGAGGACTAATGTCTCAAAGACGCTTCTTCAAAGATTACAGAATCTTGAGGCAGTTACATAGGGAAAATGGGCAGTAAGGCGGGGGTCCAGGGATGTTGGTCTGCAGGCATGAAGGGCTCCAGGCATTACATTGTTCCATTCTTCTGTCAGCTGTGATGGATAACTTGTAGGTGTGTTTCCCGCCTGTGGTCAGCCTGTTTCTGGAAAGAAACTCATAGAACAAAGTTTTTAATTTACCAAGCTATTGGGGAGTACATACATAAGCGGAGGCCATAAATCAGGAGAGCATGTGAACTTGTTGGAGTACGTGCAGAGCAGCAAGTAGTCACATGGAGGAGGGGCTGGAGCCATTCAGTGTAACAAGATGGCCTCACTTATGCTCACTTACAGCAAGAGGTTAGAGTGATGCAAGGAAGGTGCTAAGGAATGCAGGAAACTTTTAAAAACTGAAAAAGAAAACATTCTCCCCTCAGAGCCTCCAGAAGAAACCAACTCTAATGACATTTTCACTTTAGCCTAGTGAAACTGATTTTAGACTTCTGATCTCCACAACTGTAAGAGAAAAAATTTGTGCTGTTTTAAGCTTGTGCTTAACGTTTGTGGTAATTCGTTACAGCAGCAATAGAAAACTAATGCAAGGTGCCTTTAAAACATCTAAGAAGGGCCGGCCCAGTGGCACAAGCGGTTAAGTGCGCGTGCTCTGCTGTGGTGGCCCGGGTTCGCCGGTTCGGATCCCGGGCGTGCACTGATGCACCGCTTGGAAAGCCATGCTGTGGCGGCGTCCCATATAAAGTGGAGGAAGATGGGCACGGATGTTAGCCCAGGGCCAGTCTTCCTCAGCAAAGCAAGAGGAGGATTGGCAGATGTTAGCACAGGGCTGATCTTCCTCACACACACACAAAAAGTCTAAGAGATGTTAGATAGGCAGTTGGATATAAGGGTCTGGCAGTGAGAGAAGAGGGCTGGGTTTGAGATATAAATTTGAGTGTCATATTCACATGGGTGGCATTTGAAGTTGTGGGAGGGCATAAGCTCATATAAGGAGAGTGACACTGTCACCTACTTCCTGTGCATCTTTCAGCAAGGTACTTAACTTTTCTGAAACATTATTTGTGGAACATTTATTCTGTCCTGGCATCATATCAAGCAATTTACATGCATTGTCATTTAATCCTCACAACCACTGTAGTGACTATTTAATCCTCACAACCACTGTAGTGAGGTAGACACTATTTTTATCTCCTGTTTACAAAAAAGGAAAACGCGGTCTAGAGAGACTAGTCATTTGTCCAAGATCAGATAGCCCATGAGGGAGACAAGACTCACTCCATCCTTGTGCCTCCGCCCTTATGGCCCAATGCGAGAAGCACTAGACTCTAATCTGCCTCCAGAATGGGTTTCACTCAGGCTGCACCATGAGCCTAGCTCAGAGTTCTAGAAGTAGAGAATGTTCTTCACCTCTCTTGCCATTCTCCACCTGGAGCTAATACTCCCCTTCAGCCGTCCGGATTAGGTGCCTCCAGTACTCTCAGGTACTTGTATCTACTGGAACTCTCCGATGACAACTCCTTCTCCTCCACTAGCATGTGAACGTCTCCAGGGCGAGATACAAGTCTTTCTCGCTTAGGTACCCCAACCCCAGGCAAAAATCAACACCCAGGGCAGATGCCCAGCAAATATTCGAACGGAAGCGGCAAATGAGACTCAACTTGTCGCCATAGAGACCCGCGCAAACGCAGTGAAGCCCTCCCACGCCAGAGAGTGAGGCGGGGCGAGGAGAGAGCAGGAAGCGGGAGCTTTAAATGTCCGAGCTCTGGCCTCCGGCCCGCAGAGTGGCCGGGCGCATGCGCGCAGCACACGGGCACCGCCTCAGGGGGCCTTCCCCGCATGCGCGGGAGCCGAATTGCGGATCAAGTTGATTGACAACGCGGCTCCGCAGTGATGGCGGCTTTCGGAATTGCGACGGGTGGTGGCAATTGGTTCTCGGCTCTGGCGCTCGGAGTTACTTTCCTCAAATGCCTTCTCATCCCCACCTAGTAAGGGACCCGCACGGCCAGGGGCTGGTCGGGGAGGCCCCGCGGTCGGTCAGGGCGGGAGAGAGAAGCGTGGATGCCCCCGGTGTGAGCAGGAAAGGGAACTTGAAGTCGTGTGGTCGCCGCTCCGTTTTTGCTATGCATAGCTAACTAGATCAGAGCCCTGGATGGCAGGGGTCAGGCCTGTGCTGTCTGACTTGAATGTTCCTGAGCCTCAGGGTTCTCATCCTTAATACGCAGATGAGCAACACCTACCTCCACTATTCATTCAGCCGGTGTTTATCAGCTACTTACTGTGCTAGGTACTGTTCTACGTTCCGGAGATGCAGTGGTGAGAAAGATATTTCCCGCCCTCGCTCTCGCCCTCGTTGGAGTTGGTGGGGGCAGATAGACAAACACGAAAGTTTCAGATTGTGATAAGATCTGTCAAAGAACTAGAGTGACTACAGGGCAAGGCTTTACTCCTCTTTTAGGAGATGACGTTTGAGTTAAAACCCAAAGGATGAAAAAGAAGGAGCATTGTGAAAAGCAGTTCAGATGTAGGAAAAAGTAAGTGCAAAGGCCCTGTGGTAGTTAAGAACTTAGCATTCTAGGAAAAGAAAATGGCCGCTGTGACTCAAGAGCAGTAAGGTAGGAGGAGAATGACACAGGTTGAGGTAAACAGTGGCCAGATCACACAGGGCCTCCACTGAAAGCACGGAAACCAGTTAGCAAGCAACCACCAAGTGGTAATGTGCATAGAGTGGGTACTCAATATTTATAAATGTTAGTTTCCACCTTCTCTTCATCCTTCCTAACTCTTTTCCCTGGTTTTCCCCCTCATTCCTTTTCTCCCTTCCCTCCAGGGCTCCCTATCCGCCTTCCCAGTTTAGAGTTTGCTTTATTGGTATTGTTTGCTTCAAGTTCTTCATGCCTTTTGTTGGGAATGAAAGAGCTGTATGTATAGAATGTACATCCATCCTGATGTGTATATGTAATTATATAAGCAATGAAGTGTATATGTAGGTTCAGCAAAATGACTAACAGGGACTTAGGAAAAGAAGGGGTTGGCCGGTTGAACTTTCCGCATAACTGAAAGCAAGTAAGAAACATCTTTTCATTTTAAAAGCAAATTGGAAAAATCTTTCTAAATTGTAGGAAATTCCTTTCAAATCAGAGTGAAAAGGAATTTTTTTTTAACTGTAAGTCTGTGCGTATAAGGTGATATTTCTTGGTTTCGTTACTTCAGCCTGGAAATGTGTCTTCGGAGTTGTTATTTTGAATACTGCTCCAGGGTTAAGAATGTATATAGTTGCAGTTAATGCTCTGCTTCTCAAACTGGAACCCCCAGGGATGTGAGAGGGAAGCTACAGGATAAATGGAAATATATGTGACAAAATGTTTACTAATTGCTTTATTATATACCACGTACTGTGGCTAGGCACTAGAGGGAAGGACAAAATGGATATGGTCCCTAACCCTATAAAGGGTATAACAGTTCCAGAAACAAATCAACACAAATATGTAATTACATAACTACACTTACGTTGTGTTATGAAGGTGGGATCCTCTTAGGGTGCTAACAAGGAGAACTTACTTTAGAGTGGGTGTCAGGGAAAGTCTCTGAGGAACTGACATATAATGGGAGGCCTGAAGACACACCTAGTACATGTCTTTTGGTGAACATGTGTATGTATTTCTATTGTGCGTATAGCTAGAAATGGAATTGCTAGGTCATCAGATCAGTTTTGAATTGTGATTTTGAGGAATCTGTAGGAAATTCAGGTGACATTGTCAGCAGGAAGTTGGAGATGTCTGTCTCTAGAACTCAGGAAAGAGACCAAGGTTGTATATTGTGATTTGGGAGTCATCATTATACAGCTGATAGTGGAAACAATAAGTGTGAGTAAGATTGTCCAGGGTAGAGTGAATTGCATAAAAAGAGGACCAAGAACAGAACCTAGGGGAAGATCAAGGCATTTACTTGATGAATATTGGAATGGACAGCCATGAATGAGACATAGAAGGGGTTGGCTAGGAAACTCAGGAGAGAGTTGTCACTGTGGAAAGGTGGTGTAAAACATCGGAAAGTATAAATCGGGTGTTGCTGTGGCACTCATTGTTGACTTTGGTGAGTGGTTAATTCAACAAGAATGGATTGAGCTTATCCGTGTATCAGGTGCTATTCAAGACGTGGAAGAGAGGAACAGCAGTGGACAAACAGAAAAAAATTTTTCTACGAAAAGGGGAGAAGGGTAACAGAATATACTACCCCAAAATGTGCCTCCTTGACGTAAGGATTATTTGGGGCTGATTATTTTGAGAAACTGCAGACACGGGAGAAGCTCCGAAAGCAGTAAAAGTTACCCTTTCATAAGGGAAATTTACATTAGAAAGGAGGCCTGTACCTGGAAGAGAGCTGTTACCAGAGATAACTTTACCTGTGAGACTTATCTACATGGCAGGGCAATCTTTGTTTACCAAACATTTCTTCTCACCTTCCCCTGATTTGCCTTCCCCCTTCTTTGAAATTGCCAGGCCCCCATCCCTTTCCTTAGCTCAGGATCGTATATAAGCTTCAATTATCTGGCTGCCTTTGAGTCTCCTATCTTTCTCATATCTTTTGGGGCTCCCTATGTATGTAATTAAAATTGGCTTTTTTACTCCTGTTAATCTGTCTTAGGTTGATTTAATTCTTCGACCAGCCATAGAACCTAGAAGGGTAGAAGGAAAAATTTTTTTCTGCCTTCAGGGGAGGTGCTTGGATATATTTATACATAGTGAGGGAGAAAACAGTAAACGGAGAATTTGGAGACATGGGAAAGGCAGGGCAGGGGCCTTTCTCCACCTTCTCTGTGTGATGAACTCCTACTCATCCTTCAAGATCCAGTTTGTGTGTGAAGCCTTTTCCAGATAATGAATCTTGTTGGAATTCTTTGTGAACAAGAGTAAGTCAGCTCTGAGCAATGGCCTGAAGGCCTCCCTTAAGAAAAAGTATGGGGTTTTTAGATAACTCAGAGACTCTTTTTACTTGTTTGTAGATCCCCAGCTTTTCCAGAAGATCTGACTTCCTGATAAGTTAGGTGTTTCAGGATTATGTAATATCTTTTACTGTCTTTATAGGATAGTGAGCTGTGACTGTTTAGGGGGTGTTGGTCCATTTAAAAGCCTAATTTAGAAATGTGAAATTGATAAATGTTACAAAATCTCATTTTCTGCATCTGATTGTTTTGAGTAGCCATTCCACAGATTTTGAAGTACACCGAAACTGGCTTGCTATCACTCACAGTTTGCCAATATCACAGTGGTATTATGAGGTAAGTTGTAATTTTCACCTTTTTGGTTGCTTGTTTTTTTTTTTTTACGATGATATGTGAGGGGCCGGTCTGGTGGCGTAGTGGTTACAGGTTCGGATCCCCGGTGCGGACCGACGCACTGCTTGTAAAGCCATGCTGTGGCAGTGTCCCTTATAAAGTAGAGGAAGGTGGGCACAGATGTTAGCCCAGGGCCAGTCTTCCTCAGCAAAAGAGGAGGATTGGCAACAGATGTTAGCCCAGAGCTAATCTCACACAAAAAAAGATGATATATGAAATCATGTAAGTGTTATTGATATTAAAACAGTTTTCTGTGTGATCATAGGTGTAATTAATCTCTATAAAAATTGTGTTCTTTGCTCAGTTCTCTCCTCTGGCACTGTTAGGGAATTTCCTTACTTCAAAATGAGTTTCTCAAACCATAAATTGGGAATTATAATATCTGCCACACTTCTGTTGAAAGAACACGGGATTGGGAAAGAGAAAGAGTTGGACTGTAGGTGTGGCTCTGCCACAACATAGAAAAGATACTGCATCTCTCTGGGCCTTAGTTTCTTATGTGGCACATGAGGATTGGAATGAATCATTTCTAAGGTCTTGTCTATCCCTAATATTTTGTGATTTACGAGGAAAGGAAAAATCAAATGTGATGTGTAGGCATCTGGTAATATATAAACCATTCTGTTCTATTATTTTTTATAAAAATCATGTTTCTATTTTTATTTCTGGCATGAATTACTAAATTGCATATGATACTTCATGAAAAACAGGTGTCAGCTCAGAAATGTCTTAATCAAAAACAGCACTCTGCTGTCAGGGAGATTTTTTTTTAAGACAACCTGTAAAGTTTTCTGTGAGTTGTTGCTTTTTGGGTTTTTTGGCCGGGTCAGAATAGTCCTTTGTACTGAAAAAGCTTAAGAACAGTTGACCTAAGTGACCAAGTTCTGGTTACATAGTAACACTATAAGTGTTTCATAGGAAAGCTAAGGAACTTCAAGTAATTACTTTAGTGTAAGGTATTTCAGTTTGCACATACGTATACCAATTAGGAGAATATGTGTGGCCTAGTGGTCAAGAACTTGGGGCTGTGGTTTCGGACTGCCTGGGTTTGACTTCAGCTCTGCCACTTAAGACCCATGCTGGGTAACCATGGGCAAACTTCTTGACCTTTCAACCTCAGTATCCCTAACTATTAAATGATAATAAATAATTATTAGGATGAAATGAATATAATGCATGTGAAGCACTCAGCATAGTACTTGGAACAAAAATGCTGAGTAAACATTAAGGGTTATTAATAATTAGCATTATTAATATAATGACTCTCAGCCTATAAATGAAAAGTCAGCCCCTTGTCTTGCGATTTCCTCCTTTCTCTCTGACCATTTCTTCTTAGTTTCTTGTGCTAACTCTTCATCTGTGCACCCTTTAGAAAGCTGGTACTCTGTGGGGGTCTCTCTCTTTTTTTTTTGTGAGGAAGATTAGCCCTGAGCTAACATCCATGCCAATACCTCCTCTTTTTTTTGCTGAAGAAGACTGGCCCTGGGCTAACATCTGTGCCCATCTTCCTCCACTTTATGTGGGATGCTGCCACAGCATGGCCTGACAAGCGATGCCTCGGTGTGCACCCGGGATCCGAACAGGGGCCGCCAGCAGCAGAGCGCGCGCACTTAACTGCTACCCCATGGGGCTGACCCTGTGGGGTTCTCTTTGTGTTCCTTTTCTTCTTTTAATTCTATAATTCTTTCTGGATGTTCTCTGATTTACACCTGTAACTTTCACTACTACCTGTTATCTTAGGACTCCTAAAACTATATTTAGGCCAGAACTGTTTCCAAATCAGTTTATTTTAGATAGAATTTTATATAAAAGAGATTCTAGTAATGGTTTACCTCTTTATTCTCCCCGCCCTCCTCAAAGATAACAACAAAAACCAGCAAAGAGCAAAATTCGGTTGTCTGTGAGGTGAATGTACATGAGAGGAGGCTCACAGTTGGAGATAAGACTGGAGAGGTGTGTGTGGTCAGGTCTGGAAGGGTCTTTCTAAAGAAAGGGTCTTTCATACTGAAGAGAGTGGGCATGTGAGCCGTGGATTGCTTTGTAGAGCTCTCCTTAGCTGTGACTTCTAACCTACCTTTCTGCTCTGGCCTCAGGTTAAATTGATTAGTTGGCTGGTTGGGAAAAGACACCAAAAAGACCCATAATAAATATTTGTAGAATGATCACAGTCGTTTTGAATCTTAGAGGTCGGATGTTTCTATATTTGAAGAAATAGCTCTGTAATAGTAGCGTCCTGAGCAATGAATTTGGAGTCAGAAGACCCAGATTTGAGTCCCTTGAACTGTTCACTTGGGAGGAAATATTAGCTGATAGTTTCACTGGCTTCCCCAGAGCTATTTAGGTAAGAAGATGGCCCCAGATGGAAATCCCTGAGGTCAAGAGGGCCTCTGGGCTAGGTTTGGGAAGTCTTTGTGGGGAGTAGGGGCGGCATATAGAGAGCCTCAGAGTAGTGTGGGAGTGGGGATAGCAAAGGAAGGACAGGGACACTTTGTTTTGGAAGAATGACGGTATCTCAGGCAGTACCTGTTCCTCCTCCCAATTCTTTTAATGCTTCTTGTTCCTCATTTTATTTAAAGTAACAGATATGTCAAAAAAATAAAGTAGGAAAAACTTTTAGACTTCCAATAAAATAAATAGCTCTTTAAGGTTAGAATGACGTCTAACATAGAAACTGTAGCTGGAAACTGCAGATGTTAATAAAGTTTAAATTGGTGTTGAATTTCTTGGAACTACATGGAACAGTTTTTTTTTTTTTTGGTGAGGAAGATCAGCCCTGAGCTAACATCCATGCCAATCCTCCTCTTTTTGCTGAGGAAGACCGGCCCTGGGCTAACCTCTGTGCCCATCTTCCTCCACTTTATGTGGGACGCCGCCACAGCATGGCCTGACAAGCAGTGCCTCGGTGCGTGCCCAGGACTGAGCCCAGGCCGCCAGCAGCAGAGCGCGCGCACTTAACATCTACGCCACGGGGCCGGCCCCTAAACTTCTTTTTTTTAATATCCATACCCCAGGAAGAAAACATTTTTGAGCATTCACTACCCAATATGTCTTTATTTATAAGTTATAAAGATACTGCTCTATTAATAATACTATTAAACATAGAAATTAAGAAAGATGAGATTAAAAAATATAATTTCTCATTTTTGTTTCCACAGTTCAGTGGGTCATCTTGTTTATACCCCACATTGGAGACTTGGGATTAGAGAAGGAACTTTTCATAAAGGAGAACTCAGTGGGTTGTTCATAGCCTGAGTACCTTAGACAGACAGCCTCTGGGTTTGCTTCAAGTCTGAGGCTTCTGCATTTTATACCTACAAGGGGGTAAACAGGCTACTTCTTACCAGGACCAAAAGTTGTCATTCATCCTTATCATGAACAAAGAACTAACAAGTAGTTTGTCTGAGTCTCTCTTGCCTCATTTTATACCACAGAGAGACCCTAAATAGGAGTCCCTGTGGGCACCCAATTAGTACCCAGTGAACCTTTAATGCACTTTCAGATGAAGAGGAGTTTTCCACTGAAGAGAACTACAAATGCAGATGATTATTACTGTCTCAGCTCTTCTAGGTGCAAGGTCTAGGTTTAGTTTTAGGGACATCCTATGGAGATAGTAATAATTTTTACAATGATAATAATAAATAATATGTATTGATACTTAGTTTGTATCTGGTTCAATACTATATATGTAGTATTTTGTAGGTTTATGTAAAATTTAATACAATAAACCGTGCAGTAGGTACTACCATCCCTGTTGTATAGATGAGGAAACCGAGACTTGGAGAAATCTAACAAAATATAATATGCTAAAGTTTGTATATTTTTCATGTGACCTGTATTTTCATTTACTCATTAGTGACTGTTGATTCATTTAACTAATGATTATTTAATACTTAATATAGTAGGCACTTACTACATGCTCAGGAAACAGAAATGACAAAGAGTAGTTTCTCCTCTCAAGGATCTCATACCTAGTAGAACAAAAGATAAGTAGCATTTTTTCATTTATAAATATATTTCATGTGTGTCATCTGATTTCATCCTCACAAGACCTCATTTTACAAATAAAGAAATTGAGTCTCTGAGACAGAACTTGAACCCAAGCTAGGGAATCATGTGTTATGCCATATCTCCATTTTTGTACTAGATTGGCAAAAACATGGCATAACCAAGTTTGTTACTACAAGGTTTCCGATCGATTTCCTTTGAAGTACAGTTGACTCTCTTTAAGGAAATTGAAGACCGTATTAAATAACTGAGGAGACAGGTTTTGGGGTTCTCTCAGCCTTACATAGGAATTGCTCTATTTATGGCATATTTTGAATGCAGTTTCATTACATGTGCTTTTTTAAAGACCAGAGAAAGAAAAATCTCAATCTTTGCACCCTCTTTATTTATTCAGTTACTTAGGAGATATTTTATCTTCAATTTTTACCACAGGCAACTTCAGAGTGGACCTTGGATTACCCCCCCTTTTTTGCATGGTTTGAGTATGCCTTGTCACATGTTGCCAAATATTTTGATCAAGAGATGCTGAACGTTCATAACCTGAATTACTCCAGCTCAAGGACCTTACTTTTCCAGAGATTTTCCGTCATCTTTACAGATGCACTCTTCGTGTATGCTGTCCACGAGTAAGTCTGAGCATGTCATTTTGTGTGGAAGGTGTTGAGGAAATATTATGGTATTAAATGGCATTAACTTGTTCCTGACTTGGGGGAAACAAAGTTCATATAATAGTAAATACTAGAACAGTCCAAAACGGTGTTGTTGTGTTTTAAGCTGCACAAAAAGTAATTACACTAAGCAGTCTAGCTGAATCTTCTGGAAGAAAATGGGGGATAAGGTGGGGTTATGAGGCAGAGGTAGAACAAGAGATTCGGAATGTTGTGAAAAGTAGTCCCAAGTAGTTCCAGGACCATTTCTCCCGCCTAAAATGGTTCCATATGCTTTTCTTTCCTTCCATGTAGCAGGCCCCCAGAGGCTTCCATGACCTACCCTATACTTTGGGATACACACACTTACATACAGCACATATATACTTGTGCACACATGTGCATTGTGCTAACCATCAATGGAGTTTCCGTTCTAGTAAACTCAAGAAATCTGACAGTGCTTTTAGTTGTTGTTTCTGGATTCTTTCCTTCCTGAAGATTCTTCACTAATTTTAAGTTATATTCATATTTTACATTTTTATGTGTTGCATCTTTTATTTATAAATTAATTTTTAGTTGAATACACTTGTATAGAATGTCTCGCACAGTGACTTCCAAGTAGTAAGTTCTTGGTTAATGTTGGTTTCTATTCTGTCTTAATACTTAAGCCTGCTGATATGATAGAGACAGAGCAGTAACTGGTGCCTCTTCAATGACCCTTGTCATAAATGGATCATTTCTGTTTGTGAGGCCCTCTAGACTGAATCCTTGGCCCATTCAGGAAAGAGTCCCTTGGGAATGTTTTAAGCCCTGCTCATTCTCACGGAGTCACTCCTATTTGACATTCTAACTTTCAATCTGTTCATGACCTGGCAAGAGTTGGAGGGGAAGATGATTTGTAATGCACTCCTTTAAACTCAAAATGTTTGAATTCAAGCTCACAGGGAAAGTGTGTACAGGCAGAGAGAGGGAATAGAATGCATTTCCATCTTTAATGTAGAGGGAGCGGTTAAGTAAGATATAAATTTTTGAAATCTCTGTGCCAGTTCCCAGAACCAGGCACTGTGTATGGATTAGTAACTCACTCAATTTTCTCAGTTCCCCTGGAAGGCTGCTCTGTTTATGAGGAAACTGAGGCTCCTAGGGGAAGAGTAGGACACCTTTTGCCAACCCCTCTTTAATTGCATCTTTTTTTTTTTTTTAATTTTATTTTTTTCCCCCAAAGCCCCAGTAGACAGTTGTATGTCATAGCTGCACATCCTTCTAGTTGCTGTATGTGGGACGCAGCCTCAGCATGGCCAGAGAAGCAGTGTGTTGGTGCGCACCCGGGATCCGAACCCGGGCCTCCAGTAGCAGAGCGTGCACACTTAACCGCTAAGCCACGGGGCCGGCCCCTTTAATTGCATCTTTATTGTGTCTATATTTAGTTTTAGATTCCTTTGTTTTTAGAATTTTCCAATATTCAAATGAAACACATTTTTTAAAATCTTTTTATAGAATAGTACATCCTTATTGTCCAAATTTCAGAAACAGAAAATCACACACACACACAAAGTAAAAATGACCCATACTCCTCTACTTAGAGCTGTCACTATTGGCATTTTGGTGCATATTATTTCAGCCTCTCTTCTGTGTCTGAATGTAATTTTTGTAAAATAAAAATAGGATTATACCATTTTGTCATCTGCTGTTGTAACTTAATATATCTCAGCCTTTAAATGACATACATTTTTACATAATAATTACATAATTATTTTTTTAACTTATTTGGATGATCGGCAACTACAAATTCGCAGCTCTATTCTTAATTTGCCTGATATGATGATATATAATTTATATCTTGCCCTGGTCTGCATTTTTTTTTTTTTTTTTTGGTAGGAAGATCAGCCCTGAGCTAACATCCACGCTAATCTTCCTCTTTTTGCTGAGGAAAGCGGCTCTGAGCTAACACCTATTGCCAATCCTCCTCCTTTTTTTCCCCAAAGCCCCAGTAGATAGTTGTATGTCATAGTTGCACATCCTTCTAGTTGCTGTATGTGGGACGCAGCCTCAGCATGGCCGGAGAAGCGGTGTCTCGGTGCGCGCCTGGATCCAAACCCGGGCCGCCAGTAGTGGAGCGCGCACAGTTAACCGCTAAGCCACAGGGCCGGCCCTGCATTTTTTATTCTTAAGAACTGAAATAGTGTGTGCCCTCTCAATTTTCAAAATCCTTACTTTTGAGTTTTTGGTGGCTGTTTATTTTTATTAAATGAAGACTTGGTTTCAAATCAGCCTAGCTGAGAAAGAGACACGGAACTGGCCCTGAGGTCTTTGTTTCTGCTACCTTTTTACGCAGAAAATGGCATGGGCAGTCTATCAGGAATGACTAATAAAATGTATCAGAGTGTATCGTGGTGTACTTCTTTAGAAGTATTCTGATGTTTTAATGAAGATCAAAGTTGTTTCTGATTCTTTCCTGGTGTTTCAATGTAGGTGCTGTAAATGCATTGATGGAAACAAAGCAGGTAAAGAACTCACAGAGAAGCCAAAGTTTATTCTGTCAGTCTTGCTGCTGTGGAACTTTGGGTTGTTAATTGTGGACCGTATCCTTGACGTTGTATGTCCTATTCCCTTACTTATTCTGATTTCTACTAAGTATGAGATTAATTCTTTCTATAATGATGATTCTGAAACATGAGCGGCTCTTGAAAATGAGTGTGGGGTGGATTCATGGGTCCCCCAAACTGTGGTCTCTGCCCACCTTTACCAGACTCTGATTGTTAGAGCACTTTGTCCCTGAAAAGTTAGTGGTGGTATTCGAAAACCAGTGAAACCTCCAGTGAAACCTCCAGTAAAGCAATATACTGGGATTTGCTAACTGTCTTTAAATTCGTCTAATACATTTATCTTAAATAGTTTTATAACACATTATTCTAAATACCTCTTATAGGAAAGGGCATATCACAGTGTTGCATATGGGAACAGACAGTCCTTCATGCTTTTCTACCATCTTGGCTTACCACGTATTAACAGGCAAAGTTCTTGTAAAATCCAAAAGGTCTGAATGTAACTGAAATTCTAATGATGGAAGCCTAATATTTTACAATTTTCATAGAAGTAGGCTGATGTAGAAGAAAACACTCAGACTTTGGTTTAAGTCTGATCTGGACTCAACTCTTGCAGTAGCTTTGGGCCGTGAGTAGACTAACGTCTCAGCTCTAACTACCCCTCAGGTTCATTGTGAAGCTTAGTAAATGAGATTGTGTACGTACTATGAACAGTGGAGTGGCCTTCAGGGGCTGTTAGGTCCCTTCGTTTCTCATTCCTAATTCTAAAAAAACAAAACAAAAAACATCTTGCTCTTGAGCTACTGGGTCTTTAAGGTAGAAAAAACATGGGAAAGTTTCCTGGTTTTCTTCTTAAACATAAATTTTTTTTCTCCCCTATGATAATCCTTGGCACTACGTAAATTTTAATTAAAGAGTTTGTCCAAGATTTGATTCTGTTTATAGAAAACATATTTATGAAAAGTCCAAAATGATAGTAACATTTTTACCTATTAAGAAAGCGTTTCCAATTTTTATATTCAGTTTGCTGGCACCGTTCATTGTGAATTTGGTATTCTCTGTTGTCTTTCCTTGACCTAAGTCTAGATATTCATTTCCAGTACAATGGTTTCTTGTTTGGATTAATGCTGCTCTCCATTGCACGATTATTTCAGGTAAACACAAAATAGACTAATTAGATTTTTTCCTCCTCCAAGTTTGGTTTTTAGCTTGTAAAGGCAACAGTGTAATGGGTGATTGGAAAACTTATTCGACCAACTGTTTTGAGTTGCCAAGTGCTATAGACACTTTTTTTGAGTATTTCCCACAAATTCCATCTTTTGACAATAATTTTCTTCATTTTACGCACAGGAAAATTATACTCTAAAAAACTTATTAGAGTGTGGCAGCCCTGAAATAAACTTGAGTTTCTATATTTGGTTGGGATCATTTATCTAGGAATGAAACCTTCAGCAGTTTTTACAATATAATAATTATGATGAGGGAGCTTTACCATCAGAAGCATGTAGCATAGTATAATGGACAGTATGGGATTTGGAATCAGAAGACCTTGAAAACCTGACTAACCCTAATAAACTTTGTGACTCAGACAGGATGCATTGGCTGCTTCAGGTTAGGTACATTATATATATTATTGAGTAAACCTCACAACTATTCTGTGAAGTTATTATAATTATTATCCTCCTTTTTAAAGAAGAAGAAATCAGAAATTCAGATTTCTGGGCCACCTCTCTGTACACTGAATCAGAATCTCTGGGACTGGGGTTTAGCAATCTCTGGGGAATTTTGATACACTGTCAGGTTTGGGAACCATTAACCCAAGGCAAGTCATTTAACTCTCTCAGCCTCAGTCTTCTCATCTATAAAAAGAATTTACCTCTTGTTGCATTCTTATTTGTAAAATGGGGCTACCTACCTCACAGAGACTTTGGAAAGATCAAATTTGATAATCTGTTTTAAAGTTCTTTGTCAACTATAAATGTCTGGATAAGTTCTTATCTCTTAACCGTGAAAAGCCACATGGTATTTAGAACATGATTGGTGTTCAGTGAATGATTGTTGGATGGTTGTTGAAGAGATATACTAAAGTTTAGCTATGGAACCAGCTAGACCTTCTTTGAATCTTAAGTAAATTATGAAATTGATGAAGAGAGATCTAGAAGCATCTCATTCTTTTTCCTCGTCATTCCTAACTCATCTATTCTAGACCCACCCTGATGAGATAGAGAGAGAAGGAACCTGGCCTTTCAGGGTCCCTTTGGCAGTTTCCTTGCTGAATCCCAGGAACATTATCTCACTTGATCCTTCCAAAATTCCTGTGAGGTAGGTAGAATTCAGACCTCTTTAGTTATTGTCAACTTGGGTTTTTTTGTTTTTGTTTTAAATCAGAATACCTTTAGTTCTCCTAGGTAGTTTGTTAGGATCGAGTACTATACTTGGGGCCTTCCGCCTGATTTGCTATATGGTGCGTGATCTATAATAGAGGATTTAAATGGCTCTTTGGTAGCGTAACATCATCTGTATTCATTCATACTCTTTCCCAGCTCCTCTGTGGAAGTCAACTTCAGCTATTGTAAAACCGTAAGAGGGTGAGGGTAATTGAATTCTCTGCGCTTTAGATCCGTAGGGAATTTATAGTGTGTTGTTATAAGGATGTATCCTATACCTCAGCATCAAGCTTAGTACTTAATAAATATTTGTTGAAATAATGAATTTATGAACCTTCTAGGCTCAGTATAAAAGCTGGCTGAAATCACTTGCCTGTGTTTTCCTTGTATTGCATGTAGAATATTTGCCTGAATTTTAAAACTTTTTATTACAGAAAATTTAAATCATATACAAAAGTAGAGAAAATAGTACAGTGATCTGCACACAAAGGATTATTTTGAAACACATCCCAGACTCATACTTTATTCATTAAGTATTTCAGAATATATCTTTTAAAATATGTATTTTTGGGGGCCGGTCTCATGGCGTAGCGGTTAAGTGCGCATGCTCCGCTGCTGGCGGCCAGGGTTCAGATCCCAGTTGCGCACTGACGCACTGCTTGTCAGGCCATGCTGTGGCGGCGTCCCACATAAAGTGGAGGAAGACGGGCACAGATGTTAGCTCAGGGCCCGTCTTCCTCAGCAAAAAGAGGAGGATTGGCATGGATATTAGCTCAGGGCTGATCATCCTCACAAAAAAAAAAATTGTATTTTTAATTTTTTTTTAAATGCATGGTGTGATTTTATTTATTTATTTATTTATTTATTTATTTTTTTTGTGAGGAAGATCAGCCCTGAGCTAACATCCGTGTTAATCCTCCTCTTTTTGCCAAGGAAGACTGGCTCTGAACTAACATCGATTGCCAATCCTCCTTTTTTTCCCCCAAAGCCCCAGTAGATAGTTGTATGTCATAGCGGCACATCCTTCTAGTTGCTGTATGTGGGACGCGGCCTCAGCATGGCCGGAGAAGCGGTGCGTCGGTGTGCGCCCGGGATCCGAACCCAGGCCGCCAGTAGCGGACCGTGCACACGTAACTGCTAAGCTATGGGGCCGGCCCCCCAAAAATTGTATTTTTTAAATTGTGGTAAAATAACATAAAATTTACCATCTTAACCATTTTTAAGAGAACAGTTCAGCAGTGTTAAGTATATTCATGTTGTGCAACCAATCAACTATTTTTTAAAATAACGTTAGATTTACAGAAAAGTTACAAAGATAGTACAGAGAGTTCCTGTACCCCTCACCCATTTTCTCCTAATGTTACCTTGTTGTGTAACGATGGTACATTCCTCAAGACTAAGAAACCAACATTGGTACATTCAGATTTTACCCGTTTTTCCACTAATGTCCTTTTTCTGTTTCAGGATCCACTCCAGGATACTACCTTACTGCATTTAATTTACCCTGAATTTTAAAGTGGTGTTTCCCTTTTAAATCTCCTAGAAAAGGCATATGGAAGGAGCATTTCTCTTTGCTGTTCTTCTACATTTCAAGCACATCTACCTCTACGTAGCACCAGCTTATGGTATATATCTGCTACGGTCTTACTGTTTCACCGCGAATAAACCAGGCAAGTTTTAGTGATAAGAGCAAAACCGTCTTTCTTTCATTTTTCCTTGACTTGGTGGCTTGCTTCACGAGAGGATTTTATGAGGCACAATAGATACTTTTCAGCTATTGATCCTATAAACCCTTTACCCATTCTGACTCTTCTCTGCTCTTGTCACATCATCAAGATTGGTGTGCTATCAGGGGATGCTTCTAGTTTCAGCACATGGTGTAAGTTATGGCTCTCCGTGCTCCTGGTTGATGACAGTGTTTCTTTTCTGTAGATGGGTCCATCCGATGGAGCAGCTTCAGCTTCCTTCGTCTTATTTCCCTGGGACTGATGGTTTTCCTAGTTTCTGCTCTTTCGTTGGGTCCTTTCCTAGCTTTGGTAAGCCTTTTATTTTTTATAAAGTAATGTTTTTTTGTTGTTGTGGTAGAAAAAATAATAAAGCTAAGAATGTATATAATAAGCAAAACTTATTGTATCCTCTCTTATTCTTTCTTACTCCTCCCCACTGTGACTCCCCAAGACAGGATGGTATTCTTTCAGATATTTTTGTGCATATTCAAATATGTACGCGTATTTATTTATTTATTTATTTATTTTTGGTGAGGAAGATCAGCCCTGAGCTAATATCCTTGCTAATCCTCCTCTTTTTGCTGAGGAAGACCGGCTCTGAGCTAACATCTATTGCCAATCCTCCTCCTTTTTTTTCTTCCCCAAAGCCCCAGTAGACAGTTGTATGTCATAGTTGCACATCCTTCTAGTTGCTGTATGTGGGACGTGGCCTCAGCATGGCCGGAGAAGCAGTGCGTCGGTGTGCGCCTGGGATCTGAACCCGGGCCACCAGTAGCGGAGTGCGTGCACTTAACCGCTAAGCCACAGGGCCGCCCCTGTATGCGTATATATTTATAGGTTTAACTATATGTTCCGACCCATAAACACACAGAGTTGATAATCATTATTCACAGATTTCTGTGTTTGCTCATTTGCCTACTTGTTCTCATTTATTCATAACCCCAAAATCAGTATTCTTGGTGCTTTCACAGTCATTCACTGCCAGCAGACATTCTCAAGTGCCTAGAATGTTACAAATGTTCAATGGAAAATTTTTTCCCCTTCTTCTCTCACCCTGAATTCAGCTAATTAATTTTAATTCCTGCTAAAACTGAAAAGCGCTGCATCTTTTGTAAAGTCTTCCTGCTGCTGCCTTCTCTTCAGTAGACTTGGATAAACTGCAGTCTGTGTCCTCCTTTGCACCCTGTAAATTCTTCCGTGATCAAACTCCTCTCGTACTAGTATTAGACTGGTATTCAGAGTACTTTTATGTGTCTTGTCCCACTCAGCAGATGAGAAGGTTAGACAAAAAGAGGCTCTGTGAACTGCTCAGGATCACACAACTGTACTTACTTGAAGGAAGGAAGACTGGCACTTAGACTTCATAACTTTCTATACTCTGTGGCATACATAGTTTCCTAGTTCCCTTTTTGAATTTGGAAAACCTTGATCACCGTTTAATCTCTTTTCAACAGGACCAACTGCCTCAAGTCTTTTCCCGACTCTTCCCTTTCAAGAGGGGCCTCTGCCATGCATATTGGGCTCCAAACTTCTGGGCTTTGTACAATGCTTTGGACAAAGTGCTCTCCGTCATCGGTATAGTAGCAAACCTTCTTACTTAGACTATGAATGTTGAAAGGATTTGTCACATTGAGACATGGGAAAACCTGCTTTGTGTTTTGAATGTGGCTGAACTGTTTGTTCTCCAGCCCTGCATTTCAGCTTTCAGAATGAACAGAGGAGCGGTTCTAGGGACTGAGGCTTCAGTGCAGTAAATAGACTGTGTTCCTTGTAAAAGCTCGTTGTGGCAATGAGGTTGTTGATCTTTTCCTTGGGAAAAAAATGAAATATTTAGATTTTTTTTTTTTTTTTGGTGAGGAAGATTAGCCCTGAGCTAACGTCTGTTGCCAGTCCTCCTCTTTTGCTGAGGAAGATTGGCCCTGGGCTAATATCCATGCCCATCTTCCTCCACTTTATATGTGGGATGCCTGCCACAGCATGGCTTGATAAGTGGTGCATGGGTCCGCGCCAGGGATCTGAACCCGCGAACCCAGGGCCACCAAAGCAGAGCATGTGAGCTTAACCACTACACCACTGGGCTGGCCCCTAGACATTTTTTTGTGTATGTGAAGAAGATCAGCCCTGAACTAACATCTGATGCCAATCGTCCTCTTTCTTTCTTTCTTTCTTTTTTTTTTTTGCTGAGGAAGATTGGCCCTGGGCTAACATCTGTGCCCATCTTCCTCTACTTTATATGGGACACCGCAAGTACAGCATGGCTTGACAAGTGCAAGCGTTCTGTTGATGCGTGCCCGGGATTTGAACCCATGATCCCTGGGCTGCTTGAGCAGAGCACGTGCACTTAACCGCTACGCCACTGGGCCAGCCCCCTCCAGACATTTTTAAAAGGTAATTTTTGCCTTAAGTAAAACATTCAGCAATTAACCCTGCTTTTAAACTGAAATACGTGAAGAAGCAAGAAAAAAGAACGTGTCTGAGGTGACTCTGGGTGTTAAACCACCAAGGAACATGATAGCCATGCATTTTGGCATGAGATGAAAAGAAGTGGAAAACTTAGGCTGTGCTTTTAAGTTTGGGTTGTGATGAGAAATAATTTATACCTTAAGATGATTTCTACTGAAAATAACTCATTTTGGAATAACTTTCAGTTTCTCCTTCATGAATACAGCCTAGCTTGATGGGAAATGGCAGAATCAAGAGAACAGTAGACAGACTTTTTCCGTAATAGGCCAGATAGTAAATATTTTAGGCTCTTCAGGCCACATAAGTTGTTTGTTTTTGCGTTTGTTGGTTTACAACCTTTAAAAATGTGAAAACCATTCATAGCTTCAGGATCACACAAAAACAGGTCACAGGCTAGATTTGGCACTCAGGCTCGAGTTTGCCAACATCTGACCTAGAGTCTGATGCCTTGGTTGGAGGCTGGCTCTGTGGCACTGGGCAAGTCATTTGATTCCTCTAGCTTTGCCTTCCTCCCTATAACAAGGAGATAATAGTACTTGACCTGTTCCCATGCAGCATGTTGTGAGAAACAAATGCAACAATAAAGAAGTGCTAGGTTGTCAGTAGCAGGGCCTTTGGAACCAGGCAGAACTGGGTTCAATTCTACCACCTGTTAGTTGTGTGACTTTGGGCAAGTTACTCCATCTTTCTGTGCCTCGAGGAGCTAAAAGTAATGGGTGCAAAGCCCTTGGCACGTGATAGATGCTTAATGCATAATGACTGCTATTCCTGGTTTTGATTTGTACTTGTAGGACATCATAATTTGATATTATCCCTCACCCACTGTGAATCTGGCCTTGATGTGCACAGCATTCTTATAAAGTGATTTCATGACATTTTCATAACATTTTATTTCACAAAAGCTTTAAACAATAAGTATATTATGAGGTACAAGGGCCACGTGCCTTGTCCGAGTCAGGAAACTGCTGCACCTCCTTTGTATATCTGTCTCCTCAAAGATGTCTTACCTGGAAAGTCATTGGCAGGGAGATAGTTATTAGCTTTAAGAGAGAATCAGCAGGCTAAAGGGAAGAGGGAAGACGTGAATGAATAGAAAATATTTTGGTAGTCTATACCTTTCCCACATTTCACTGATTTTCAGTGGCATTAGATAGGCCCACATAGGTGCTCAGACTGCCCCTGACTGTCCCGTTAGCGTCATCCTCAGACTTGGTTCATTTAATAAGTAGTTCTTGAACTCCTATGTGCTACGGATAGAAATGAATTAATCATCATTCCTGCCTTTAAGGAACCCAGGGTAGTAGAGGAAATGAGAACGTCAACAGATGCAGTGCAGTGTGGTAAACACTAGACGGAGACATGTTCAAGGGATACCTGGCCCACATGAAAATCAGCTCTACTTCTTTTTTTTTTTGTGAGGAGATCAGCCCTGAGCTAACATCTGCCAGTCCTCCTCTTTTTGCTGAGGAAGACTGGCCCTGGGCTAACATCCATGCCCATCTTCCTCCACTTTATATGGGACGCCGCCACAGCCTGGCTTGACAAGCAGTGCATCTGTGTGTGCCCGGGATCCGAACTGGTGAACCCTGGGCCGCCACAGCGGAGTGCATGCACTTAACCGCTTGCGCCACCCGGCCGGCCCCTCAGCTCTGCTTCTTGATGTAGGACCTTTCTCAGATGAGTAAGTGAATTAGGAGTGAACTTCACCAAGTGAGTAGGCCTTTATAAGCAAAGGGAGTAGCCGGTGCAGAGGGACACAAGTGTTGAGAGTGGTATGTCAGTGCGTTGTGGCCAAGCCACATTTAACAAGGTGGAGGAGATGAGGCTGGAGAGGTAGGAAGGGGCTAGATCGTGGAAGACACCGTATGCCATGCTTAGGAATATAGGCTTTATCCTGGAGGCAATGAAGCATTCAAAGCTGGGGTGACGTGGTCGGAAGACTTGTGTTTAAGAAAGCTTGCTTCATTTTAGAGGCAAGAGCCGATTGCTACGTATGCTGCCTGCCAGCAAGGTTCCTATTAAACTGCACAAATTCCCTGTTCCACTGCAGACAGCTGCTTTACATAGTATAACGTCAAGACCAGCCGCATGTTAGGTAGAAAAGTGCAGAACTGAGTTGATGAAATCTTGACCTTGAAGCAGTCGTAAGATTTAGTAGCTTTTTTTTTCTTGAAGAATTAATTGGTAAAATTTGGTGTGCCATTGATAAAAACACAACAAAATAAAATGTCTGCTTACTCTGTAGGTTTGCAATTGAAACTTCTTGATCCCAACAAGATTCCCAAGGCCTCAATGACAAGTGGTTTGGTTCAGCAGTTCCAACACACAGTCCTTCCCTCAGTGACTCCCTTGGTCACCCTCATTTGCACCCTGGTTGCCATATTGGTAAGAATTCACACGTGGGACTCATTTCTTGAGTTTCTTTGCTTTTCTTTTGTGTGGCTGGTTGAATTTCAACTTTTTCTAACCACAGGATAAATTCTATAGCTGGAGTCCTGCTGTGGATTGAGGCATTTCCTAGCATTCTTAGAGTAACTTTGAACCCCGTAAGGAAGGATTACTGGTAAAATGTCTCTGGGAGAAATTCCCCCCAGAGGCTATTAGACCATCTCTTCACCCTCGGATGAGGAAGAAAGAAAAGCCCAGGGAGGAGGGGCATGGACCACACTGTGGAGAAAGAGGAAAATGTTTGTAGTAGGGACATCCAGGGTTTTTGTTGTTGTTATTGTTTTCCGCCATGGCTAATTGATCAAAAATCCAAATTTGTCTGGACTGCATGGATATTTTGTCTTGAGAATGATAATGAGTTGAGAGTCAGCAATGGCTGTTTGAGCGTCAGATAAGAATCTAATATGAGTCAGATGCTGTTCGAGGCTTCATTCAGAGTTGTTTTTATTTGTTAGTGACCATGATGCCCTCAATTTCATGATATAATTTTGGTAGAATTCAATATAAATAACTCAATCCTGTCTATAATTACACTCAGCTTTAATTTTGGTTTCTAAATGATCAAACCTACTAGCAAGACACCTGACCCCACTTAATTACGTGGCAGTACTGGTAGGTAATTAAGCTCTGGTGGCCTACTTGTTCACATATTCTAAGGTAAAAACTTTTTCTAAAACCTCAGCCTTGTATGCTGCATATGGAAGGCCATCGTTTTATTGTAAATTACACTCCATCCCACAAAGCTAGGTGTTTATTAATATGTTAAACTCTAATTCTTTTTAAGCATAGTTCTTTTTATTTTTTTTGCTGGGAAAGATTTGCCCTGAGCTAACATCTGTTGCCAATATTCCTCTCTTTGCCCGCCCCCCACCCCCACCCCAAAGTCCCAGTACATAGTTGTATATTCTAGTTGTAGGTCCTTCTAGTTCTTCTGTGTGAGCCACCACCACAGCATGACAACTGATAGACAAGTGGTGTAATTCCGCACCTGGGAACCGAACCCGGGCCGCCGAAGTGGAATGCGCTGAACTTTAACCACTAGGCCGTCAGGGCTGGCTCAAAATTTAATTTATTATTAGCCCTTGGGCGGACCCGTGGCTTAGTGGTTAAGTGCGTGCGCTCTGCTACTGGCGGCCCGGGTTCGGATCCTGGGTGCGCACCGATGCACCGCTTCTCCGGCCATGCTGAGGCCGCATCCCACATACAGCAACTAGAAGGATGTGCAGCTATGACATACAACTATCTATTGGGGCTTTGGGGAAAAAAAGGAGGAGGATTGTCAATGGATGTTAGCTCAGAGCCGGTCTTCCTCAGCAAAAAGAGGAGGATTAGCACGGATGTTAGCTCAGGGCTGATCTTCCTCACAAAAAAACCAAAAAATTTATTATTAGCCCCAAAATATCTATGAACTTTTGTAGTTTGACCTAATAGGTTCAGTGATAATTAACTAATTTGAAGGTGTAATAAAGGGTTATACTAGATATTCTAGAACTTATCATTTATTAATTTTGATGACTAGAATTAATTTTAATGAGTTAAATATATATTTTTGAGTGCTTTTTTTTCTGAGTAGTTGTTTTTATGTTAACTTTTGGTGGACTATTTACAAAGTGATGAATTATGCCAGTTTAATGGAGAATTGTCTTAAGATCTGCTGTTTTTCAGAGATGATGCAAATTGTATTCACCTGAACAATGTTGCTGGAAAGTCTATTTTAAATGATACTGAAGTTTTATCTTTGCCTGTTGTTTCTAGCCTTCTATTTTCTGTCTTTGGTTTAAACCCCAAGGGCCCAAAGGTTTTCTCCGAAGTCTAATTCTTTGTGCCTTGAGCTCCTTCATGTTTGGGTGGCATGTCCATGAAAAAGCCATACTTCTGGCAGTTCTCCCAATGAGGTAAGATCAGCATTTCTGGCATATTTCACAGTGATCCTATTGTTTCCCCTTTGCTCCGTCCCTTCTTGACGTGTGGGATAAGCAAAGGCAAAGACATACAGGGACAGATTTATACTAGGACAGGACAGGGATGCCTAACTCAGGATCCTTGCACCTGTGAAGTTTCTGAGGTATCCAAAATTGCATGTGTTGTTCCTACATTTTTTGTTAAGTGGTACTGTAGTGGTTAAGAACCATGACACCAGGCTGTTAGGTCTGGATATTGAATGGCAGCATAGTATGGAAAAACATGGGCTTTGGTGTCATCACATCTGTGAAAATAAGGTCCCACGGTTCCTTGTAAAGTGTTGTTAGTCAAAGTGAGGATTGAGTCCATTATGGAATAATACGTAACATTCGTATAGCACTTCAGATTTTTCCAGAACTGTTATTTTGGTTGATGTTTTTGTTTCTTTCTTTCTTTTCTGGGCTCTTTCTTTTGAGCCTTGCAACAATTTTTAAGATAGTTAGGATAAATGGATATCATCCCCTCTCTTAATATCCACAGAAACTTGGGCTCAGAACTTTTTTTATTTTTTTTTTTGCTGAGGGAGATTTGCCCTGAGCTAACATCTGTTGCCAATCTTTCCTGTTTCTTTTGCTAGAGGAACATTAGCCCTGAGCTAACATCTGTGCCAGTCTTCCTCTGTTTTGTATGTGGGTTGCCACCACAGCATGGCTGATGAGTGGTGTAGGTCTGCACCTGGGATCTGAACTTGCGAACCTGGGCTGCCGAAGTAGAGTGTGCTGAACTTAACCACCAAGCCACGGGGCCAGCCCCAGGCTCAGAGAGTTTGAGTGACTCATCCAAAGTCACACAACTAGCAAGTAGCAGAGTTAGGACTTAAAGCCTGAATCTTATGATCTTTTCACTGATACATGCTAAAAAAAGCATTTTAAATGCAGTAGTGTCCATTTTATGTATAAATGAAACCCAATAGATAGATAGGTGGTAATAGAATTAGCCATTTTTCTTGAGATTTTTTTCTTAAATCCTGAGAGAAATCATTTAAGCTCTGAAAGAACATTAAGCAAATTTGTTGGGTCAGTATATGGCTTGTCTGGGGTCATTTAGCAACTTGGAGTTTCCTAATTAAAAAATTGAGCAAAACTTTTAATGTCTTTAATTAGAATTCATACCGAACACCAGCAGGTACAGGGCATTTTCCAAGAGAAGAGCTATAGGGTTGGAAATTAAATTCCTCAGTCCTGCTTCCCTGGCCACCACCACTAGGCAGCTCCCAATCCCACAACTTCCCTTTCTTCGGAGAAGGCAGTTACTCAGGGAAACAAGATTCAGTGTGGTATACTCTTCTATTGATTGCTTCAAGTTTGCCACTGAGAAATTAATATTCTCAATTGAATTGGACTTGTCGCAAAGATTAGTATGTTATTCTATGCTTAAGCCAATTCTAGAAGTTAATAGTAATAGATGCAGTTTTCAATTCAAGCTATTTGCAATTGTAAGTTTCAGTTGTTGTTTAAAGGAATCATTATAAGGATTTTTATTTTTAGCCTTTTGTCTGTGGGAAAAGCAGGAGATGCTTCGATTTTTCTGATTCTGACCACAACAGGACATTATTCCCTCTTCCCTCTGCTCTTCACTGCACCAGGTAAACAGCTTCTTTTTAGAAAGATAATTTGATTGCCACGCCCTTTTCATCAGGGCCTAGAGATCAATACTATCTGATTTAAACAACCTTAAAATCTCTTGGAAGGAGAGAGCTCATCCATTGTCTTAAATAAAACCTCCAATTTGTCCTGAATACTCAGTATCTTTAGACATTACAAAAATGCATGGTTAAGCCCAAAAAGCATTACTAGCACTATATAGCTATCAGTGCTTATATTGCCTTAAGTATCATAAACATTGCTCTTATCAACTAAATTATCATCTGTATTTTTTTATTCTTTTAACAGAACTTCCCATTAAAATCTTACTCATGTTACTGTTTACCATCTACAGTATTTCCTCATTGAAGACTCTATTCAGGTAATCAAGAAAAGTACATTTAAAATTATATTTACTCTTGTGAAAAGTCTACTCCTAAGTGGTCAGATAAGCCTTTGAACATTTATTTCTAAGTTCTAACAATAATATAACAACATTACAAAAAATTGGCAAATAGAGAAATTACCCATAATCCCGTCACTCTAGCTCATGCCAGACAACATAGGTCGTGTCTTTAGTTTGGGGGAAATATTTGAAGAGGGACTACCTAACTTAAATTAAAACCTTGTATGAAAACTAAAAAATGGAATGTAAAATATGCATTATGAATAAAACCACATAAATACAGATGCATAAAACTAAAAGATATGTAAAAATTCTTGTTATAGAATTATGGGTGGAATTTTTTTCTCTTCTAAGCTTTATATAACGTTATCTGTATAATTTTTAAAAGCTTGCTTATGGTATCTGATTGTGTCCATAAAACCTCATATACTTATATGAATTATATTAAAATTCCACTATAACCATATGACCCAGCAATTCCACTCTTAGGTGTATACACAAAAGAATTGAAAACAGGGACTCAAACAGATACTCGTACACCAATGTTCGTTGCAGCTTTATTCACAGTAGCGAAAAGGTGGAAACAACCCAAGTGTCCCTCAACAAATGAATGGATCAACAAAATGTGGTGTATACATACAATGGAATATTATTCAGCCAGAAAAAGGAATGGAGTTTTGATATGTGCTACAACATGGATGAACCTAGAAAACCTAGGCTAAATGAAATAAGCCAGACATAAAAGGACAAATATTGAATTCCACTTATATGAAGTATCTAGAATAGGCAAATTCATAGAGACAGAAAGTAGATTAGAAGTTACTGCAGGCGGGGGCGGGGCTGGTATTATTGCTTAATGTTTCCAGAGATTGTGTTTGTGGTGATGAAAATGTTTTGAAAGTGGATAGTGGTAATAGTTACACAACATTGTCAATACACTTAATGCTACTGAATTGTTTACTTAAAAATGGTTAAAATAGCAAATTTTATGTTATTTTACCAAAACAAAAAACATTTTTAAAACCCTCACTTATATATTTACCATATTCTTATTCCAATATCACCATATCCAGCTCCCTTTCCTCTTCCAAATATGTAGCTAGTTCTCTCTCAGCAGCTTCAGCTAAGTGACAGTTGAGGGAGAAAATGATTGGGTAAATTTGGATTGTTGAGACATGTTGAGATTGTTTGGATATACTGAGATTGTTGAGATAATGGTATATCATTTTCTCCTAAATGTGAAATTTAATGCACTCTTTTGACTCTGGCTTTGGCTCTGCTCCACATCAACACAGTGCAGGTGGGAAGCTTTAGCTGAGAAATGTTTGCTAAACCAGAATGACTCATCTAAAATCAGACTTTCCTCTCCTCTTTTCTTCAGGAAAGAAAAACCTCTTTTTAATTGGATGGAAACTTTCTACCTCCTTGGCCTGGGCCCTCTGGAAGTCTTCTGTGAATTTGTATTCCCTTTCACCTCCCGGAAGCTGAAGTACCCCTTTATCCCTTTGTTCCTGACCTCGGTGTATTGTGCGGTGGGCATCACATATGCTTGGTTCAAACTGTATGTTTCAGTATTAACTGACCCTCCTGTCGGCAAAACAAAGAAGCAATGAATAAAGGAACTGCTTGGATGTAATCCAAGCAATTATTTCGTGGGAAATTAATCAGAACTTAAAGAAAGTTGCTGGTGGCATGAACCATTCATTTCAGTAGATCTGTTGGGAGGACCATTCTTCCAAACTCGGCCTTGCCCAGCCTAGCAACCTGATTGTCACCATGGTGAGGAGCCACTTGTCCTCGATAAGCAGTGAAAGGCATCTGAAACAGATCTCGCTTTCCCCTGTTAAAACTGTCTGAGATCCTTCAGACTGCTCTGCTTGCTCAAGGCGAGCAGGGAGTCTGATCCGCAGCGTGATTGTTTGTAGCCTATGACAACCATTGCCAGGCTATAAAGCATAATTAGAATCATGTGCTAAGGGCACTATAAATAAAATACTATTTTTTATTTCTGCACAGATATTGTTTGGCTCATTACCAGCTGCTATATTTTCCTGTTGGTGTGCACACAAGCAGATGGTGTGCTGTCCCCATTCTGTACACCTTGTTCCAGGAGATTTTTTTTTCATTGAAATTATACAATGACAATACTCACAAAGCCAGGGGGAGTACTTAATGAACTGGTTTGGCCTTTCAGCAGAGACTATCAACCACGCCTACTCTTACGTTGAGGTAAGAACATCTTGTACAGTTCATTTATTCTAACGAAAGCGCTGCAATTTTGATACGGCTGCCACTTCTTGAGCTTTCCTCATATCAACAAACTTAAGTGGTTTTTGCAGCCTGGTCTTCTCCTCTACCTTCCTTAAGAGTACCTCATACACACTTTTTATCCAGGACCCCAGTTTGCGTACTATCTGCTGCACATTCAAATTCAGCCAACATTTATCTAGCCCACACTAGGAACTTGCACACATTTTATTTACCCACTTTTCCCTAAGAAGATCAGAGAGTCCAAGGTCAGTGGCATCCTGGGGTGCTAATCCAGCTATCTCGTCTCTTCAATTCGCTCAGTTTTTCCAGACTTGTTTTGAGTCTCATTGCAAAGATGAAGATGGGGATTTTGCCAAAGGGGGAGGAGAGCATAGCCCCTCTAGCCTATTTTCCTCACCGCAGTCCCCCTTGCACCCTGTGTTCCAGCTGTCCTAACAACTTAAATTTCCCAGTGTGCACGCTATTTTGTACCTCTGCTTCCTTTCATTCACGCCGCTCTCTCTCTCTTTCTGCTGACATTTCTACCCTGTCATCTGATTGTACGTACTTCTTCAAGATTAACTGCTACCATGTCTATGAATATAAACATAGTGCAGCCTAGTGATTAAGACTAGGAGCCCTGGAGTTTCACAGCCTGATTTTATTTTATTTTTTAAAATTTTTATTATTTTTATTTTTTTATTTTATTGCAGTCACGTTGGTTTATAACATTGTATAAATTTCAGGTGTACATCGTTATACTTCTATTTCTGCGTAGATTACATCACGTTCACCACTCAAATACTAATTACAGTCCATCACCACACACGTGCCTAATCATCCATCCCTTTCTCCCTCCTCCTTTCTCCCTTCCCCTCTGGTAACCACCAATCCAGTCTCTGTCTCTGTGTGTTTGTTGTTGTTTCACAGCCTGATGTTAAATCCTGCCTCTATTTTTTAATCTGTAACTGAGTTATTTAACCATCCTTTGCCTTAATATTCTCATCTCTAAAATGATCACAAAAAATTTAAAATCCTGCCTGACACATACTGTGTTCAATAAATATCATTTGATATTTTTATGAATCCTTTCCCTCTACCTTCTCTCCCCCACCCCCAGAACTGAGTACCCCCGCCATGTGCTCCCATCCTAGGTGTCTACTTCTACCATTAATGCTGTGATACTTTATTGTTTTATCTGTTTTCCCCAGGAGACCACACTTGTCTTGTTAGCCCATTTTTGGCACATTTGAATGAATGAAGCACACCACACAGCCATGATTAAAACCCAAATGTTTACTCGTACCGGCATTGTCACAAGGGACCCAGTGTAGTTCCTCACATCTTTGCCAACTGGTGTGCAAGCCAAAAAAAAAAAATTAGAAGATGAATTTGGATGCATCTCAACAAGGCCAAATTTAATTATGCTTTATAGGGTGTTACTGTGAAAGTGATGTGATGTCAGAACTGGAAGAGCTTATCTGGTGCAGAGATTTCCAGAACGTTCTGCAGAGCCTTAGAGGTTCTTGCGAGTTGCCTCAGAAGCTCTGGGCCCTGTCCCATCTTCCACAAAAGCTAATATGCTTTGATCTATTTCATATATTAAGTGTCATGTAAGGTTTTGTTTGACTTAAGAGTTCAAATCCAAATAGAGTCTTTTTAAAGCAATTAACTCCTTATATTACCAGGAGGGAAGTGGCTCCAGAGACTGAGAATAGCTTGTTGGTGCCAACACAGACTAGAACTCACACTTCTGCCTACAGCCCAGGACTCTCCCAAGCACTATACTTTGTATTCATTTAAACTTTGCAGAGATGTGGGTAGTTTTCAACAACAAATTCCTAGGTTTCAATAGTTACTAAGTAAATGAAAGTGCTGTTTCAAAATGTTTTGAAATCTGGAATTAAGGAAAGTCAATAAGAACAAGCTAAGATTACTATCAAAATTAAAACAAATAAGATACATGAAGAACTCATTTTTTACCTGCTGTTTAATTTAATTGCAGTGTACCAAAATTTAACAAATAAAAGAGTGGCAAGAGGAACTTGGTATTCTTGGTCACTGTGTCCTTCCCCAGGTAGAGGGACAGAGTCAGAACTAGGAGGGAACTACTGGGAAGATGCGCTGTCTTTCCAGCCCAACACTGGAATAGTTTTCCTTGTTAATGACTTCTACCTGAAAATATTCCTTGAGAAGGAAGCACTTCAGTATCAGAGAGTATTGCCGCCTATGCATGGTCCATACAACTTCCGTTTCCAGTTAATGGGAGAAAAAAACATTCCAATAAAATATGACCTTTGAAAAAGATGTTTTACTCTTGTAGTAGTTTGATGAAATTGTACTTCCAGCATGATTGTGGTAAAAAAAAAAAACAACTCTTGACCCATCTATCCTGTTTTTCGTACTCCTTTGTCCATGCAAAGAAACAGACTACTATGCCGATGGCAGCTGAGATTAGAAAGATTTTATAAACCTCAAAAACTTGAATCAATATAGCCATTAGTTTCTCACAATGAAGTCCTATATTCAGCATCCCCGTCTCACAGAAAGGTCAGTAAATGTACTAATTTTTTTTTCAGTCTTAGGAGTCAGGAATAAAAACAAGTAGGAAAAGGACAGGACCTGTGATACACCTGCGTGGATTCACGGAGTCCTAGAAAGGCTCTCAAAGAGCACTCAGGGCCGATTTATTGTTTATGATTTTCCTGACAGAGAACAGATAGCTGATTAGGCAGTGGAGGGGTGTTCACCACCTCACAAAGCAGCCCCTCCCATATGTGCAGCTATTTCTCAGGGCATTTAATGCTGAGTTAATATTTTTCTTCCTCTATTACTAGTTGGTCTCTGAAGCAATACATAATGAGGTTCTGTTCCCATTTATATGACAGCCCTTCACATGATACACGAAGGGAAAGCCCCATATTGTGTCCCTTTCTGTTGAATGCCTACTATGTGCCAAGTACTGTGCTAAGCATGAATGCTTTTTTTTAATAATACATTTTATTTAGACAATATCTAAAACATCATTTCAACATGTAATCAATATAAAATATTATTGAGATATTTTACTTCTTTTCTGAACTAAGTCTTCCAAAGGGGAGGATTGGCATGGATGTTGGCTCAAGGCTGATCTTCCTCGCCAAAAAAAAAAAAGAAAAAGTGATGAGCATGAACTAAGTCTTCCAAATCTGGCCTGGTTTTTTATACTTTACAGCACATCTCAATTCAGATGCTAATTTTCATCAGAAATATTTGATCTTGGGGCCGGCCCGGTGGCGCAAGCAGGGGGGGTGCGCGTGCTCCGCTGTGGCGGCCCGGGGTTCGCCGGTTCGGATCCCAGGCGCACACCGACGCACTGCTTGTCAAGCCATGACGTGGCGGCGTCCCATATAAAGTGGAGGAAGATGGGCATGGATGTTAGCCCACGGCCAGTCTTCCTCAGCAAAAAGAGGAGGATTGGCAGATGTTAGCTCAGGGCTGATCTTCCTCACAAAAAGAAAAAAAATTTTGATCTCTATTTAGATTTCATAAAATTTACAGCTAAGAAAGTAGATTCACATATTCAAGTTGTTCCAAACACAGTTAATAGTTTTTAAATAATTGAATTGAGTATCCATTTTAACTTTATTAATATATTTTTTTGAGGTCATAATGGTTTATAACATTGTGAAATTTCAGGTGTACATTATTATTTATCAGTTTCTGTATAGACTGCATCATGCTCACCACCAATAGTTTAATTTTTATCCATCAGTAGATATATGTGCCCCTTTACCGCTTTTGCCCACCCTCCAGCCCCCTTCCCCTCTGGTAACCACTGATTGGTTCTCTTTGTCCACGTGTTTGTTTATCTTCCACATATGAGTGAAATCAAGTGGTGTTTGTCTTTGTCTGGCTTATTTCACTTGATAGGGTCCATCCATGTTGCAAATGGGACAATTTTGTCTTTTTTTATGGCTGAGTAGTATTCTATCATATACATACATACCACATCTTCTTTATCCATTCATCAATTGATGGGCACTTAGGTTGCTTCCATGTCTTGGCTATTGTGAATAATGCTGTGATGATCATAGGGGTGCATAAGTCTCTTTGAACTGTTGATTTCAAGTTCTTTGGATAAATACCCAGTAGTGGTATAGCTGGGTCATATGGTATTTCTGTTTTTAATTTTTTGAGAACTCTCTATACTGTTTTCCATAGTGGCTGCTCCAGTTTGCATTCCCACCAGCAGTGTATGAGGGTTCCCTTTTCTCCACATCCTCTCCAACATTTGTTATCCCGTCTTGGTAATTATAGCCATTCTAACAGGTATAAGGTGATATCTCATTGTAGTTTTGATTTGCATTTCCCTAATGATTAGTGATGTTGAACATCTTTTCGTGTACCTGTTGGCCATCTGTATATCTTCTTTGGAAAAATGTCTGTTCATATCTTCTGCCCATATTTTGATCGAGTTGTTTGTTTTTGTTGTTGAGTTGTATGAGTTCTTTATATATTTTGGAAATTAACCCTTTGTTGGATATATGATTTACAAATACTTTCTCCCAGTTGGTGGCTTGTCTTTTCGTTTTGTTCATGGTTTCCTTTGCCTTGCAGAAGCTCTTTAGTCTGATGTCCCATTTGTTTATTTTTTCTTTTGTTTCCCATTAGGCATTAACTCGTTTAATCCTTCCTAAGACTTTGAAAATCAAATTCGTTAATTATTGCTTCCAAAAAAAATTCACTGAATTCCTGTTGAGTGTTATGCACTGTGCTAGGTGCTGAAGATCAAAAGGTGAACAAGAAAGAGTATATTCCTTCCCTCAAGGAATTTATATTCTAGTGGCTAGAGGATCATAAGAGCCAGGAAGAGTGGTTTGGGTTGAGGTTGGAGAAGTAGGCAGGGCCCAAGTCATGCAGGGTCTTTTGGGCCATTGTAAGGAGTTGAATTTTATTTTACATCAAATGGGACCAAAGAGTTTAAAATTTCCTGAGTGACATTTTCATGTACGTGGAGCAAAATTTAAAAGGTCCCCAGCCAACCAGTTCCCCTACCAAGAGGGAACCATTGCTATCAATATCTTGTGTATCATTCCAGAGATACCAGAGATATTCTATGCATAGACAAGTATTTATATACACATAAATGATACACACTGTTATGACTTTTTATTTATTTTTAATGAGTATATTTTGAAGTTCATTCTATCATCAGTACATAAAAAATTGCATCATTCTTTTAACAGCTGCATAGGAGCTGTATTAGTTATCTATTGCTGTATAACAAACTTCGTGGCCAAAAACAATACATTCGTGTGTGCGTGTGTGTGTGAGGAAGATCAGCCCTGAGCTAACATCCGTTGCCAATCGTCCTCTTTTTGCTGAGAAAGATTGTCCCTGGGCTAACATCCGTGCCCATCTTCCTCTACTTTATATGGGACACCACCACAGCATGGCTTGACAAGCGGTGTGTAGGTCTGCACCCGGGATCCAAACCTGCAAACCCTGGACCGCCAAAGCGGAGCTCGCAGACTTAACCACTATGCCACTGGGCCAGCCCCAACAATACATTTATTATCTCACAATTTCTGTATGTCAGGAGTCCATGCATAGCTTATCTACGTCTTCTGCTTCAGGGTCTCTCACAGGCTGCAATCAAGGTGTCACCTGGAGCTGTGGTCTCATCTCAAGGTTCAACTGGGAAAGGATCTACTTTCACACTCACATGGTTGTGGGCGGAATTCAATTCTTCATAGGCTGTAGGACTGAGGGCCTCAGGTTCTTGCTGACTGTTGGGCGGAGGCCACCCACAATTCTTTGCCATATGGGCCTCTTCATGGGGTAACTCATAACATAGCAGCTGGCTTCATCAAAGTCAGCAAGGCAGAGAGTCTGCTAACAAGAAAAATTATTACCTTATGTAATGTAATCATGGAAGCCACATCCTGTCACTGTTGCCACATTCTGTATATTAGAAGGAAGCCACATGTCCCACCCACAGTGAAGGGGAGGGGATTACACTGGGCATGAGTACCAAGAGGCAGAGATGATCGGGGGCCATCTTGGAGTCTGTCCATTATAGTATCCATTGTATAGATGGACCATAATTTATTTAACAAGTTTGCTCTTAATGGACATTTAAATTGTTTCCAGTGTTTGCCAGTATGACTACTGCAATGAATATCAATATTTCACTTTGCACATGTGCTAGGATTTGCACATATTGTAGGATTAATTTCTAGAGGTGGAATTTCTGGGTTGGAGGCTATGTGCATTTATAATCTTGGTAAATGTTGCAAAATTGTTCATAGAATTTGCACCAATTTATGTTCTTTGGGCAATGTATGATGCCTGTTTGCCTACACACTTGCCAACTTAGTGTGTCATCAGTCTTTTAGATCCTTGCTGATGATGTCTCAGAGTAATTTTCATTTACATTTCTCTTAGAGAATAGAATCTTTTCACATGTTTAAGAGCCATCTGGGAGTGGGCCCCGTGGCTTAGCGGTTAAGTGTGCGTGCTCTGCTACTGGCGACCTGGGTTCGGATCCCGGGTGCGCACCGACGCACCAGTTCTCTGGCCATGCTGAGGCCACATCCCACGTGCAGCAACTAGAAGGATGTGCAACTATGACATACAACTATCTACTGGGGCTTTGTGGGGAAAAAAAATTTTTAAAAAAAGAGCCATCTGTATTTTCTTTTCCGAAAACTGTGTTTATGTTCTTTGCCACTTTTTCTATTGGATTTGTTATCTTTTCTTATTTACTTGTAGGATGGTGTATATTTTCAAAAAAATCAGTCCAGTTATTCTGTGGAGAATTACCTGGGTGCAAGATTCTGGAGCTTGGAAGAAGAGTGGTGGCAGTGTGATGGAGAAGTGGATGGATCTGGAGTTGGAATTGACAGGAGTTGGAAATGCATTAGATGTAGGGCAAAAGGGTGAGGAAGGAATAGTAGATGACGCCTACATTTCAGGTGTTGCATCTGGGTGGATGGCGGCACCATTTACTGAGGTGGGAAAAATGTAGGAGAAGCAAGTAGAGGATGGAAGCGTGCTATCAAGAGCTTTGTTTTGGAAATTGTAAAATTCTTTAAAGAAAATTTAGGACCTTGGTTTGGAAATATTTTTTAAAGACACAAAACAAACCATAAAGAAAAAGATTAGATTGATAAATTTACTGCATCAGAATTTTAACTTCTGTGTAATAGAAGACCTTATAAGCAAAGTTAAAAGAAAACAGATTTGCGGGCAAGTATTTTGTAACTTATATAACAGACAAAGGATACATGTTACCTCACATGAGAAATTCCTACAAATCATTAAGAAGAAGACAACCCTAAAGAAAATAAGCAAAGTATATGAATAGACAGTAAAACAGAAGGAAACCCAAATGGCAAGTAACTATAGAAAAAGATACTCATTTTCACTGGATAATAGGGAAATGCAAGTTAAAACAACACTGAGATCCCATTTTTCACCATCAGATTGGCAAAAATGAAAGTCTAACAATAGAAAATATTGCTACTTTCACATATATTGTGGATGAAAATGGAAATTGGATCAGTCTCTTTATAGAGGAATTTGATGGTATCTAATAAAATTGAAAATCCATATATTCTGAAACTCAGCAGTTCTAATTCTAAATACAGACCCCAGAGAAACTCTTGAACATGTACTTAAGGAAATAATATGTACAGAATGTGTAAAGTTTTAAAACCACACAAAAAATTGTGTTTTATATTGTTTATGAATTCATCTATTAATATAAATGTATTAAAATGGACACTAATATACATATGGAATTTAGGATCACGGTTGCCTCTAGGGAGGAAGGAAAGAATCTGGGACTGAGAGTTGAGGTCAAGAGGAGTTTTAGCTCTGTTCTATTTTATTTACATGTGTTTAAAGGAGAATATATGTAAATTTTGTGTGTACATGTATATTTACATATATACATCAGGAAATAAAGACCTGAAGCAAATACAACACAATGTTGTAGTGGTAGAAATATGGGTGTTTGTTATATTATTCCTTATACTTGAAAATATTTTTTAAATTTCTCAATGTGAAGAAGAGTTTTATTTTTGGACATACTTAATTTGAGATATATGTGAGATATCCTGGTGAAGATGTCAAGTAGGTGAGTAAATGTATCATGAGCTCAGAAGAGAGTTTGGGCTAGAGTAATAAATGCTGGTGTCATCTGTATATACATGATAATTAAAGCCAAGGGAGTAGATCATCACCTAAGAGAATAGAAAGTAAAGAGAAGAGGACCCAGGACAAGTCTTGAGGACATCTAACATTTTCAGACTGAGAAGAAAAAGAGGAAACATCAAAGGAAATTGATAGGGGCCAGCCCTGTGGCATAGCGGTTAAGTGTGCACGCTCCGCTGCTGGCGGCCCAGGTTTGGATCCCGGGAGCGCACCAACGCACCACGTGTCAGGCTGTGCTGTGGCAGCGTCCCATATAAAGTGGAGGAGGATGGGCACGGATGTTAACCCAGGGCCGGTCTTCCTCAGCAAAAAGAGGAGGATTGGCATGGATGTTAGGGCTGATCTTCCTCACAAAAAAAATAAAAAATAATAAATAAATAAATTAATTAATTAATTAAAAAAAGGAAATTGATAAAGTGAAGCCAATGAAGCAAGATTGAAAAATTAGTAGTGTACGGTGTCCTGGAGGCTAAAGGAAGAGAGTGTTAATTGAAAGGATGGAAAGGACAACAGTGTCAGATGCTGCCGAGATGTTGAGTAAAATTGGTCTCATTGGGTGTGGAAATGTGGAGCTCATTAGTGTTCTCGACAAGGGTAATTTAATTGAAGATGAGAACAGAAAGACATTGTAATGGGTGAACAAGATTTCTTAGGCACAAAAAGCACAATTCATAAAGGGAGAAAATGGATAAATCTGACTACATAAAAACAGTAAATTTCATTAGTGTTGAGAATATGTGTGGAATTCCTGCAAATCAGCCAGTAAACAAGATGATCCAAAAGAAAAATGGGTAAAAGATAAACAGTCAATTAATTCACAGAAGAGGAAGATACAATAGCCAATAAATATGAAAAGATATTCAACTTCACTAATGATGAAGGAAAGGCAAAACAATAATGAAATAACATTTCCACCAACAGATTGGCAAAAATCAAAATTTGGCAATGACAGTGGGCTAGGGTTGCCAAGGATGTGAGGAAATCCAACAGAATCAAGTAAAAAACTATTAGAACTAGTGATAGAGTTTAGCAAGATTGCCGGATACAAGAGCAACATTCTAATTAACCAATTAGAAAAGGTAATAAAATAGAAGATAACATTCGCAACAGAAACAAACTGTAAATACCTAAAGACTAATAAAAATGTGCAAGTATTTTATGGAGAAAATTATAATGTTTTAATGAGGGATATAAAAAGAAAACTTGAATAAATGGAGAAATATATACCATGTTCATGCAAGAGAAGACTCAGCATTTTAAATATATCAATTCACAGGAGCTGGGCCAGTGGCATAGTGGTTAAGTGCGTCTGCTCTGCTGCGGTGGCCCGGGGTTCACCGGTTCGGATCCCAGGCGTGTACCAACGCACCGCTTGTCAAGCCATGCTGTGGCGGCATCCCATATAAAGTGGAGGAAGATGGGCACGGGTGTTAGCCCAGGGCCAGTCTTCCTCAGCAAAAAGAGGAGGATTGGCAGATGTTAGCTCAGGGCCGCCCTTCCTCACAAAAAAATTTAAAAAAAGAAAAAAAAAAAAGATTGATAAATTTGACTGAATCAGTAATTTAAATTTCTGTGTTAAAAAAAAATAAACCCTCTATAAATAATGTTCAAAGACAAGCAACAGACTTGGAAAAGATATCTGCCACATATATAACAAATGATTAGTATCAGAATATATAAAGAATTTCTACAAATCAATAAGTAAGAGAAAGACAATTCAGAAGAAAAATGGGCCAAGAATAAAACCTGCAATTTGCTGAAGAGAAAACCCAGATGACAATAAACATATGAAAGAATTCTCAGAACCCCTCTATTCATCACGGAAATTCACATTAAAACGAGATATTATTTTTCTCTTTAAAAATGTATTATTGGGGCTGGCCCCGTGGCTTAGCGGTTAAGTGTGCGCGCTCTGCTGCTGGCGGCCCAGGTTCGGATCCCGGGCGCACACCGACGCACCGCTTCTCCGGCCATGCTGAGGCTGCGTCCCACATACAGCAAGTAGAAGGATGTGCATCTATGACATACAGCTATCTAGTGGGGCTTTGGGGGGAAAACAAATTTAAAAAAAAAATGTATTATTGGCCCTGAATAGCCCAAACAATCTTGAAAAAGAAGAAAAAAGTTGGAGACCTCACACTTCCAGATTTCAAAACATACTACAAAACAACAGTAATCAAGACAGTGTGGTACTGGCATACAGACAGATATATAGACCGATGGGACAGAATAGAGAACTAGAAATAAACTCTTGAGTATATGGCTAAATGATCTTTGACGGTTGCCAAGACTACACACTGGGGAAATGGCAGTCTCTTCAACAAATGGTGTTGGGAAAACTGGACATCCACATGCAAAAGAATGCATATATAAGAATTAACTCAAAATGGATTAAACACCCAAACATAAGATCTAAAACTATAAAACTCCTAGAAGAAAACATAAGGGAAAAGCTTCAGGACATTAGATTTGGCAATGATTTTCTTGGATATGACACTGCAGGCATAGGCAACAAAAGCAAAATTAGACAAATGGGACTACATCAAATTTTAAAACTTTTGCACATCAAAGGAAACAACAGAGTAATAAGGCAACTAAGGAATGGGAGAAAATATTTGCAAATCATATATCTGATAAGGGATTAATATTTAGAATACTTAAGGAACTTTTTTTTTTTAATTTTTTGTTTATTGCAGTAACATTGGTTTATAACATTGTAAAAATTTCAGGTGTACATCATTAACTTCTATTTCTGCATAGATTACATCATGTTCACCACCCAAATACTAATTACAACCCATCACCCCACACATGTACCGAATTATCCCTTTCACCCTCCTCCCTCCCCCTTCCCCTCTGGTAACCACCAATCCAATCTCTGTCTCTATGTGTTTGTTTATTGTTGTTATTGTCTACTACTTAATGAAGGAAATCATGTGGTATTTGACCTTCTCCCTCTGACTTATTTCACTTTGCATTATACCCTCAATGTCCATCCATGTTGTCACAAATGGCTGGATTTCATCGTTTCTTATGCCTGAGTAGTATTCCATTGTGTATATATACCACATCTTCTTTATCCATTCGTCCCTTGATGGGCACTTAGGTTGCTTCCAAGTCTTGGCCATTGTGAATAACACTGCAATGAACACAGGGGTGCATGTACCTTTACAAATTGGTGTTTTCAAGTTCTTTGGATAAATACCCAACAGTGGAATAGCTGGATCATATGGTAGTTCTATCCTTGATTTTTTGAGGAATCTCCATACTGTTTTCCATAGTGGCTGCACCAGTTTGCACTCCCACCAGCAGTGTATGAGAGTTCCCTTCTCTCCACATCCTCACCAACACATGGTGTTTCCTGTCTTGTTAATTATAGCCATTCTGACGGGCGTGAGGTGATATCTCATTGTAGTTTTGATTTGCATTTCCCTGATAGTTAAGTGATTTTGACCATCTTTTCATGTGTCTGTTGGCCATCTGTATATCTTCTTTGGAGAAATGTCTGTTCAGGTCTTTTGCCCATTTTTTAATTGGGTTGTTAGTTTTTTTGTTGTTGCGACGCATGAGTTCTTTATATATTTTGGAGATTAAGCCCTTATCAGATGTATGGTTTGCAAATATCTTCTCCCAATTGTTAGGTTGTCTTTTCGTTTTGTTGATGGTTTCCTTTGCTGTACAGAAGCTTTTTAGTTTGATGTAGTCCCATTTGTTTATTTTTTCTATTGTTTCTCTTGCCCGGTCAGACATGGTGCTTGAAAAGATGTTGCTAAGACCCATGTCGAAGAGCGTACTGCCTATGTTTTCTTCTAGAAGTTTCATAGTTTCAGGTCTTACATAGAATACTTAAGGAACTTCTACAACTCAACAACAAAAAGAACCAAATAACTGGATTTAAAAATAGGCAAAGGACTTGAATAGTGCCAATTCTCCAAAAAAGATATACAAATGGCCAATAAGCATATAAAGAGATGCTTGACATCACTAACCGTAAGAAAAATGCAAATCAAAACCACAATGAGATAACATCTCACACTCATTAGGATGGCCACTATTGAAAGAACAGAAAATAATTGTTGGCAAGGATGTGGAGAAACTGGAACCCTTAAGCACTGTGGAAATGTAAAATTGTGCAGTCATTATGGAAAACAGTATAGAGTTTCCTCAAAAAAAAAAAAAAATAGAATGACCATATGATCCAGCAATCCCACTTCTGGGTATATATCCAACAGAATTCAAAGCAGGATCTTGAAGAGATACTTGCACACCTATGTTCATTGCAGCATTATTCGCAATAACTAAGAGGTGGAAGCAAGCCAAAGCAGGATCTTGAAGAGATACTTGCACACCTATGTTCATTGCAGCATTATTCACAATAACTAAGAGGTGGAAGCAACCCTAATGGACATCGATAGATGGAAGGATAAAGAAAATGTAGTATATACATTTCATGATGGAATATTATGCAGCCCTAAAAAGGAAGGAAATTCTGTCATATGCAACAACTTGGGTGAACCTCAAGGACATTAGGCTAAGTGAAATAAGCCAGTCACAAAAGGACAAGTATTATATAATTCCACTCAGATGAAGCATCTAAAGTAGTCAAAATCATAGAAACAGAAAGTGGAAAAGTGGTTGCCAAGGGCTGGGGGAGGAAAGAAAGGGAATAAGTATTTAATGGGTATAGAGTTTCAGTTTTGCAAGATAAAAAATTCTAGCGATTTGTTGCACAACAATGTGAATATACTTAACACTACTGAAGTATACACTTAAAAATGATTAAGAGGGTAAATTTAATGTTATGTGTTTTTTACCACAATAAAAAAGTTAAAATTTTAATCTAGTAAAAGAAAAAATTTATTGTTGCATAAAATATATCATAAACCTAAAAGTGTATAAAATGTATATGTAAAGTTAAAAATAATAAAATGTATATCCATGTACAGCTTAGAAACAGAATACTATTAATACCTTAGAGGCCTTCTGTGTGCCCCTTGAAGGGGAGGAAGACTATCCTCTACCCACTCTGGGTCCTTTCTGGCTGGGCTACAAATTAAATTGGCATGAGACCGAATACCAGGAGAAAATCAAACAAAGCTTTATAACATGTATACATGGGAGAAACCAGGGAAACTGAGTTTTTTGACAAATGGCGGAGAACTTAAATAGCATATTCAGGTAGACAAAGGAGGATATTGGGGGTGGGGGACTCAGCTATAGATTACCAGAAAGCACAGTAAACAAGAGTATGCAGATTTAAGTCCTCACCTTCTGCACTGATAAGAGTTTCTAGAGATAAGGTCATCCCCCCTTCGTGGTACAGAGAGGGAGAGACCTTTACAAACGGAGATTTCCCTTATAAATGTAAATGTCTCTTACAAAGGATAATTTCCACTTTTCAGAGCTCCTTTCCCTTCTGTGGTTTGTTAAAAGTAACCAGCCCAAAATAATCCTCATGGCAGAGACATATTTTGGAGTGGCCAATTCTGATCTCCCACACCCTCTTTCCCCAGAGGTAAGTATCCTGAACATTTGTGTTAATCCTTCCCTTGCTTTTCTCTATAGTTTTACCACTAATATGTGTATCTCTAAATAATATAGTTTTGCCTAATATTGAACTTTGTGTAAATGGAATCATATATTCTCATGTAACATCTTTTTTTCTCTTATATCTTATTCTCTTTTTTAACATGAATTTCTTTTTTGAGATTCATCGTACTGATGCACGGATATTCCTTTGTATGAAAACACCACAGTGTATTTTCTATTCTGTTCTTAATGGACAGAATGTTTCTAGTTTGAGGGTATACAAACGGCCATTAACTCCTGTGAATATTCTTATACATTTCCTAGTCTTGGTACACATGTGCAAAAGTGTCTCTAGAGGGCCGGCCCCGTGGCTTAGCGGTTGGGTGCGCGCGCTCCGCTGCTGGCGGCCCGGGTTCGGATCCTGGGCGCGCACCGACGGACTGCTTCTCTGGCCACGCTGAGGCCGCGTCCCACGTACGGTAACTAGAAGGATGTGCAGCTATGACATACAACTATCTACTGGGGCTTTGGGGGAACAAAAATAACTAAATAAAATTATTAAAAAAAAAAAAAAAGTGTCTCTAGACCCTAGATTCTACGGTCTAGACTTGGGTAACTGAAAAAGAAATGGAAAACAACCTAAATATCCATCAAAAGGGTACTGCATGAATAAAATGTGTATGTTATCGCACAAAGGGCACGATCTGCTCACCTCAAGACAAAAGCCAATCGCCAAGAGGCAAGATGTTGGAAAAGAAAGGGCAGTTTATTACAGCTTGCTAGCAAGGGGGAAGATGGCCAACTAATGTTTCAAAGAACCATCTTAAGGGGGCAACAAAATCTTACAGCAGTTATATAGGCCGTTCGGTTATAGGGGAGGGCATTAGGAATGTTGACCTTCTGCTATTACAGCCTGGGAGTGCCACACCAGATCTTTCAGTTTTCACTGATGATGGCTATCAGCATAGACTCTCTGTTCGGGGATCATCACATTCCTAAGAAACTCAAAAGGACAAAGTTATCGTCTTATCGCAGCTGGGAGGTACATGCACAAGCAGGGGTAGTAAAATCTACAGAGCAGTTAGGTCTCCTGGAGGGTACATGTCCAGCTGGGTTAGTCTCTTAGAGGTCATTCAAAGTTACAGTAGGGCTTCTTTTCTACAATATGGCTTCCCTCATGTCAACCTTGTCTTGAGCTGGTATCATATATATGTGATGGAATATTATACAGTAGTCAAAAGGTATGAACCTGATCTTTCTGTATCATCAAGCATACATCTCAAAAATATTATATGAAATCATAAAAGCAAGAGAACAACAGGAACAATAAATCATACTATTTAGGTAAAAAAATTAAAAGCACACATAACACAGTACTAAATAGATGTATACTGAAAGTATACCCACTAAGCTCATGACAGTGGTTGTCTCTGGGGAAGGAGACAAGCTTTATCTATAGCGTTTTATTTCCTTGAAAAGAATTGTTAGAAATAAATATGACAAAATATTAATGGTTGTTAATTCTGAGTGGTAGAATATGTATATTTGATTTATTGTTCTTTGTATTTTTTTGTAACTTTTAAGTTTCTTAAAAAAAAAAAAATCCCGGATTGGACCCAGAAGAATGTGGGGGAGAAGAATGTGTAAACGTCATTTAAATATTTAAGTGTTGGGCGGGCCCCGTGGCTTATTGGTTAAGGGAGCGCGCTCCACTACTGGTGGCTCCGGTTCGGACCCTGGGCATGCATGGACGCACCACTTCTCCGGCCATGCTGAGGCCGCGTCCCACATACAGCTGCTGGAAGGGTGTGCAACTATGACATACAACTATCTACTGGGGTTTTGGGGGAAAAATAAATAAATAAAAATAAATAAATAAATAAATATTTAAGTGTTTGCCTAATAGTTCATCTAGTGTTCAAAATTTGCATAGTCCTAGTGTGGAAGATTTTTTATGGTTTTCATTATTTTGATATTATTTTAAAAGAAACACTGTGGTTAAAAAAAAACTTTGTGCAAAAAAGCTTTTTCATATGTCATACCATTTCTATAGGACAGATTCCTAGACATGTAATTACTGGGTCAAAGAGTGTGAACGTGGGAAGCATTTGCTGCCTTCCAGGAAACTGTTCCAACATAGACTCCTTGGAAACCCCTAACTTGAAATATTACAGATCTGGCAGTGCTTTTTATAGGCATAAAAGGTCCATCCTTTATTTAATCACTCCTGATATTTAATTCTTCCACTTTGGAGATCAATATCTTTGATGCATATACCTTTGCATTAACCTCTGGTTTAATCAGCATTTGTCTAGATAAGATGTTGATCTCACTAACGAATGAACACAAAAAGAAGACATTTTAGCTCAATATCAGGAAGGGCTTTCTGAAGAGAGAACTGTTCAAAGACAGAAGCTCTCCAGTATTGGAGGTAGGTGAGCAGACTGGACAATTAAATGGCAGAATGTTATAGATTCCTTCTTTCTTTCATTCTTCAAACCTTTAGGGAACACCTCTCCCCTCAGCCACGTGCAAGGACCTGAAGACCCAGCGGGGAAAAATTTTAGGGTGGTGCGACCCAGGCTGAATTTCAAGAGTTTGGCAAAATGATCCGGTCCTGGGGTTCTCTGAATTCTTTGTTGCTGGCTGGCCCTTAATTTTAGGCTTTGCAGGGTGTACCTGTGCGAATGAACGACTGGAAATCCAGAAAATGAAAACTAGCTTTTGCGAGATTTCAATTAATTACGTTTCTTAAAACTATCCATTAGGCCCACTTGTGGGTGTTGGAGGCAAAGATAAATTCTTACTGAAGGAACATTCAGGAGCGGGGAAGGGAGAGGCAATTCCAGATGGAGGACTTTGGGCGAGAAAAAGTAGCGTTCCTTAGCCTTCTCCCGGTTTGGCTGGTTTTGCGGACTCCCCGACCCTGTGGTTCCAGCGCCCCCAACCCCAGCAGCTGAATTAGCGCGCGCGGGCGAGCAGCGCGGGCCTTTTAGGAGCCCGGAACCTCGCGTGCGGGGTTTCGGCCGCGGCGCGCACAGGGAAGCGTCTGGGCGCTGCACCGCCGCGCGCCATGCCCTTCAGCCCTGCGCCCGGAGGAGAAAGCTCGCGGCGCGGGCCCCGGCGGTGGGCCTGGTGGATTTCTTTGTAGGTGGCGGTCTGAGGCCAGGCCTCGAGTGGGAACGGCGTCACCATGATGAGCGGACGGCCGGGCCGAGCGCCCTTAAAGTTCCTGCCGGACGAGGCCCGGAGCCTGCCCCCGCCCAAGCTGAGCGACCCGCGGCTCGCCTACATGGGCTTCTTGGGCTACTGCTCCGGCCTGGTTGATAACGCGATCCGGCGGAGGCCGGTGGTGTCGGCCGGTGAGGGCTGCGCGGGCGGGCTCGGCCGGGAGGAGGGGGCGCGGGGCTGCGGGCCGGCCCCCTGAGGTGCCGGCGTCCCCCCGGGCCTGTCGCCCCGGGGCTCCTCAGAATCGGGAGGGCCGGAGTGTCAGCTGGCGCCGGAGGGTAGCGAGGTGCGGTGCAGCCCTCGAGCCCCGGGGAGGCTGCGGCACCTGCAGGACCGCCTGCTCCCCTCTCAGTTCGCGCGTGGGGTGTGCAGAACGAGCGTGCACTCCGTGCCGTGCGCTGCGGGTACTCCAAGCACTGTAGCATTTAACCCTCGGAGCGCCTCGTGGGGGAGTGTCACCCATAGTGAGGAAACGGAGCCTGAGAAGTTAGAGCAGCCTGCCCAAGGTCATAGGCCTAGTACATACGTAGAAAGCCTGTCCGTAGACCTCAAAGTCTGTGTTTGAAACAACTTGATGTGCATACCAATAACCTGGGATCTTGTTCAATGCGGATTCGGATTCCTTAGATCTGGGGAGAGGCCGGATGTTAACAAAAACTCCCACATGCTGCTGGTTTGGGGACCCCGCTCTGAGGGGGACTCTAAACCACGGGGCTGTGTTTCCTAGTGGTGTGTCAGTGCCCTCCTGTCCGAGACTGGCCAGCTCTGGTAATAGGGGACACAGTCCTGTGCTAGGGGCTGTGGGTCTCCAAAGGGGAGCGAGGAGGGCAACTCTGGAAGACGTGTATTTGAGCTTAGCTCTGATTTATCAGGCACACGCTAGGAGGGAGCCTTCCGGGCCATGGGAGCTGGCAGGAGTAGATGGAGGCAAGGGCCCCTGAATGGGGGGCAGTTTGATGAGTGAGTGAGTGTGCAGGGTACGTGATCAGGCTGCAAAGGAGATTTAGGTGGATCGTGGCAAGTTATTCTCTAGCAGACAGGAACCGTCTTAGCTTTTGGTTGCTGCGGGGGTGGGGGTGGGGGGGAGGGATGCAGTAATCAGACCTGTGTTTTAAAAGGTCACCTTTGTCAGCAGTGTGAAGCACTGGTTGGAGCCAAAGGACCCCACTGAGGAGGAAAGCCAGTACAGTGGTTCACACAACCAGGAATCACCTCACTTGTGCCTCTTTTGCCTTCTTTCAGCTCTATGTCATGCCTGAAGGTCTGCTCACAGCCCACCAAATCTCAGCATTTCCAGTGCTCAAATAGTATTGAAATCGCGTCTCCCTTGGACATGACCCCACAGGAGTTGTGAAAGGAGTGATCTTTGTCCATTTCTGCCTCGGGGAAGATGGGGTTTTCTCCCTTTCCATCACCACTCTACATTTCCCCAAGTCTATCGCTTGGTGTGATGGAAGGAGCGCTACTTTGGCACTAAATGGTCTTGCTCCACTGCTTCCCAGCTGTGTCGCCTTTGCCAAGTTACTTGCTCAGGCCATTTCAGAGCCTTCAGTTTCCTCATCTATAAAGTGAGAATAATTAATCTTTGCATATTTGTTGTAAGAATTAAGTGAGATTCTATAGGTAAAAATGCCAGGCACACAGAAGATGCTGGATGGAGTTCTCTTTCCGTAGCTCTTGTTATGCAAACGGTTTACCATCTATTTGCTTGTTCAGCGTTTACTGAGCTCTTTCTCTGCCAGGCAGTGTTACATACATGATATATCAGGTGAGGAATACTGTCCCTGCCCTTGAGGAGCTCTTGGTAGAGTCAAGGAGACAAGTAAACAGTCCATTATGGGACGAGGTGTGACAGATACATGTTTTGATAGAGATGGTTGGGCAGAGAGCACTTTGGGAGCAGGAAGGAGGTACAGATCGGGAGGGAGACTGTTCTAGAGGAAGTAAAGGTTGGCTAAGGCGTGAGGTATGTACTGCTTAATCTCGCCTCATTGTTGTCGAACAATGTTCTGTGTGCCTTTTCTAGGAGACAGAAGAGCATAGTGCTTAAGCCGGGTTTGACACCGCCTCTACCTTAGTAGCCGTTTGATGCTGGGGATGTTACTTATCTCTCTGAGCTTTAGTTTCCTTATCTGTGAAATAGGGATAATATTTACCTCCTTGTGTGGCTGTGAGAACTATGAGATGCTGTATGTAAAGCGCTTAGCCAAGGCTAGGGGTCAGAGTTCCTGAGTTCCCTGGGTTTCCATAAGTTGCTTTGGAAAATTTAGGTCTTGAGGACTTATTGAAATGATTGTCCTCAGCAGCATTTATTGAATGCGTATTGTGTTTGTCTTGTTCAATGTCTGGCCTATAGTAGTGCTCAATAAGTATTTACTGAGTGAAGAAGCATGTGTAGAGTACAAGGAAGTATAAAACATGGTCCCAACCCTCCAAAGATTTACAAACCAGATCAGTATAGCCGTTAAAAAGACAAATTGTGGTACAAGTTTATGCACATAGGGTAACAAGTGTGACGGAGTCAGAGGAGTGAGGAAAGGGGGAGAGAGGGTGGATTTTCAGTCTACGGCCCTGGAGAGTACCTAACATTCTCTGAGTAGTATTGGAATAGTCTACCAATGAATTCAAATTGTGCAGATCTTTTTCAAGTGAGCAGAAATATTAAGTAGAATATTTCTTAAGCTTTTCTCCGAACACCTGTTTTTAAACCCTTGTTGCTGGTTACCACTTACCTGGCCTAAATTTACAGTTCATTGGTTTCTAAGTGTAGTCCAGAAAATTAAATATTTAGTGATTTCTAGTTTAATATAGCAGTAATTTGTGGTGTTCTGCAAAGAGCACCATGGCTTCCAAGTTTAGATTCATTGAGTAAAGGAAAGAAAGGAAAAATGATTGTGGAAGGGTTGTATATGTGGTGAGAGAGAGACCACCACTGAGAGAGAGAGGAGAGGTTAGGGGAGTGGGGACTTGGGAAGAGGTCAAGCCATGTCTTTAGGGCTGGGACACTGACATCATCATCTAAAACATTTATGGAGTCTTTTTCTGTGAGGGATACGGGTAAGCATGGAGAGTCTGGGTCTTTGTATCTGTGTAGTCCAGTGACACACAGGAGAACACTTTGGTTTGCTATATTGCAGGTGGCCCATTAGGGGAGGCAGGGTTGTTTGGGGTAAGGAAGAATGCAAAAGAGCCTGGGTCCTGTTCAGTCCCAGATCATAGTAATATTTTGCATTTTTATTGTTTTACACATTTCTCCAAAATACTTGCACACTCATTTTCTTTTGGTTTATATAATACTACTGTGAGAAAGATAGGATAGGTATTATCTATGTTTTAGAGGTAGTAAAGTGACTTGCCCAAGGCCATTCATCCATTTATTAAATATTTATTAAGTGCTGTCTATGTGCCGGTATACAGAGAAGAATCGAACACTGCTTTTGCATGGTAGTAGAGAGAAATAATTTCTATAGCAATTTATATGCTAATAGAGATGAGTTCACCCTTTTAACTCCAGAAAGGTTCTGAGAAGACTTCTTAGCAGAAGTAATGTCTGAGTTGGGTCTTGAAGGATAAAGAAGTCCCTGGGCAGAGAAATAACCAGTGTGTGGTATATACAAGCATGAAGGAGCCTTGTCTATGTGAGGAATTAAAAGTAGTTCAGTACTGCTGAAGCACAATGTGTAACAGGGAGTGTCAGAGGATGAAGGTGTAAGAGTCTCTTCAGGAGGGCCTGGGACGTCATCTGCAAGAGTTTGGACTCCTGTTTGGCGTAACTGAAGGAGAAGGGACTGACTGGCTAGGTTTGTGTTTTAGTAAAAATTCCTCTAGTGACAGGGTAAAAGCTGGGATCAGTGTGGAGTGGAAAATGAGAGGAAAGGGAGACCAGTTAGTGCAAATGAGAGATAAGTTCCTTGAAGTGAGGAAAGGAAATATTTACACGGTAGCATTGACGGGACTCAGTGACTGGATGTGGGGGAAGAGGGTGAGAAAAGAGGTGATTACTGTGTTTATTACCCAGGACTTAGGTTCCTAATCTTATTCTCCAGATTAGGAGGAAGAGATAAGAATAGGAAGGAAATGAGTTCGTTTGGCGGCATTCAGGTGAACATATCTGTCAAACATTTCAATATAGCTATTCCAGCGAGGGTGTCTGAGTTGGACGTAATGAGTCACCAGTACATGGACGGTAGATAAAACTATAGGAATAAATGAGTTCTCCAAAGGAATATGTGTTGGATAAGAAGACGGCTGGGGCAGGCCGGCCCGTGGTGTGGCGGTTAAGTGCGCGCGCTCTGCTACTGGCAGCCCGGGTTCGGATCCCGGGCACGCACCCATGCACCGCTTGTCCGGCCATGCTGTGACCGCTTCCCACATACAGCAACTAGAAGGATGTGCAACTGTGATGTACAACTATCTACTGGGGCTTTGGGGAAAAAAAGGAGGAGGATTGGCAATAGATGTTAGCTCAGGGCCAGTCCTCCTCAGCAAAAAGAGGATTGGCATGGATGTTAGCTCAGGGCTGATCTTCCTCACAAAAAAAAAATAAAATAAAATAAATAAATAAATACCTAATAAAAAAAAAAAGCTGGGGATAGAATTCTGGAGCATAGCTAGAATCAAACCTACAGTTAGCCTTTTGCAAAAAATGTTTCCATAAAATTCATACCTTTGGATCTCCCCTTCAGTTTTGCCTTCCCTTAGATCATAGGATTAGACCCTCCCCAGTCTAGGATGATTTTTAAAATAGAGGTTTTGAATAGGTAATACCTGCACATAGTACAAAATTTAGAAGGTACAAGAGACAGTTGAGATATATTTGTGGTGTAGCTGGCTGTTTTAGTAACCAGTAAATATGCAAATATAAATTGGTATATGGAGACAAACCAAATGGCTTTTCGACCATTTGTACAGGACTCAACCTGTCTCATCACATCCTGAACAGGTCCTGGAATACAAGTTAGTTTAGATCTAAAGTTCACCTGTTGAAAAAGAAAAAAAAATTTTTTTTCTGTTCTCAGTCTAGCGTTCAGGATTTTGTACTTATCCACATTTTTACATGAAGAAATTTATAAAACCTGAATTTTAAAAAAATCTTGGGTTCTGTTGATAGTTATGTTTGTAGGCATAATGTTGTTTTTCTTTTTTTTTTGTTTTGTTTTGTGAGGAAGATCAGCCCTCAGCTAACATCCATGCCAATCCTCCTCTTTTTGCTGAGGAAAACTGACCCTGAGCTAACATCTATTGCCAATCCTCCTCTTTTTTTTTTCCCCTTTTTCTCCCGAAAGCCCCAGTAGATAGTTGTATGTCATAGTTGCACATCTTTCTAGTTGCTGTATGTGGGATGCCGCCTCAGCATGGCCGGACAAGCGGTGCGTCGGTGCGCGCCTGGGATCTGAACCTGGATCGCCAGTAGCGCAGCGCGCGCACTTAACCGCTAAGCCACGGGGCTGGCCCCTATAATGTTGTTTTTCATAATGGCCAGATTTCTTTAGGAAAACATCTCAAGGTCAAGGCTACTAGTTCAGAATAGCCACACAGAAAAGCCTTGTTTTTAAAAGAATGTTGGAAGAAATAATAATGTTATATATCTGAAATGTAAAAATGTAATTTTAAATATACATTGACTAATTTTTGCTTTCTTTGGGATTTGTCATTTGAATTTCAGGTTTGCATCGCCAGCTTCTATATGTTACTTCCTTTGTTTTTGTTGGATATTATCTTTTAAAACGTCAAGACTATATGTATGCTTTGAGGGACCATGATATGTTTTCGTATGTAAAATCACATCCGGAGGATTTTCCTGAAAAAGGTATTTCAAGTTACTTGTAGAAAACGTCTTTCTTACTCTGTCATTGTCCCTAGTTAATCTTATCCATGCCTGTGACTTCAGGTGCCCTCTATATTCTATTGACTCCCACATCTTTGTCTATACCAGAATTCTCTTGAATTCATATATCCACTTTCTGGCTGAGTACCTCTGTGTCCCTTAGACAGCGAGCAGAACTCATGTCCCCTCTTCCTGCCCAGACCTCTTGTTCTTCTGTGTCCAGCTCCAGTGAATGGCACTACTGCCCACCAGCCAGAAGCATGGGAATCATCTTCAAGTCTTTTCTTTCACTTCCCATTAATCATCAAGTCTTACCAGTTCTACTTCCTAAATATTTCTAAACCCTGAACTCTCCTCTCTCCCACTGCCACTACCTGGGTCAGGCCCTGATAGATAATCTCTTGCTTGGACTGTTGCACTTGCCTCTATGTCATGTCTCTCTGGATAAATATGGATATCCTTAAAATAGCTATCCATTGCCTATAGGATAAAATCCAGACTCAGAGGATGGCTGATTCCCCAGGCTGAGCTAATTGCCTGGTAGAAACACCTTACCTTTGATCCACCACACTGCATACACGTGTCTGTGTCCCTCACTGGACTATAGCTTCATCTTTGTTTCCCCAGCTTCTACATAGTAGTCACTTAATAAATACTAGCTGACCGGGGGGCTGGCCCGGTGGCATAGTGGTTAAGTGCGCGTGCTCTGCTTCGGCGGCCCGAGTTTCGCAGGTTCACATCCCAGGCACACACTGATGCACTGGTTGTCAAGCCATGCTGTGACGACGTCCCATGTAAAGTAGAGGAAGATGGGCACGGATGTTAGCCCAGGGCCAATCTTCCTCGGCAAAAAGAGGAGGATTGGCATCGGTTGTTAGCTCAGGGCTGATATTCCTCACACACAAAAAAAATAATAGCTGAACTGAACTATACAGAACCCTGCTCATCTCCCATCGCTCTTCTCCTGCCTTGTGAAATGCTGTGTCCTGCCCTGTATCACTTTATACATGCAATACTTCTTGATCCTCCCTTTGCCCCATTTCCACCCTGTCCACCTAGCAAATTCCTGCTCAGGATCCATTATCTTAATGAAGACTTCACCCAACTACAGACAGGAATTTCCTCAGGTTATATCCTGCTACTTATATCTGTACAACTAGAAATATAATTGTAATAGAACTATTTTCTTGTTTGTATTTTACACACATATACATGTGCATACACGTGAATGAATGAGTGTAGACAATTCTGAACTTGTAAATATATAGATTTTTAAATAGATATTCATATATAAGTAAATGTGTAATATTAAGTATTTAAATTTCATTAGACTGAATGATGATCTCTAAGATCCTATTTAGCTCTAAGATTTTATTACTCTATTTAATATTCCCATAGCCTTCAATCACATATGTGATGTTTATGGTGGATCAAAAAGGTAAAGCCATGAATAGTGAAAGTATCAGAGATGGGGAATACTCAGGGCTACTGGATGTTAGAGCTGGAAGGAATCTTGGGCATATTGATTCCTAAGAGTGAGACCCAGTGGCAGAGCAGTCCTCAGTTCCAGACCTCCGGCTCCTTGCCTCCACATGTCCACTAGCTTCCTCTGTCATTCTGTCTCTGAGCAGATTACTGGCAGGTGTGCCAAGAGCCTCATGCACTGAGCATGGAGAGTTTGACCACCTCACCTCCTGGCCCCTCCCACTGATCTCTGCCCCTCCCTGTCCCATTCCTTCATTGCCTCTCAGCCAGGATCCCCCTGGCAGCACTTTGCCCCTCCAGGTAGCCATCTGGATGTCACCACAGGTTCTTCCAAAGTTTTTCTTCATTCAGTAGAGCAAAATGTCTCAGTGATTGCCGAGCCATGGTTGAGGACTAGAAAATAAGGAAATTCTTAGACGTTTCTATCTATAAGAATATTAAGTATTAATTTTGCTTTAGGAAATATGATTTTTTAAACATAGTTTTAAAAATAAATCTTTTGTGATCTTTCCTTTTATAGATAAGAAAACTTATGGTGAAATTCTTGAAGAGTTCCATCCAGTGCGTTGAAGTTTCCAAAATGCTTGCTCCAGTTTCACTGATACTGGTTATTTCTGAATTTTGTGGAACTTGTTTCCGTGACATCTGAAGTTTATGTTAATCTATATGTTAACAGTTTGTGATTAAAATGATCATGAGCACTCTGACTCCTTTGTGTCATAAGAAAAATAGTTCATCAGAGAATGGTCAGTTTGCATTCGCCCAGTTTTAGGAAGACATCTAACAGATTTTAAAATGGAGTTTAGTTCCAGATCAGAGTCAGCACTCTCTAGCCTCTGGGCCAGATCTGGCCCACTGCCAATAGAGTTTTATTGGCACACAGCCATGCTCATTTCTCTACATGTTGCCTACGGCTGCTTCCATGCTGCAACAGCAGAGTTGAGTGGTTGTGACAGAGACCTGGCCTGCAAAGCCTAAAATATTTAATATATAGCCCTTTACAGAAAAATTCTGCCTGCTCCAGTTCTAGTACAAAGCGAAACAAAGCAAGCCAGATTAGGGAGGGTTTTGTGAGTCAGGCAGAAGAATTTTGATTTGATCTTGTATGTAGTGGGAAGTTACTAAAGGGTTTTAAATGCTAATAACATGGTCAGGTTTGTATTTCTGAGCTCTCTGTGCAACAACAAATTAGAAGGAGGAGGCTCAAGACCGGGAAAACAGTTGGAAGTCTGATACTGCAAAGGGGTCTTAGCTCTTAGATGGATCATCCTGGAGGAAGGGGCTCAGTAGCTAACATTGTCTACAGTGGAGCTTGATGCAATTAGAAGTAAAAGATCCCTCCTAACTGAAATGAGGTTACTCTCAATGGCTTATCAAATCCAAATGCTTGTCCAAAAAGTTTTTGTTTCCAAGCTCAGATTTTATAATCAGATTGTTTCTCAATTTATGTGCGATTTCAAATTAGGTGGCAGTATGAATATAAGCAGAATATGAGCAAAATCAGATGAGTTCCATCTCTATTCTCTTGAGTCCCACTTGTTAAAAATGAAATCATTATCTGAGAAAGTACTTTAGAAGTTAATAGAGATACATACAAATATAAGGTACTTTTTTATTGCTACTGCAGTGAGTAGGTTTATAGTTCACCTGTGCTGGGCAGGTACAAGAGAGTGAACCGCTCATCCAAAGGCCTCTGCTCCCCCTTAGTTCTGGAGAGTAAAAAACAAGAGCTGGAGCAAATGCCAGGTGTGGGTGGGAGGAAAACAGCCTAGAATAATAGCTTTCACATGCCAGGTGCTTTTGATTCATCATCTCGTTTAATTTTCATAACCATCTTGTGAGGAACGTAATACTATCCCCATTTCATAGATGAGGAAATTTAGGCTCCAGTGGGTTAAATAACTTGCCCAAGATCACATAGTGAATGCTTGCCAAGAGGAGGGATGTGAACTTTGGCCAGATGCTAAAACCTATGCTCTTTCTACCGTACCACACAGTGGCCAGGTAACCTCTAGTCCCTCGTGAACCACTGGCCATCACCCCAAGCTGGTCAGAGGAATGAGGGGAGTTGTGGATAGCAACAAGCGTCCCAAAGGTGTCCCAGTGCATAGTCCACGAGTTGATGCTCAGAGGGAGGGAGGGAAGCATCCCAGAGACCTGCGTCGCCTTTGCTTCCAGCTGCACATCCAGGCCTTTCTGGTCTCTGTCAGGGCTAGGGAACTGCTCCATGTCCTCCTCACAGAGTCTGCCTTCTATCATGTAAAGTGATCTGTGGAGTGCAGAAATTTTAAAAAACCAAGTGAGTACAAATTCACATCACTAAGAGACTGTCACATGCCTGTTAAAGTAGGAAAACTAAAGAAAAAGCGCAATGGTGTTGCTGTAGGAAAATTCTGGCAGTGTCCTAGCACTGTAAGAAGAATCAGGTTATCAGAGCTGCAATGACTCTTCTAGTCTCACTTCTACAATTTACTAACAGGGAAGCTGCGATGCAGAAAGGTGAATAAGTGGTCCAGGGTCATACAGAGGTCAGTGGCAGAGCCAGGACAAGAGCCCAGATTTTTATAATACAGCCTCCACGAAAATCGGGTTCGGGTGTGTGGAAGAGTTATGGTGTAGAATTGCTGCTCTTGTCTTTGAAGCAGTTTGGTTGGACAAGGAGTGGGGTTTCTATTCACTCTGTCATCCCCAATTCCCACCTCCAGCCGGGCTGCAGAATTCTAAGGTGCTAAGGAAATGCACTAGGTGGAGAGGAAAGGAATTAGATGTGAGTTAGGCCAGGGTTCATTCACATCTTGGCTCTGCCATTTCCTGAGTAACCTTGGACTCATTTTACTTCTGAGGCCTTCAGTTTTTTCATCTGTAAAAAGGGATGATAATCCCATTAGATAATTGATATGAAAGTGATTTTAAACTGTAAAACTATTCAAGTGCCAGTTGTTATTTTTACTACTACTGATATTCAGTGAAGAAATTGAAACCCAGAGAACTGAGGCGGCTAAACCAAGGCCTCACAGCTCTTTAGTGGTAGAACCAGGACTTGAACACAGAGCTGTTGACTCAGTCCAGTTATATTCAAGAAGAACCTCTGAAACACAGCCCCGGGACCCTCAAGAGGAGAGGGAAGCAGGGTTGAAGTTGACAGTTTGGGTTTTAAGTTTGAGGTCGGGGAAGGAAAAATGGCTGAGCAAAAGGCTGGAGCAGAGCTTTTTGTAGGCCGTGTGTTCAGGGTCCGTGTTCATTCCCTGTCATGACAGAGCGCCTTCAGGTAGATTATGAAGATAACACAATACAGCAGACAGTGGGTGTGAAGGAAAGAACACTCAGCTCAAAGTTGGGGCCTTTCTTGCTTTTGTCCTTTTATTAACTGTGTGACTTTGGGTGAGTCACTTAACTTCTCTAGCTTTAATTTCCTTACTAGTAAAATGGGGATAAAAATCCTGCCCCACAAACCTACATCAGGTGGTTTTGAGATTCCTGTGGACGTGGATGTGGTTTATCACTGATGAAGCCAGTTTGTGGGAGCAGGGCTGGCAGGTGGCACAGGATCAAAACTAGCAGGTGCCGTGGCCAAATTTCTCCCAATTGTTACCCATGAGTGACCCACCCGTGACTGTCCCGGGTCCTCTTCCCACCTCCTACCCTGTGCCACCACCTGCTTGTCTAGCTTGCTGCTCATCCACACCTCACAACCCCAGCCCTTCTGTGCACAGACATATGGGCTCAGACTCCAACACATATGCATATGTTCTCACAATAAGACTTCCCAATGGGCATGCCTCCACACTGGTGTGACTGGAACAGATTAGAGTGCCAAGACAGCAGTCTTTTAGCTTTCCATTTGGCTGGCTGCAACCTAGGATGGCCAGAGTACCCTAGCCCATTGCAGGAATACTGTGAGCAGCCTCACCCATGTACCCCCGTGTACCATATAAATATAATTTTCCATGGTCCATGACTTGAAAAAATGTTGGGTAGCACTGCCACAGACACGTCGAATTCACAATGGACACCTGAGTAAATACACATACCTTGGGTAAGTTTCTTTATTTGTAAAAAGAATAAATCTATTTGTATTTGTATTAAATAAATCTATTTGTAAAATAATAAAATCTATCTTCATAGAATTACTATGAAGCTTAAATGAGATAATTCTACGTCAAGCACTTAGGGGCTGTGCTGGCACTTACTATGTGCTCAAGTGGAAGCTCTTATCAATATATGACATTAGGGATTCTTATTTTAGGATTAATAGATGGGCCTTGGTGAATGGCATATCCCCTGAAATCGTATGGACAGTTATGTGTCTATATACCTGGACTCTGGGGAGAGAGTGCATAGCTTTAATCAGTTTCTTTCTTTCTTCCTTTCTTCCCTCTTTCTTCCCTTCTTTCTTTCTTTTTCCCCCAAAGCCCCAGTAGATAGTTGTATGTCATAGTTGCACATCCTTCTAGTTGCTGTATGTGGGACGCGGCCTCAGCATGTCCGGAGAAGCAGTACGTCGGTGCACGCCCGGGATCCGAACCCGGGCCGCCAGCGGCGGAGCGCGCGCACTTAACTGCTAAGCCACGGGGCCGGCCCTAATCAGTTTCTTAAAGAAGTTGATGGTGAGAACATTCTCATTCAATTCATACAGTTCCGAGCATTTACAAACTTACTAATAAATGCATACATTGGGCCGGCCCCGTGGCTTAGTGGTTAAGTGCGTGCACTCTGCTACTGGCTGCCAGGGTTCGTATCCTGGGCGCACACTGCCGCACCACTTCTCCGGCCATGCTGAGGCCGCGTCCCACATACAGCAACTAGAAGGATGTGCAACTATGACATACAACTATCTACTGGGGCTTTGGGGAAATAAAGGAGGAGGATTGGCAATAGATGTTAGCTCAGAGCCGGTCTTCCTCAGCAAAAAGAGGAGGATTAGCATGGATGTTAGCTCAGGGCTGATCTTCCTCACAAAAATAATTAATTAATTAATTAATTAATTAATTAAAAATAAATGCATACATGCATAAACACATAAATGTGCACATAAGGGATGCACTCACAGGCCACTTTTCCTTCTGTCTCCATGACAGTTTACAGCCATTACTCACCAATTCTGGGTCAGAAGAAGAGTAAGGCAGGCCTGGCCTTGGGCCCTCCCAGGTCCTGATCCCAATACCCTGAAGTGAGGGTGGCTCTGTCTGAGAGCCGGGCTCTCCCTCTCCCACTGGGTTGCACCACTTCTCCCTCTCCTCCCCTGGAATGTCCCTCGGTGGATTCTGACACCTACTAGCATGGCTACCATTACCTTCCCTCGAGTCCAAGGCCTACATGGCCTGTCCCAGCATCTCCTGGTATTTCCTCGTCACCTCCTCGGCTTTCAGGGTAAGATGGGTGAGGACATGATGAAGGCTGGAGAAGTGCAGGTGGAACTGGGCTTCTAGGTCCAGCTGCCCTGAGACCCTCTCCTCCTCGGCCTCCTCTGTCTCTGCAGCTTCGTTCTCAGCCACGTTGGCTTTGCGGGCTGCCACCTTGGCCTGCCACTCCTCCCGGGGCAGCAGCCCGTGGTCCACATCCACGCGGATGGCCTTGAGCATGGTGAAGCAGTTGTAGAGATCGGGGTCCTGGGCCTGGTGCCCGTGTGCACTCAGCTGCACATCCTGCAGAAGGCTGGGGATCATCACCACCTGCTCCATGTTGCGCACCACGGCCGAGTACCGGTCCATGACGGTCAGCAGGCAGTTCTTGGGGTAGCGATCGGTTAGCACTTGCATGGTGGCTTCCTTGTTCACACTGAGTCCGGCAGACTGCCCCAGCACTATTTCTAGGCTGTTATTATTATGTGTGGATGTGACAGCAGTTTGACAGAATGCCAAGGCCCGGCCAGTGGGTCAACACAGCCCTCTTTTAGGCCAATCCCAGGGCTTGAGTCCCAACGTCTGTATCTGGTGATCTATCTGCCCATGGACAGAACTGCCAGACTTCGGTCTGTCACTTCAGCACTCTGTGACTGCCTCTGCAAGATCCTGGCTCCTCCTCCCTCAGCTCACAGGGCCAGTTAGAGGAAAGCTTTTCCCTTTGGCAACTGGTCCACTGGAACTCAGGGCAGCAATTCATTTTTCAGGTCACTTGAGGCCAAGCAGCCTCCTCTCTGCCTGCCTCCTCATGCGCGGCTCACTTCTTCAACCTGGGGTGCCTCAGCTTGAAATGAACAAGGGAAGAGGATCATGAAATCAAACAGCTTCATGTGTGCAAACAGCACTCAAGTCAGAGTCAGAAGCCCAGTCCTGCGATTTCCCAGCTGTGTTTTTTGGTTGTTTGTTGGCTAACACTTATTGAACACCTACTTCGCATCGAGTTCTGCACTAAGCTCTCTCACAAGTTATCTCATTTAATCTTCACCACCACCCTATGATGAATGTTTTAATATTCTTGTTTTACCAATGAGGAAACTGAGGGGCAGATAGCTAGAGTAACTTGCCCATGGCCCATTGGAGCTGGGATTCTGGCCCAGGACCACCTCTCTCCCACCTCCACTCAGTGCTCTAGACTGATGTGTGAGGTTGGATAAGTCATACAAGTTAACTGGATCCACGCCCTTATCTGTAAACTTGAGATGTTGTTGTGAGGATCAAATAAGACAAAGCTAAAGAAAATGCTTTGTAAACCACAAAGAACAATCCCCAGACGTATTATCTGTGCAGATTCTAGATTAATGCTGAGGTGTCTCTCGACTCTAACCGGTAATTCCATGAATTGCAATGCTTCCACTTTACCACTCACCTAGTCTTTTGGCCAACAATCTTGGAAGACAATAATCCTTTGCAGAGCCACATTATCGCAGTGACAAATTTGCTATATTTATTTATAACTAGGAAAATGAGGCCCAGAAAGAGGCTCAAATTGCACAGCCAATTAGTGGCGGAGTCAAGTGAACACAACCTTCCGAGTCCTGATTCAGGCACCTGCTTACAACACTACCTCGGGTGGAAAGATCTGCTAGGTACCTTCTGTCCCAGCAAGGGTGGAGAGAGGAGGAGGAGAGCACACGGAGAAGATCTTGTCTCACCTAAGCCACCCTCACCCCCACCGCAGGGCAGGAGCCCCCTCTGCACCCTCCTGACTGACAGCCATCCACTCGCCCACTCCCTCCGACTCCTATGACCAGAGCTATGAGAAAGTTCATCTTTATTTTGAACTGAATTCTACCTGCCTTTACCCTCTCCGCATTAAATTATATTCACCTCACCTCAAAGTCACCAGCCTTAACTACGCTTATATCAGCACAACAGGGTAGTGTGAAAAACCATTTCCTAGCTCTTAACTCGCTCGATCCCCACAAATGCCCTATGAGGCAGAGAAACATCAGTATCCTCCTTTTCAGATGAGGAAACTGAGACTCAGAAAGGGGGAGGCACTTGTCCAAGGTCTCTGACATGACAGGAGGAGGCTCAGCCCAGCTCTCCAGGCCTCAGAGGAAAGCAGTGGTCTTGCCTCTCTCCAAGTCCCCTTCATGGGCTGGCTGTGGCCTGGAGAGTTGGCCTTGCCTCTCCAGGGCAGAGAGGGCAGCCAAGTCCAGGCTGTGGGCCTGCTGTGACGGGTCAAGCTTCCACTTTCACCCTTTCTGTACTGCAGGTCATAGAGTGGAACAGAGAGCATGGGCCAGCTCTTCCTCCCTCTGGCTATGCGGCCCTGGGCTAGTCACTGCCCCTCTCCCAGCCTCAGCTTCCTCCTATGTTATAGTAATCATAAGAGCAAACATCGACTGAGGGCTTGCTCTTCAAACTAATTTATGCCCAGCGCTCAGAACAGACTCAGTGCTCCCAACAATCATAGGTGACAGGTAGTTGCCATTTACAGAGGAGGAACTTGAGGCCTAGGAAGGTAAAGTAATTAGCCTGAGCTCACTATTAGTTCTTAGGCACAGAAGAGTCAGAACGAGTAATAACTCCCACACAAAGGTAGTTACGAGGATTAGAGATGATGTTCGTGAAATATCTCATATATTGCAAGACCTCAATAAATATGCACCGCCTCCTGGCCACTTCCCCTTCCCAATTCCTCATTTATTCCTCCATTGTAGGACTGGCTACACACATTTCAGTTCATTTTGTACCTGTCCTGGGGCCCAGCGCTGCAAATGCTTGGTAAATACTGGCTGAATGATGACTATTAGATTCACTTCTTGACACAGTCTAGGGTCTTTGGTCATAACGTCCAGTCACCTTGAAAAACAGGGTTCCTGGCTTGGGGGGAGGCAGTAGTGAGGTCTTTGGGGGTGAGGGAGCCCAAGCGGCTACAGCCACAGATGGCCACCCAGGAGCTGCGTGCAACCTCTCAGACCTGACTCTTTTCCAGAATTACTCCCCAGGGAGGGAGGGGTGTGCCACACTCCTGTCCTGACAGTCTCTATTATACAGAGTGCCTTCCCAGGACTTGACTGAAAACTAAACTGGTAGCAAGACACATTAGCTCAATATTACCTCCACCAGTCAGCAGGGTGAAGAATTTGCATGAAATTGTTTCCTAAACTATGAGTGGAAAAGAGCAAGTTTTCTAAATTAATAAATTAAGTGAAAGAATTTAATTTTAACAGATTACTTAAGTAAACATTTGCTTAGTTCATTCGTAGCCCTAAAGTATTTCTTATTTGTTTGTTTTTGACTTTTACGTTTTAAGAATGTTTTCCCCTCAGGAAAATGGGGCCTCCCTTATATATGAACACCTAGGATGGCTGAGCAGTAGGCACAGCCAAAGACCACGAGGTGGGCTGTTGTGGTTTGGGTTTGGGGTTCTGCCAGGCCCACTTATGAGCAGGCCCCCTGGGCTCCCGTGTCCACAGCTGTAAAGTGAAGGGTTTGGAGACCTCTGAAGGGAAGGCCCTTCCAGCTTTGGTTGTGTAACTCCTTCTGAATCCACGTCCAGGTCCCTGAGGACATTACCCTGCCCTGGTTCTTGTGGTTTTAACCCAGGGTCACTGACCCAGAACTGGAAACCGTGATCTGCTGCCTGTGGAGAGCGCTAGGGGAGCTGACCCAGGCATGGTGGGCAGGCCAGGAGTGCCCTGCAAGCAGTGGCCTCCTTCCTCTTTTACCCAGGGGCCTGGGGCTTCCCTGAGCCTCCCTGCCCCATCTATGCAATGGTGGTGGGGGTGGGCTGACGCTTGTTACGGCCTCTCCAGCTCAGACTCCGGGGGACTCCACCTGAGCACATGGCCCCTGTGCCCTGCTGTGTCATTCTGCCTCTCTGTGTGCATCCTAGTCCCATCTCAGGCCAGTCTATTCCCAGACATGTTCCCAGATTGGCCCTGAGGGATAAGTGAGTGCCACGTGAATAAGTGAGTGAGTGAGTAAATCAGTATGTTCGAGAAAAAGGGAGAGAGTGACCAAACTAGTAATTGGGCGAATAAATGAGCTGTGTGAGTGAAAGAGTGCAGAACACAGGAGGAGCCCTGGGAAGGAAGGAGGGGAGCGTCTGCATGGCTGCAGTCATCCAACCAGCAGGTTCTGGACCAAGACTGCCTCCAGGTCCACTTGGCAGATGGAATGCCCTGGATAAAATGTTGCTGAATCAGCAGCTGCTAGCCTTCTCTGATTACAGCGAGCAGGAATCTAAGGGGCTAGGCTGGACTCAGACAAGTTCTAGGAGTGGGGAGAAGAGGAAGGAGGAAAGAGGGGATGTGGGGTCTTCTCAGGGGGTGTGGTGGGGCAGAAGAGGTGGTCCTCAGTTCAGCAGGGCCCACTGAACTCAGGAGTCCCTGCTCTCAAGTTGCTGTGTCCCAGGGTTGGGAGGTTATCTGGTCCAGCTGGGCCGCTGCAGGAGGGGAATCCTAGCAATGAAGGAGAGGGAAGCAGCAGAAGCTGGACTAGACCTCAAGCTTCTTTCAGTTTCCCCACTGTTCCCTCCTGCCCTCAGATAGGGAAACCGAGGCTGAGTGAGGCACTTCGCTGGAATGGCCTGCGCGGAGCTGCCTGTGGCCTCACCCTCAGTGTATCTGAATGCCCCAGTTTGGACAAACTAAACTGGCTCCAGATGGACTAGGGTCAAGGCCCCTAAGGGTGAGGCCAGGAACATCATGTGAATGCGGTGCGAGGGGTAAGAAGATCAAGTCGTGCCCTGGGGCGCAGACTCCAAGTAACCCCGCTGGGCTCGCGCCCAGGAGCTACAGAATGGACTCAGACAAAGGTTGAGACAAGTTTTAAAAAGAATTTTTATACACACATATATCACTTGATGTCTACGGACATTTGGCTGTTTTCCTTCCCATTGTCACTCCAGTCCTGACCTCTTGGGGAGCACGTGGGGTCAAGAGTCAGGAGCTGCTCCACTCCAGCCTCCAGTCACCAAGCCCCTGCTGTGGGCTCCTATCCCCTGCTGTGCCGTGAGGAGGCAGGAGGAAACAGGACAGGGTCCCTGCCCTCCAGGACCTGACTCCCACTGTTACCAGGGGGACCTCAAGTATCGAGAACCTACTGTGTGTCTGCACTGTGCTGGGCCTGCGGATGTAACAGGGCATCAAGCAGACATGGCAGTTTATATCTAGTGGGAAGAGAGCCACAACGAACATATGCACAGATAAATATGATAATATCACATTGTGACGTGTACTAAGAAGAAAATAAAATAAAATAACGAGCTAGAGCCTTGCTACTACAAGTGTAGTCTGCAGACCAGCAGCATCTAACTTCCAGGGAGCTCATCAGAAATGCACATTCTCAGGCCCTGCCCAGGACCTACTGAATGGGAAACTGCATTTTAACAAGATCCCCAGGGGATGCCTATGGTCGGGGGGTCAGGATTCACTCCAAAGATGGTTATTACTGCAGGGAAAAGGAAACATCTGTATTGAGACCTGAATGTTCTCAACTTCTGGAGATCTGTGTTCTAGGCAGAGGGAACAGCCAGTGTCCCACGTCGTAAAATATACTACTTAAAGGCACAACTAACTCGCTGGGTAACCTTAAGCAAGTCATTCCATCTCTCTAGGCCTCAGTTTCCCACCTGGAAAATCGAGGAGTTGGACTAAATAGAGGCTCTTTCAAACTGAAAAAAAAAAAAAAAAAATACAATCCTCCGAATAGAGGCTTTTGAGGCATCAAGAGTCAAATGACCAGCTAAGAAAGAGCTGTTGGAGGGAGTGTCAGGGCCCTGGAGTCCTCAGGTCACCCCAAGAGGCCCAGGCCTTTTCTATTACTCGGGAATATGGGTATCTCTGCTGTTTGAGGAATCCACAGCAAACTACTGTTACAAGGGCTCCATGTGAATGGCTGACCAGAGTAGACCCAGGAAGCTGGCAGGTCTTCCCATCCAGCCTCTGCTCTCAACTTCCTCCCTGTCACACCTCTCCCCTAGTTCTGGGAAGACCCAGTCCTTCCTCAGGCCGATACAACTGGCTCTGGGCCAGCCTAAGGGCCTCTGGGCTTGCTGAGTAGTAGAGAGAGGGGCTGACATGTCAACAAAATGCTCCCAAGTCAGTTAGTCACAGAGGTCTGGATTATGAGCGCTGGATATGCTAGAGTGATCCTGCAACTACTTTATCGATGAGGAGATTGAGACTTCAACTTATATTTCCAGTCATGTTTTGTTCACTCCCCTGGAAGGACTTCACCTGGCCACACATGTCACTTACTATAAGGCTATGATATTTTAAAATTCTGTGACCACACAAGACTAGTCACTCATATAGAAAACATGTCTGTATCTCCTCTACTTGGGCCAAGAAACAGCTCTAACTCTTGCCTATGACCCCAGGACCCCAGGAGCTCAGGAAAGTTTCCTTAGTTTGTTGACTGAAAAGATGAATGAATGAAAACTATAGGGATCTGTCTGCCCTTGGTGTGCTTTCCAGGTATTTCTTTACCCCTTCCTCCATTTTTTTTTCACACACTTTTACGAGTCCCCCCCAGAGGAAGTACTGGCTACAGAAGGCACTCATTGGGGAGGCTGCCAATGCCAGCCCTAGGACCGCAGAGAGCTCAGTGATGATGGGGCCTCAGCTCAGCTGCCTCCTTCTGAGATGGCCAGTCCCTGACAGATGCTCTAAGAGTCACCCTCACTGAGAGGAGCTCTTACTCTGCCCACAGGGCTGGCCCCCAGGCTGGGACACAGGCCAGAGTCTAGGAAGTGACCAAGGAACCATCCGCACTCTGGACAGGTGCTGGGAGGGGGCTTGGTTGGGGAAGGAGGAGACACTGACCAAGAGCCATGAGCTCATACACAAAACTCAGCCCATGAACACCCTTCTTCCAGGCCTTCTCAGATCTCCCAGCCCTAAATCCACCCCCAACCATCTTTTGGGGCCTCCTTTCCTTTCTAGCCTGGGGTTCAGGTGGCTCCTGCTCTGGCTTCTCCATGATTCCTCCCTGCACAATCAATTCTCCTGCAGTACAAGAAGGACCCACTCCTCCCTAGCTCAAATACCTTCAATAGCTCCTTTTATTATCTTCCTACGGCTGCCGTAACAAATTACCACAAACTTAGTGGCTTAAAGCAACACAAATTTACTATCTCACAGTCCCAAAGGTCAGAAGTCCAAAATGGGTCTCACTGGCCTAAAACCACGGTGTCAGCAGGGCTGTGTTCCTTTCTGGAGGCTCTAGGGGACAATCTGTTCTCTTTTTTTTGTGAGGACGATCAGCCCTGAGCTAACATCCATGCCAATCCTCCTCTTTTTGCTGAGGAGGACTGGCCCTGAGCTAACATCTATTGCCAATCCTCCTCCTTTTTCTCCCCAAAGCCCCAGTAGATAGTTGTATGTCATAGCTGCACATCCTTCTAGTTGCTGTATGTGGGACGCGGCCTCAGCATGGCCGGACAAGCAGTGCGTCGGTGCGTGCCCAAGATCCGAACCCAGGCCCTTAGTAGCGGAGTGTGCGCGCACTTAACCGCTAAGCCACGGGGCTGGCCCCGAATCTGTTCTCTTGTCTTTTCCAGATTTTAGAGGCTGCCTGTCTTCTTTGGTTCATGGCCCCTTCCTCCATCTTCAAAGCCAGCAATGTCTTCTCCTACTGCATCTCTCTGGTTCTCCCTCTTCCAGTTACAAGGACTTTTGCCAATACGTTAGGCCCACCTGGATAATCCAGGCTAATCTTCCCATCTCAAGGTCAGCTGACTAGCAATTTTAAATCCATCTGCATCCTTAATTCCCTTTTGCCACATAACCCAACATATTCACAGGTGCCAGGGATTAGGATGTTGACGTCTTTGGGAGCCATTATTGAACCCACCACCCTCCTTATCCCTTTCAATTTTGTTTTTACATGCCATGATATTTCCTTAAGTGAAATTTTGCACAGAAGCCCAACGAATAAAACAAATTAAGAAGAAATTGATTTGGCTGCAGCAGGATGAGATGGGCTATAGCTGCATCCTCTTGATCATTTTTCATTAGCCCTCAGGTCACCTCTGGAGAGCCTGAGAGACTCTACAGAGCACAGCTGCAAAACCACTAGCCAAGTTGAAGTCCAAAGCCTTATCCTGGCATTCAAGGCCTCAAAGAGCCTTTCTGGCTTTATTCTCTGCCATCAGGTCATCAAACCTGAGCCCCACCTCTGGGCCAGGCTCTGTGCTGGGCGGGAAGGACACCTGGATGCAGAGTCCTGGCCCCCAGGAAGCTCAGAGCCTGAATGGGGGGAGGATAGACAACTAAGGAGGCCACTTCAACCTCTCTGGTAAGTATCACAAGAGCAGAGGGAGCAGAGAGAAGAGGTGCTTGAGGAATCTTCCTGAAGGAGTAACAGCTTTGTGGAGTTAGCAAGGCAGAGAAGTGTGGAAACAAACTTAAATGCAGGATGGTAAGGAGAAAAATGTTCTCTATGTATATTCACTATACACACAGTACATACAATATATACTATATATATGTATAAATACTATAATACTCTAGTATATATACATAATATATATATAGCATATATATTCTAATAGTATTTATAGAATAAAGGATATATCTTACAATTTTTCTGATTTCATGCATCTATGTATGATTTATGAATATACATATACAGTAAATAAAAACATGGGAATGAAAACATGAATTTGAAGAGCCATCTCTGGGAAGAGAGAGGGTGAAAGGGAGGAGTACACAGGTATTTTATATTTGTTAGGTCTTATTTCTCAAGCTGAGTGATAGGTACACGGATATTTATATATTTATTCTCTAATATTTTGAATACATTAAGTACTTATAACAAAAAGAAAAAAAGGAAAGTGGGAAATGTTTTCTAGGTAAAAGTAACCAGCTTAGGTAAAAGTACCAGCTTGAGCAAAAGCCCAGAGACACGAAATAGCAAGACTAGTGATGCCTCCTCAACATGCCCACAGTCTCCCAAACTCCACAGTAACTTTTCCAAATCTTCGCTCCACCTCCTCCTACTTCACCCCCTTATGTCCAGCCTCAGCCTCCGCGGCCGACCTTTCTGACCAGAGCAGCCCCCTCCCCTATAAGACGGGCTCTCATCCCAGTTGCAAGCGTACACCTCTCGTCAGACGGTTCCATTCATGAACGTATGCTTCGCCCGGAGGCTGCAGACTCCAGGGAGGCTGAGCCGGGTCCAGCCCCAGAGCGTGGCTCGGAGGCCGGGGGCCGGCCGCTGCGGCTCTGGCCAGCAGGGGGCGCTGCGGGGCAGGCGAGGACCTGGGCTCGGCCCGCGAGCGGCGGGGACCCCGAACTCCGGCCCGCGCGGGACACGTCGCCCGCGGAGACACACGGGTCTCCAGGCGATAACTGTCCGCCTCGGCTTGATAGAAGAGGGTTGGCCGATGGGGGAGACAGTGGGAGGAAAACCCTCTCCTCGTTCCAAGACCCCAAGGCCCAGACAGGCGTCATGAATGTTTTGTAGCCGTTTATTAAAGGGGCTTGACTCGGTAGGCGAAAGCACGCAGCCGATTTTTCTTTCCCACCACTGCCCTGTCGAATGGATTCTGTGGACTCATTCTCTACTGTTCCTGGGTGAAGTCTCGGCAGGTCCCCAGCTTTTCTGAGAGTCTCCCGTTTATTTTCAGGTATCTAAGGGCAGGCCAGAGTTCCAGCAAAACTCCCCCTGTGGCAGCCATCTCTGCCTGGGACCCCTGCTGGCTGGGGAGGGGACTGGGCACCTCTCTTTCATCGCCTCGCTCTCCTGCTCCTCCGGCCCCTCCCTGGCTGCCTCTGCTCTCCAGGGCTGGGTGGGGGAGGAAGAGAAGTCACAGCCGGAAAGGTCCAACTACACTAGAGCCCTCTGGGCATGGAAGGTTCCAGATGCTGACACTTTCAGGAGCACTTTGATGGCTCCTTGGAGACCCACCCCACCATTCAGCTGCAGTAACCCTAAAAAAAGGGGGTGCCTCCTCCTTCGGGCTGCTTACAACCCCTCAGCTTCTGCAGTCCTCCTGACACCTCTAGCCTCCTTCTGCTGGGGTCCTGTAGGGCTTGGCAGTTGCTTGCTCAGCAAGAGCCCACAAGCCCATTGCAACCATGTGTCCTTCCGGCTCCCTCCTGGGCAGGACGCCCAGCTGCTGGGATTTGTAACAATCCAGGGCCTGGCCAGCCCGGATCTTACCTTAGCTCACTTAAAGAACATTATGTCTTAAAGGGACACAGAGCCCCTCTGTTTGAGCTACTGTTCCTGGGAACGCTGGTCTACCAGGGAGAGCCCCTCTTGGCAAGCATGTAGCCTTTGTGTCCCCTGTTTATATAAGCAACCCCCTCCCCGCCTGCGGTTGCAGGTGCACATTGCTGTCCAGCCAGCCGCCACTGGACATCCCTGTAAGTAACTCCCAATAAACCTATATGTCTCGTTTGCTGTCTCCGGGTCTTTTCTTTGGTCTCTCCGAGACCTACCCTGCACTGCTCACCCACCTGGGCCTGTGGCCAGACAGGTCCCCTCACCCATAAATGAAGCCCTCTTCCACGGGGTCCTTTTCAGGAAGGCCTAGGCCTACATTCTGCTTCTTTCTGTGGGGTCTACATGTGCCCTCCAGGAAACACGCTCACCACTGGAAGTGCAGCCCAGCCAAGAGCCCCTCTATTTGCCAGCTCTCACCAGATTCGACCCCAGAGCCTCCCCGTCCAAGACTCCCCAAATTGTTCTCTGAAAGCCTCTCCTGGGTTGAGGTGAGGAGGGCAGCTCCTCTGCTCCCTGGTGAGGTGTGGGTGGGAGGACAGGCAGAGTGAGTTCTCTGACAACTCTCTCCAAAGATTCTCCTCCCACGTTCCTGGGGGCTTTCAGCTTCCTCTCTGGGGCCGGCAGGTAGGTAAGAGGGTGGGTTTTAGCCCTGCTCTCCCGCCCTCAGAGTCCTGCACAGGTGATCCAACTTCTCACTTGAGAGGCAGCAGCTCTGGCAGTGTTTCTGCCTTTGGGGCCTCAGCTGAAATCATGAGGTGACTGGAAAAGCCTTTGTTTACATCTTATTAGTTTCCAGACTCTGCCTGAGAGCAGTGTCTCTAACCTCAGCCCAAAAGAGACCTCCTCAGAGTATCCACCAAAACACAAATCTGACTGTCACTCCTTGTGTAAAACCCCTCAGCCTCCAGCAGCTCCCGGTAGGCATGCTGCATTTCAGTTCCTGGGCTTGACAGACACTTCCAGAACCTCATGCTTTCTCTCACACCTTTGCCTTTCCTTCCGCCAGAAGAGTTCTAGTTCCGCTTCTCCACTTGGCTGACTCCTTGTGGTCTTTGAAGACCAGAGTCAAATGTCACCTCCTCCAGGAAGCCTTCCCTGACACCACCTCCACTGTGCTCCCCCAGGCCTTGTCACAAATGGTGTTTTGTTGTAATTACCTCGATCTACACCTATCTTCTCACTAGATTCTGAGCTCTTTGAGGGCAAAGATGGTATTTGTTTTGTTGACTGTCTAAATTTTTGATATGAAAAACACCAAAAAGAAAGTCAAAATCACTCATGAGCCCACCACTTCTTTTTGATATCATAGAAAGGACAAAGAATCTCCTTTCTCCTGTCTGCCCCACCTACCTCCACTGACAACCACTTCTACTTAAGAAAGTGGTATGTTTCCTTATTGCCTTTCCCCAGCACGCACACGTACACACAATTTTATAATTCTTACTATATACCTTGGTCTGCAGTTTCCATTTTCACTTAACAGTCTATCTTGGGTATCTTTCCATGTTAGTGCATATGATTCTACCCCATTCTTTTTTTTTTATTATGTATATAAATAAAACATAAAATTTGTCATTTTAACCATTTTTAAGTATACAATTCAGTGACATTAATTACATTCACAACATTGTGCAACCATCACCACTACTTCCAAAATGTTTCATCACCTCAAACAGAAACTCTGTACCCATTAAGCAATAACTCCTCATCCTCCCCCCACAACCTCTGGTAACCTCTAATATACTGTCTATCTCTATGACTGCCTCTTTTTTTTTTTTTTTTTAGGAAGATAGTGCTGAGCTAACATCCGATGCCCATCCTCCTCTTTTGCTGAGGATGATTGGCCCTGGGCTAACATCCGTGCCCATCTTCCTCTACTTTATATGGGACGCCGTCAAGCATGGCTTGACAAGCGGTACATCGGTCCATGCCCGGGATCTGAAGCTGTGAGCCGCGAGCTGCCGTATTGGAACATGTGAACTTAACTGCTACGCCACCGGGCTGGCGCCTGCCTCATTCTTTTTCAATGGCTGAATATTATTCCACAGTGGAAGACATCATCATTTACTTAACCATTCTGTACTGATGGACATTCAGGGTGTTCCCAATTTTTTGATAATTCAAACAATGCTGCAACAGATACCCTCATGCATAATACATGTGGGAATCTTTTGGTAGAAGGCCCAGGAGTGGGGCTGCTGGGCCATAGAGTGTGTGCATTTAAAATCTAACAATACTTACTGGCCTGTGCATCACAGCTATCTTTAGCATGACGGTTCCTGACCCCCGTCCTCAGATATTCCCAGTTTACTAAGGATGAACTGGGGTCCAGCAACCTGGATTTTTATAAACATCCTACCTGATCTTTGTGATGTGAGACCATACAATGAGAAACACGTCTGTGGGGCCTGGATCTGCTACATTCCTGGGTCCCCAGCATCCAGCCCTGAGTCTGCCCACAGAGAGCAGGTTTCCCCCCTGGAGCGATATCATAAACTCCAGTGCCCCTACCCACACCATGCTGCCACCACGCCAAGGCTGCCCTGCTGAGTCATGGGGCACAGTGTGTTGGCCCCTGGGGTGACAAAGCCTCTGAGGGAGGCTTGATGGACTGTGTGTCTCCCAGCCTGGAAGCCCTGAGTCACCCCGGTTTACCAGGCAGCTCCCAATTCTGTGACCTGTTAGCTTTGCCCTTTGTGGGAGGTAAACTCATCACTCATTGGAATCAAGGCATCCCAAGGCAAAGGCTGCCTTATCTCCCTGGGAAAATCGTGACTCACACACTGGAGTGGTGGGTGGAGCACAGAGAGCCCCAGAGGAGAAAGAGAAAAGAGACAGAAACAAGGATGGATTCGGGGGAAAAATTAAAAGGTGAAGGAAAAAGAGGAGAGAGGAAGAGAAACAGACACACAGAGAGAAAAGAGGCTGAGAGAAAGAAGACCAGAGTTAGAGAGGAGACACGGGAAGGAGAAGTGGAGGGAAAAGGAGAAAATAGGAAGGAAAGAGAGAGAGAAAAGGAAGAGGGAAGAGAGAAGACAGGAGAAAGAATAGAGAACATGGAGCAGGAGGTGGGGTGCGTTCCTTAGCTGGTATTTTGGATCAGTCCAGAAAAAAGTGCTCATGCTTCAGATGCCAGGAAGACACAGGTGGTCGAGATGGCTTGGCTTGTTTCTCAGGCCCTGCCTACAAGCCAGCTCAAGTTTTCAGCCCTTGCCTGCAGTTCCGGCAGCCCTCTGGGGGGTCAGACTCTGGACACGGGGGCAAAAACATACTCAGGGCAGCCACACCTTGTGTGCCCGGGTGGTGGGCACAGCTTTCTTAGTCATTTGGTGACAAGGAATAAGATCCTCTAAAAAGGTGCATAATCCTTGCCTAGTGTCTTAGCTACAAAAGATGCTTGTTGCAGAGCTATTTATAGTAAAGGAAAAAAAGGAAAGAAAGAAGGAAGGAAGAAATGAAATGTGGCTTAATAGATTTATGATATATTTATACAACAGTGCTATGGAGTCGTTACAAATGGTTCAGAAGAACTCTTAATATGAGGGAAATCCTCACAATACTGGATGAAAAAATAAGTGCATACATGTTTATATCAATCTTTAAAATGGTATGATTCAAATTATATTAGTGGATACGTGTGTAGTGGGGGTGGCACAACCTCTGCCCCGGCTCAACGTCTTCTCGAAGTTCAGTTCTGTTCAGCTCTGTGCTAAGAGATAGTTGGTTTTTTTGACAATCTCAAGGGCAGACCCTACCCCTTCCCTACTGGCCCTGTTCACTCCCTTTTGGGGAAATTCCCATTAAAGTCTTTCCAGGGGGGTAATTCCTGGTCCCTGCTTCCACCACAGAAGCCCGAGTGATTGGATTCTTTTCTACCTGCCCCTGGTATAGCCAGGGGCCCGCCTGTGACCACAGCAGCAGAAGCTGTCTAGTTCTGTGGTGTCATCCTGGTCAGGCTCTTACTGCCGGGCGCCCTGAGCTCCTGGTCCCCATCCTCATCCTCAGTGAACATTGATAGACTTCTAAGAAATTCCCTTTTTGTTTAAGGAGCTCTTGCTTGCTGTGTGAGAAGGCACCCATGTGCAGTAATCAGCTGGGGCCTACACACTGGGCTGGGCAGCCCGTGAATGAGGAGCTGGACTCAATTCGGTTAATTCCTCTCCAGGAACCTAAAGAAGATGAGCTGGCAGATGTCCTGAAGACAGGCCATGGAGGTGCTCTGCTCAGCGACAGTGGGCAGCAGTAAACAATAACTAGCCTCCATGTGGTGCCTGGGCCAGAGGCTGCCAGCGTGCCGTGAAAAAGAGGGTCTGGGGAGGAGAGAGAGGGTATCCAAGCTTTGCCTCAGACTGGACCGCAGAGAGGCTTTCAGGGCTTCAAGAGATGTCTCAGAAAGGGAGGGAGGAGGGGCCTACTAGGAGCAGGGACCTAAGGGCTCTGGAGGTCCCGGGACTTGGGGCACCACCCACACTGGTTACTTTGTCCCACTTCGTCTTTACTGGGCAAGATTCCATCAGAAATTCTTAGATAAGAAGAGTCTCTGGGTGTGTTTTTGGGAGTAACGTGGGAAGATGGTTGGAAAGATGGCACCCCGCTCCACAGCTGGTCTGGTGGGGGAACCCTGGGGCAGGAGTCCGTAGCAATGATACATATATATTTTTGTAAACTGTTTATTGAAGTATAAGTTTACACACAAAAGAATGTACCCAAGTAATTGTCACAAAAAGTAAACACACCTGTGTGACTATCACTCAGCCCAAGACAAAGAACATTACCAGCATGTCAGAAGCCCCCCATTGGTTGGCAGTGATTTTAAAGAGGGAAGTGGGCAGGGTCTGAGAGCAAAGGAGGAAGGAAGGGCAAGATCCTCCCAGGTACCAGCCTGGGCTGATGTGTGGTCCGGAGACTCAGCAGGAGGGCCCCTGCTTTATTAGCAGCAGCTGGTGAACTGGCCTGCATGCGGATCTCAGCGACACACCACACACCTGGTGTTCGGAGTGGCCCTTGGGAACTTGGTGAGCAGGTTATTAGCCCCAGGCAGCCCTACAAAGAAAGACAAGGAATAGGGTGTTTGCAGAGGCTCACAGACCAGTTAGGGCTGGGCCGAGAGCACGAAGGCAAACAGGGAAGAGGATGGCTTCCTGGTGGGGCTGGAGGGTGTGTGTTCACGAGGGTCTGGGAGTAGCCAGTCACAGGGGAGTGGCTGCAGCAGACACACTATTTACTCCCTGAAGTTTCTGTTTGTCCAGGGATGATTCACCTGAGTTCCACTGATCAGCCCCTCCTCCTTTTCCCCCACTGTGAGCACCTGTATGGGGGACAGAAGGGCACCATGGAACAAGCACAGCTGTGACATCAGGGAGACCTGCGTTTGAACCCTGACTCTAGGCTGTGTGACTTTAGGAAAGTCACATTCCCTCTCTGATCTCAGTTTCCTCATCAACAAAATGGGACAACAGCATGTCCCTCATAAGATTGTTGTCAAGAGGAAATGAGATAATCCATGTAAAATGCCTGACACTGGGTGGGCCTTAGCAAATATTGATTCCTTTCCTTTGTCACTTTTTCATTTAGCAAATATTTATCTGGGGCCTAGTATGTAGCAGGCAACTGTGCTAGGTGCCGGGAAAAGAGTGGTGAACAAAACAGGTATGGAGATGGGCTGCCCTCATGGAGCTTAGAATCTAATGAGTGGGACAGACCTTCAATCAATAAACAAACACGCATCATGAGGGAAAAGCACAATGTGTTATGAAAAAGAATACCAGTAGTGACTTCCTTTAAACAGAGAGGTCAGGGAAGGCCTCCTGGGGAAGGTGACATTTAAGCTGAGACCTAAAGGATGAGCATGAACCAGGCATTTTGGAGAGCAGTACCCTGAGGGGCTAATGGGCACAGGTTTTACTTCCAGATGTACATGGGTTTCAAAACCTGGTTCACTAGTTACTCAAGCTGTGGCCCTTTACACAAGGCCCTTTACAATCTGGGCCTCAGCTTCACCTTCTATAAAGTGTGGCTCAAAATACCTACTTTACAGGGGCCGGCCCGGTGGCGCAAGCGGTTAAGTGCGCGCGCTCCGCTGCGGCGGCCCGGGGTTCGCTGGTTCGGATCCCGGGCGCGCACCGACGCACTGCTTGGTAAGCCATGCTGTGGCGGCGTCCCATATAAAGTGGAGGAAGATAGGCACCGATGTTAGCCCAGGGCCGTCTTCCTCAGCGAAAAAAGAGGAGGATTGGCGGATGTTAGCTCAGGGCTGATCTCCTCACAAAAAAAAAAAAAAATACCTACTTTACAGAGTTGTGGGGTGAAACCCAATCGCATATATAGGGTGCCCTGCATGGAGTCTGGCACATGGCGGGTACTCAGCAGAATCAGTTCCCTTCCTGTCCTGGCTCATGATGGATTGTCAAGTGGCTGACACAGAGACAATGCATGCACACGTGTGCACACATATATGTGCATGCACAGTGTGCGCACACACATGTACATTCAAGAACACGTATGTTGGGACACAGATGGCTCACTCAAGCTGGGTATTTGAGGAGAGTTTAGTAAAGGGACTTTTTACAAAGATATGCAGGGTTTGGGGAGAGCAACAGGGCTAGCAACAGTGGAGGCATGTTGGAGGTGAGGAAGAGAATAATTACCAGAACCCGAGAGAATAGGTGTGCGGGGAGGGCGTCTGACAGGAGCTGGGACCTTTAGAAGAGGGAGGCAGCTGATTTACAGGAACTGGGCAAGGAGGGATCTGAGGGAATAATTGCTCTGACCTCAGCCTCCCCTTGCCCTCTGATCTCCTGCTAGGCCTCCCATTGGCCCAACTCAGATGGAAGCCAGAGGGCCTGGGAGCCTGTGGATGGAACCCATAAGGATCAGCAGGGAGGCTGGCAGTGCTTTGAGCCCTGGTTTGGCAGTGCAGGGAGAGGTCAATGCAGCAGGCTCTGGAGCCAGATTGCCTGGATTTGACTCCTGGTTTAGAAAAACAGCCTTTCTCAGCTCCGATTTTCTCACCTGCATAATGGGGATGATTTTAATCTTCCTTATAGGGTTGCAGTGAAGATAAATGAGATAATTTACCTTTATTTATCTGTTTTTTTAGTGAGGAAGATTGGCCCTAGGCTAACATCCGTTACCAATCTTCCTCTTTTTGCTAAGGAAGATTAGCCCTGAGCTAACATCTGTGCCCATCTTCCTCTATTTTGTACGTGGGACGCCTCAATAGCATGGCTTGATAAGTGGTGCATAGGTCTGAGCCCAGGATCACGAACCTGTGAACCCCGGCCACCGAAGCGAAGTGTGTGAACTTAACCACTACGCCACCGGGGCAGCCCTGATAATTTACTTTTATATTACCATTCCCTACTGACAAGAGATTCTCACATATTGAGGTACATGGGGTAACTATTTGGGTTCAAAACTGATTCGGCTTGAACTAAAAAGCCTGACTTGTGGCCTATCAAACATACATTGTACATCTGCTTAACCATTAAAGTAAAGAATACACTCTCTTATGATAAGAATGCCTACTTCCCCTCCTATGCCCTATTGGTAATGCCTACATTAATCCCTTTCCTGGCATCACGGTCATGTTGACCTGCTAATTGGCAATTGAATACCTTTTGAAATTTTGATGAAAATGTATCCTGGGTGTGTTTAATGTATGTTTGTTCTACAAAGATATAAGACTGTACTGAAAACCCTGCTTCTCGGGAACGCTTTCTAAGGCCTTCCCGGGTTATAATCCTCACTCTGGCTCAAGTAAACTCACCTTATGTCTCTTGTCTATAGAATGGTTATTGGTTATTTTGCACTGACGCTACTCTGGGCATCTTGACTCCTGCTCCTTGCAAGGGGCGTCTTTGGGGTTAAAAGGCCCACGAGCTGGTGAACTCGAGGCACCCCTGGCCTCCAGCCTTGGTCTGTGTCCCTGCAGTCAAGGCGAACCTGAGCAAGTTCTAACCTCTACGGGGAAGCTCTGGCTGCCTCCTGCCTCCAGAGAGGAGCTTGCTGGGTCTGCGGCCCCATCAGGGAGAGGGCTTCAAACAGAAGCCCAGCCACGCTTTCTCCCCATGGGAGTCTCTGGGGATGGGCACCCGCGCCTGCCCTGTGCTTGGCGCTGACCGTACAGATTCCTTTCCGAGACTCTGTAGGGGCATCACAACTCCCCTTTTTGAGCTGAAGAATGCGAGGCTCCCAGAGTTAAAGGGACTTCCTTCTAAATAAAGACTTCCCCTGGGTGGAGTTGGGGGACTTCCCAGGGGCAAAGGAGCACACGATGATTGATTCTGCAGTTGGTCCATTGAGGCAGTGCAGTCTCTGGAGTTTATACGGTGGCCTTTCCATCCAGAGGCTGCCTCAGCCAAAGATGATCAAAAGGGGACGTCCCTCCTTGCTCCTGTCACAGACCTCCTTTCAGTTCCTCCTCTCACTCGGCACCTCGCTCCTGCCTCGGGGCCCTGTGTGCCCCTCCCTACCCCATCCTCCTTCTCCTCACCTTTCAGACCTCACCCCGGGAAGGCTTCACCGCCCTTGCTCCCCATGAAGGAGCCCACTATTATCTGTATGCTCTCACAGTTTCTCGCTCTTTCCTCTCGGGGCACCAACCATGCTGCGTAACCAGATATTTGTGTGGTTATTCGATTAGCCTGTGCCCCCGCTGATAGTGAAATCCATGAGGTCAGTTCTTGTCCTCCAGTTCGCTACTCTTTTCCCAGTGCCTGGTGCCATGTCTGACACATAGTAGGCCCTCAGATATCTGTGTCCCCCCTCTCCATAAGGGGAAGAACTCTACCTGCTACCAGTGTTGTTCTGAAGATGAAATGGGGCAAAGCGCTCCAGGGTTCCTGGCCCAAAGGCACTGGTCCAGTCCTGGACCAGTCTCTAAAGACCTGGATATTTCTCAAGTGGGTGTGGAGCAGAAGGAAAGGAAGAGGGTCCTTGGGGGTTGGCAGGGGTCTCCCCCACTGTGGGACTCACAAAGGGAGCCTTGTGTGGGAGCGGTGGAAGGATGCCTCGTGGGACAGCTGGGCCCGGGGCTGCCAGGCCTGGGCTGGGCACTCTGCCACAGGCAGCCCTCTGAGGGCCCTTTCATCTGAGCCCCAGCTGCCACTTGGCTGGCGGGCCCAGAGCCCAGCCGCCTGGAGAGGAGAGGGGCTGGCGGCTTCGTCTCAGGAAGAAGAGCAAAGAGTGGGAGGAACAGGAGGAGGGCAGAGGGAAGCATGCTCGCTCTTGGAACCAGGCCAAAGGGAAATAAGATCCCCTCACAGGCAACACCAAAGGCTGTTTGAATTTTTTTCTTGCCGTAGCATCAAGCAAGACAGGATTGTAGGTACCACCTCAGACAACGTCCCAACCCCCACCATCTTATGGGTGGACAACAGAGGCCCAGAGAGGAGCAGGGTCTTGCCCAAGGTAACACATGAATGGCAGAGCCAGAACTAGAACCGGTCTCTTATCTCCCGGTGCTGATGACTCTGAAAGAGGCACCTCATCTCTGGGAGGCTTGGGGGTCCTCACATATAAAATGAAGATGCTAATTCCTATTTTGAATGATGAGGGTCAAACATGCTAATGGATATAAAAGCAAGAGGAGGACCATTTGAGTTGGTCCTCAAAAACTGTGTAGGAGTTTTCCAGAGGGAATGAGCTGGTGGAGAAAGGCATTCTGAGCAGAGGGAACAGCATAAACAAAGGTGGGAAGGCATGGGAGTGTACAGGTTGTGTTTCAGAGTAGCTGGGGCTGAGGAAGAAACAGGAAGTGGGGCTAAAAGCCCCAGGTGCTTTGTGCTGTCAGAAGTGCCCGCTGTCCCTCTGAGTGCCCTCCTGTCTGGGGTGATGACCCTTCAGAACTTAGCCTCCTGGTGAAGTCATCCTGGCCCATGCAGCCATCAGCCCTCTGCGGAGTGGGTCTACACAAGGGGAAATGGGCACTTGTGCTGTGCGGAGCCTGTGGGAGGGCAGGAAAGCCTGCCTTGAGGAGGTCACAGCTGCCTCCCCATGCTCAGTCCCATTTGCAGAGTCAGAATGTTCAAGGTACATACTCTGCCCAGTGTCTTAGTCCATTTGGGCTGCTATAACAAAAACACCATAAACTGAGTGGCTTATAAACAACAAACATTTATTTTTCACAGTCTGGAGGCTGGGAAGTGCGAGACCATGGCACGAGCAGGTTCGGTGTCTGGTGAGAGCCTGCTTCCTGGTTCATGGATAGTCGTCTTCTCCCTGTGTCCTCATATGGTGGAAGGAAGGGGCTAGCAAGCTCTCTGGGGGTCTCTTTTAAAAGAGCACTAATCCTCTGCTGCGGCGGCCTGGGGTTCAGATCCTGGGCGTGAACCAATGCACCACTTCTCAAGCCATGCTGTGGCGGCGTCCCATATAAAGTAGAGGAAGAAGGGCATGGATGTTAGCCCAGGGCCAGTCTTCCTCAGCAAAAAGAGGAGGATTGGCAGATGTTAGCTCAGGGCTGATCTTCCTCTCACACACACACAAAAAAAAGTATTAAAAATGTCTATATTACCTAAAGCAATCTACAGATTCCATGCAATCTCAATCAGAATCCCAATGACATTCTTCACGGAAATAGAAAAAAGAATACTAAAATTTATATGGGGCAACAAAAGACCCCAAATAGCTAAAGCAATCCTAAGAAAAAAGAACAAAGCAGGAGGCATCACAATCCCTGACTTCAAAACATACTACAAAGCAATAGTAATCAAAACAGCATGGTACTGGTACAAAAACAGACACACAGATCAATGGAACAGAATTGAAAGCCCAGAAATAAAACCACACATATACGGACAGCTAATTTTCGACAAAGGAGCCAAGAACATACAATGGAGAAAGGAAAGTCTCTTCAATAAATGGTGTTGGGAAAACTGGACAGCCACATGCAAAAGAATGAAAATGGACCATCTGCTATCGCCATTCACAAAAATTAACTCAAAATGGATCAAAGACCTGAAGTGAGACCTGAAACTATAAAACTCATAGAAGAAAATATAGGCAACACACTCTTTCACATTGGTCATAAAGGAATCTTTTCGGATGACATGCCTACCCAGACTAGGGAAACTAAAGAAAAAATAAACAAGTGGGACTTTATCAGATTAAAGAGCTTCTACAAGACAAACGAAACCAGAATCAAGATGAACAGACAACCCACCAGCTGGGAGAGAATATTTGCAAAACATACATCTGACAAGGGGTTGATCTGCATAATATATAAAGAACTCACACAACTGAACAAGAAAAAAACAAACAACCCGATCAAAAAATGGGCAGAGGAAATGAACAGACACTTCTCCAAAGAAGATATACAGATGGCCAATAGGCACATGAAAAGATGTTCAACATCATTAATCATCAGGGAAATGCAAATCAAAATAACACTAAGATATCACCTCACGCCCGTTAGAATGGCTATAATCACCAAGACAAAAAACAACAAGTGTTGGAGAGGATGTGGAGAAACAGGAACCCTCATACACAGCTGGTGGGAATGCAAACTGGTGCAGCCTCTATGGAAAACGGTATGGAGAGTCCTCAAAGAATTAAAAATAGAGATGCCCTATGATCCAGCCATCCCACTACTGGGAATCTATCCAACGAACCTGAAATCAACAATCCAAAGAGGCTTATGCACCCCTATGTTCATTGCAGCATTATTCACCATAGCCAAGAAGTGGAAGCAACCTAAGTGTCCCTTGACTGACGACTGGATCAAGAAAATGTGGTATATATACAATGGAATACTACTCAGCCATAAAAAAAGACAAAATCGTCCCATTTGCAACAACATGGATGGGCCTGGAGGGTATTATGTTAAGTGAAGTAAGCCAGAAAGAGAAATACAAACACTGTATGATCTCACTCATATGTGGAATATAAACCAACACATGGACAGACAAAACTGTATTGTGGTTACCAGGGGCAATGGGGGTGGGCACAAGGGGTGAAGGGAGTCATATATATGGTGATGGCCAAACAAAAATGTACAACCCAAAATTTCACAATGTTAAAAACTATTAAAACATCAATTAAAAATAAATAAATAAATGAGCACTAATCCCATTCATGAGGGCTCCACCCTCATGACCTACTCACCTCCCAAAGGCCCCACCTCCAAATACCATCACACTGGGGATGAGGTTTCAACATATGAATTTGTGGGGGACGCAAACATTCAGATCATAGCACCCAGATACAAAACAATTCTTCATGGTTCTAGAAAGAGAATTTGGGAGTGAGAAAGACATGGTGTCGAAGCTGGCCTCTGCCAATTACCAGCTGTGTGGCCTTGGAGCCATTCACTTAATCTCTCCGAGCCTTGGTTCCCTCATCTGTAGAGTAAGTTTAACTGCTTGGAAGGATTGATTCAAGTGTCTGTGTTCAGTGCAGGTGCTCAGCACATGATCATTTTCCTTTCATTTCCCTCCTTCACTTGGCACAGCTGACCCCTCTTCTGGGAAGAATCCCCCACAGGCCTCTCTCAACAAACCTCTCCCTCCACCAAGAGCCAGCTTACATGCCACGTCTTCCATGAAGCCCTCCCAGATCTTCCAAATTGAAAAGCTGACTTCCTCACGGAATGCCTGCCTTGCTCTTGTCTTATGTTGCCTTTTCTTTTTTCAAAATTTTCTCTTTTATATTTTCTTATGTTCATTGCAACTAGTGACGTAATACAAAGATATATTAAGAAAAAAAAATCAGGGGCCAGTCCGGTGGCACAAGCTGTTGGGTGCGCATGCTCCGCTGCGGAGGCCTGGGGTTCACCGGTTCAGATCCCGGGCGCACACCGATGCACCGCTTGTTAAGCCACGCTGTGGCGGCGTCCCATATAAAGTAGAGGAAAATGGGCACAGATGTTAGCCCAAGGCCCGTCTTCCTCAGCAGAAAAAGAGGAGGATTGGCATTGGATGTTAGCTCAGGGCTGGTCCTCACACAAAAAAAAATGGGGCCGGCCCGGGGGCGCAAGCGGTTAAGTGCTTGCGCTCCGCTGCGGCGGCCTGGGGTTCGCTGGTTTGGATCCCGGGCATGCACCCACGCACTGCTTGGCAAGCCATGCTGTGGCGGCATCCCATATAAAGCGGAGGAAGATGCGCACCAATGTTAGCCCAGGGCCAGTCTTCTTCAGCATAAAAAAAAAAAGAAAAAAATCAACAATCTCTTCTCTCCATTTCTACCTCCACCCTACTGAATAACCAATGGTAACACCCAGTATGTATCATTCTACACCTTTCTGATTATATGCTGACATAAATAGATATAAGCTCATATAAGAGGAGGTTTATGTTTATGGCTTTACACAAATGGATTCCCACTGTATACACTGCACTAAAATTTATTTTTAATTGCTTAATAAATCATGGATAAACGAATAGATATTAATCCACCTCATTCTTTTTAATTGCTGCATAGTGTTCCAAGGCATGGACAAATCGTGGTTTATTCAACCATACTTCTGTATATCTAATTTTTGCCACCACAAAGAAAACAATGATAAACATATTTGTTCATAAATCCTTTCAGAGTAGTGCTTTTATTTCTATTGGATAGATTCTCAAAATTAGGAATATTGGGTCAAATGGCATCTGTATTTTTTTGTTTTAGTAGATATTACCATATTACCTTTCAAAAAGATCACAGCAGGTCACACTTCAACCAGCAAAGTTTGAGGAGCTGTTTTCCTGCATCCTCATCCCCTCTGGCATATTGCTATTCTTCTCAATATTAGAATGATGGATGAAAAATAGTACAACATTGCTCCTTTGATTGCATTTCCTCAACCCCTACTAAGTTTCAGTAACTTTTCATTTCAGCTATTTTATTTTCCATTTCTAGAAGTTCTATTTGGCTTTTTTCAAATCTGCCCAGTCATTTCTAACCATGTCTTCTTGCTCTTCATTCAGGTTTTAAATGCACCCTTATATTTATTTAAGCACATTAAGCACTTATTTTATATACCATGTCCAAGAATCTCAATATCTGAGGTGTCTGTGGACCTGTTTCTGTTGCTTCTTGCTCACGATACCTTGTTTCATTTTGTGGTTTGTGACTTTTGATCGTGAGCTTGCGTTTGTTGGACTGCTATCTGTGTGGGTTCTTTGAGGCTTGGTTTGACTGCGGCTTTCCTCCAGGAATGGTTTTCATTTTCTTTGTCAGGCATCAGAGGGCACTACCAACCCAGGTCCAGTTTAAATTAAATTCCTGGTTGTTGTTGCTGTTGTTGACCATGAAAAAAGTGACCAGATTTATTTCAGCTCCAGCCTATAGCCAAAAATTTTCAGGGGAGACTTTTTTCCACCTAGAACCAAGGAATGAGACAGGGAAGTTTCCACAGCACGCACCTTTGAGTGGCAAATTTTTATTCATTTACCCTTTTTTTGTGTGTGTGTGAGGAAGATCGGCCCTGAGCTAACATCTGCCAATCCTCCTCTTTTTGCTGACGAAGACTGGCCCTGGGCTAACATCCATGCCCATCTTCTTCCATTTTACATGGGATCCGCCACAGCATGGCTTGCCAAGTGGTGTGTTGGTGCGCGCCTGGGATCCGAACCGGCGAACCCCGGGCCGCCGCAGTGGAGCGCGCACACTTAACCACTTGCGCCACCAGGCCAGCGCCTCATTTACCCTTTTATAGTCTCTGATCTGATATCTTATGTTGTGAGTGGCCCAGATTTTGTCTTCTACTCTCTCTCCCCTTAAAATAAAAGTTCTATATCACTCAGGGTTGGAGATAACCTCAGGGAAGCCCATGGAATCACGGCTTGGTCATCTCAGAGCACCTCATAGCATTTCCTTGACTTTGTTGCCAGCTCAAACATAAAGATATACACATATTCAATATTTTCAATCTCAATTTTGAGATGCTTTGTAGCAGGATGATTTGAGAATATCTAGTCTTCCACATTACTGGAAACAGAAGTCCAGGATGTTTTCATGTGCTCACTTACTCTTTTATTAAAGTTATTTGCACTCATATCTTTAGGACAGAGACATGTCTCAGGCACCTATGTCCCCAGCACCCAACCCCTAGCCAAGGTCGGTATCAGTAATTTGTGGTTGAATAAATGAAGTGACAACACACAACCCACATGGAAGGAGGGAGAAGAAGGTATTGGAAAGGTAGCCATGGCTGGATGGAGTGATGCTGGACGGGTAGTGTCATGGAGTCTGGGGGAACGGGCACTGATATTCACTGAGTCCACTCTAGGAAAGGCCTGTAAATGCGTCATTCTAGTGTTTCCCAAATTTCCAAGATGACAAGAGGCTTGTTAAATATCCAGATTCCCAGGCCCCTCCTTGTGATTTGGTTTCAGTATTCTGGAGGTGGGGCCCGGAATGGTTTAACAAGCGCTCTAGGTGAGTCTTAGCATCAGGGAAGTTTGGCAAACATGATAGATTATTTCACTTAATTTAATTCTCACAAAACCCCACCAGAGTAAGTACTTGCATGTATCTTACAAAGAGAAAATCTGGGCTCAGAGAGGGGAAGTGATGATGGTCACACAGCTGGTAAATGGCAGGTCCAGGGTCCCATTCCCAGTTGTCTCACTCCAAAGCTGTATCTTTTTTCACCAGATACTGATTGGTTATTAGGATTATTTTTTCCCAAGTTTGTGAACCATTAGTTTATTAGTTTATGACCAAGAGTCATGTTTTTTTTCTTTTTTATTGTGGTAAAAACCACACCACATTAACTTACATCTTAACCATTTTTAAGTGTACAGTTCAGTAATGTTAAATACATTCACGTTGTGAAACAGATCTCTAGAACTTTTTCATCTTGCAAAACTGAAACTCTATACCCATTAAACAATTCCTCTTTTCCCCTAGTAACAACCATTCTACTTTCTGTTTCTATTAATTTGACTACTTTAGATACCTCATATAAGTGGAATCATATAGTACTTGTCTTTTTGTTACCGGCTTATTTCATTTAACATACTGTCCTTATGGCTCATCCATGTTGCAGCATGTGACAGGATTTCTTTCCTTTTTAAGGCTGAATAATATTTCATCGTATATATATACCACATTTTGTTTATCCATCCCTCGATGGACATCTGGGTTGCTTCTACCTGTTGGCTATTGTGAATAATGCTGCTATGAAAATGGGTCTGCAAATATGTCTTTGAAATTCTGCTTTTAATTCTTTTGGATATATACCCAGAAGTGGAATTGCTGGATCATATAGTACTTCTATTTTTAATTTTTTGAGGAACATCCATAGTATTTTCCATAGCAGTTGTATTAAGTCAATTTTTTTAGACTTGATTCTTCAGAACAGTTTTAGATTTACAGAGAAATTGAGAAGATAGTACAGAGAATTCCCATATACCCCACACTCAAGTCTCCCCTATTCTTAACATATCACATTAGTATGGTACATTTGTTACAACTAATGAGTCAATACTGATACACTATTATTAACTAAAGTCAACAGCTTATTCATATTCTCTTAGTTTTCACCTACTGTCCATTTTCCATTCCAGGATCCCACATTACATTACATTCAGTTGTCATGTCTCCTTAGGCTACTCTCAGCTGTGGGAGTTTCTTAGATTTTCTTTGTTTTGGATGACCTTGACAGTTTACTGGTCAGGTATGTTGTAGGATGCCCCTCTATGGGAATTTGTTTGATGTTTCTTCTCAGGATTAGACTGGGGTTGCCGGTTTTTGGGAGGAAGATCTCAGAGGTAAAGTGCCATTGTCATCACATCACATCAAGTACATACTATCCTCACAATTTATGACTCTTGACGTTGACCTTGATCATCTGGCTGAAGAAGTGTTTGTCAGTTTCTCCACAGTAAAGTTACTCTTCTTTTGCCCCCTTTCCAGACTGTCCTCTTTGGAAGAATGTGGCTAAGCACAGCCCATACTTCGGGAGTGGAGAGTTTTGCTCCTCCTCTTTTTTATTTTTATTTTTGGTGAGGAAGATCAGCCCTGTGCTAACATCTGCCAATCCTCCTTTTTTTTTTTTTTGCTGAGGAAGACTGGCCCTGGGCTAACATCCATGCCCATCTTCCTCCACTTCATATGGGACGCTGCCACAGCATGGCTTGCCAAGCGGTGCGTCCTGTGCGCGCCTGGGATCCGAAAAGGCGAACCCCTGGCCCCCAGCAGCGGAGTGCGCGCACTTAACTGCCTGCGCCCCCACGCCCACCTCTTGGGTTATGTGTTAACAAGTAAAAAAACCCACACAACAGGCATCTAGGCTTTGCACTTTTAGCAGCTGATGGCGGTGTTTAAATAGGCCACACCTGCTATCTCCTGGAGCTTCACTCTTCTCATCTGTAAAATGGATGTTGCTAGTCCTTCACCCCTAGGACTGTAGCGAGTAGAAAGTCTGTTGTCAGTGTCGGTTCCCTCTGCCTCCCCCATTTGGCTGTCGGGGAACCCTAGGCGAGAGAGGAGCAGTGACTAGCCTAGGGTCTCACGGCAAGCCCGACGGACTCCGGGCCAATCCGGGCTGTAAGCACACCCTGCGTCCAGCCTGCCCCACCCCGGGGCGGGGAGCTAGGTGCACTTCCGCCCGCCGCAAGTACCTTGCACGTGGCGGGCTTGGGCGGGACGCGCGAGCGGCGACGGGCTGCACAGTGCCAGCCGCGTCTGGGACCGGGACGATGAGCCTGACCGCGGCGCCCCGCTCCGTGCGGCCTGGGAAGGCCGCGCCCCCCACTGGCCCGCCGGGGGTGAGTGCACAGCCCGGAAAGACGGGGGCCGGCCCCGTCAGCGCGCCTCCCCCGCCGCCTCTCCCTCCTTCCAGTGCCCCTCGTCCGCTCCCTCCCCAGGTCTGCGTCCCCCTGCGTCTGGCGCGCCGTCTCCACCTCTGGCTGGGCGTCTCTTTCTCCTTGGCGGTTCCTCCGCTTTTGATCTCTGTCCTTCCGCACCACGGTCTCCCTTCCCGTTCCGGCTCGCTCCAGCCTCTCCTCTGCCCTCTTTCCCGCTTGGCTGCGTTTGTTTGTCTCCTCCCTCTCTTCTCGCTCTTTGTTTTAGCTGTTCTCTGTGTGTCTCTTCCCTCAATCCCCTGGCTCGTCCTAGGCCACCGCTCTTCCACTGTCCCTGCCCCCACCCCTCTCCTGCCGGTGGGAGAGGCCGACCCAAATAAAGGCTGGCCAGAGTATCATTCCCTCAGCCCCCAAACCCCAACCCTCTCCAGCCTGCCCCTGCCGTCTGGCTGGGTCCTGAGGCCGCCTGCTTGCCTGCCCGCTCCCAGGGCTTGGGTGAGGGGAGTTTCAGGGGAAGATCAGGAAAAGGCCCAGTGCACTCTAGGAGCAGAACATTCTAATCTGTCCTGGCTAGGTGCTATACTGAAGACTTGTAGGAAAGGAAAGCAGATCCAGCAGTGGGGAGACTGTGGCTCTTTCCGATAGGACGATGATAACGTCATTGTTGTTGGCAGTTGACAGAGTCACCTGCTCAGTGGCAGGGCTGCCCTAGGTGCTTGATAAAGGTCTGAATGCATTACCGGGCAAGGTGGGAAGCCAGGAGGGGGCATGATGCCAAGTAGGGCAAGACTGGCCTTTATCAGAATACCAGGCACTCCTGTAAATCAGTGCTGAGAGGTAAGCTCCATCAGATTCAGCAGAACTTGATTGAGCATCCTCGGTGTGCTGAGCACTGTAGTGGGTACCAGGGACATAGAGATGAATCAGTGATAGTCCTCCCTTAGGAACCTCACAGTCTAATGGGGGATGCAGATGAACAAATGGAATTACAAGCGAGGTAACTACCATGACAGTGGAAGTACAGGGCCCTCTGGGATCACAAGGAGACAACCCATCCAGAAAGATTCCTGGAGGAATTCACCCAAAGGATGAGTGGGTAAAGTGAAGGCAGCACGCGCGGTGAGTGAGTGAAGTCCTGGGGCCCGGGGCCCAGCCTGCTCTAGATGGCAGGGTGGGGGAACAGTAGGAGGGCTTGTGGTAGTTGGTTGCCAGGGTTGCAAAGGGCCTTGTAAACCTGGTTAAGGAGTCGAGAGTTGATCTGGAGGGGAATGTAGGGTTGCTGAAGTGTTTAATGCAGGGAGTGACCAGATCAGATTTGCACTTCAGAAAAACGACTCTGGTTTCAGAGTAGAATAGGATTGGGGGAGGGCACTCAAGGGGGCAGGGAGCCATGGAACTAACCAGGCTTTAGAATCCCCAGGACTTGGTGATTGATGACCTGTGTTGGGGAGGTTGAGGGCAGGAGCAGAATGCAAGATTACAGACTGGTTTTCTGACTCAGACAGCTGAGATAGGGAACAGTGGAAAAGGTCAGGGTTGTGGAGTGGGGAGAGATCTTGAGGGGCCTGGGGGACATATGAATGGAGACGTCTCTCCGTTGACCCGACTAAGGCTGAGCTAAGGAAATGTATGAATGTTTGGCAGGGGGGTTGCAGATATGTAGGGACCCTCTTGACTGGAACTGGGGGAGAGCTGGGCCTGTCTGATTCATCCCTGTGTCCCATGGCTAGCACTGGCCTGGCACCCAGCAGGGGCTCCTAAAGACCACATTTCCCCAGCCCGTGCACACAGGGCACGGGACAGGCTTTCCCATCCAGGAATGCTTCGGCAGGGTGACTGGTGGAAAAGGTGGGGAAGAGGGGCCATGAGGAAGGGCAGGTGGTCCGGAAGAGGGGTGGAAAAGAAGTCTTTATCTGCTAGAAATACATACTGTAGTATTTATGGATAAGGTAAGAGGTCTGGGATTCCCAAAGAGATTGGGAGTTTTTGGAAAAAAAGGAGGGAAAGAGGGACAGAATTAAGAAGCTTGGGAACAGGGCTGAGGTCTTAGTTGATAAACAAAGAAATGGGGCTGAGGATGTCAGGGCAGGAAGCTATTTTGGGAAATATCGGGAAATGAGCTTCAGAAATGACATTTGAAGTGATTGGATTCATTAGACTTTCAGAGCTGGAGAGACTTAGAGTCCTCTTTGTCCATTTGCCTCCCTGTTTCGTAGATGACTAAGCTCAGGCCCAGAGAAGGCAGTGAGCTTCCCCTGGCACATCGCTAATTCCTGGCTTGGTGGGACTGGGTGTTAGGAAGGGGTGGGGGTAGGGGTGGGGCACCCATGCTGTACTGGAGTCAGACTGATACGGGTTTGATCCCAGCTCCGACTTCATCACTTCTAGCTGTGTGACCCTTCTTTCTGAGCTTTCCTCACCTGTGATGTGGGGACATTAAGAGTGCCTGTGAGCTTTCAGTGGTACAGGAGTGATGAGAGCACATCGATCCATTCAAGGATTAAAGGCTGCAGCTTCGCATTTAACTACCTGCTTTACAGAGCCACCTCAGGGTTAACCAAACAGCCTTGCCAAGGGGCTGTGAGGTTTATGGGAGAGAGAGGGAGTCACAGGTTCTGGGCTTATTTTTCTCATGGCTGTATTGTTTGGCTGCTGTCAGAATGTATCCTCTTGTCTCCATTTTCCACTCCAGCCAGAACTATCCCCTGGTAGGAGCTGTTGCCATGGCAACTCAGTTCTCCCCAGCAGTGTGGCTGCCTTTGGCTCTGTTAATTCCAGTACTTTAATCTTAGAGGTAGACACCACAGAACAAGCTGAGGATGAGGTCACACCTAAATCACTGAAGGACAGTCCTGCCCCCTGTCCTTATCCTTGGCCCTGCAGTGACCTTGGGTAGAGTCTCCAGATTGGAAATCCAGCCTTCCCTCTAACTGCACAGATCTTTTCTGCTGCTGCAGCCATCACATCCCCTAGGAAACTTTCCCTGACAACCTCCAACACAAAGAGCCGACCCCTCCTACCTTTGAGTCTTCCCTCTCAGCACCTACGTATCTCAGCCATTTCCCTCTCTCCCCTGTGAGCTCGTTGAGGGCAGGGACTGTGTCCTACTCGTCTGCTTAGGAGGAGGCTTGAATGTAATAGGCCCTCTCTACCTTTTTTTTGTGTGTGTGTGAGGAGGATTAGCCGTGAGCTAACATCCGATATCAATCCTCCCCTTTTTTCTTGAGGAAGATTGGCCCTGGGCTAACATGCGTGCCCATCTTCCTCTACTTTATATGGGATGCCGCCACAGCATGGCTTGACAAGCGGTGCATTGGTGCGTGCCCGGGATCCGAACCTGCGAACCCCGGGCCTCCGCAACAGAGCGCACTCACTTAACTGCTGCGCCACCAGGCCAGCCCCCTCTACCTTTTGTTGAATGAATGAGTAACTAAGGGAATGAAGAGTGGAGATATTTGAAGATTGAAAACTAATTTATGTAATGACTAAGAGCACAAGCTTCAGGGTAAATCGGACCTGGGTTCAAATCCTGGCATCATCACTTAATAGCTGATCGATCTGGGGCAACTTACTTCAGCTCCTTAAGTCTTAGTTTCTTCATCTGTAAAATGGAGATTTCATGCATTCCTCAAAGGATTGCTGTGAGGATTGAGTTAGAGACTGTATGTAAAGCACTTTGCACAAGTACTAGACTGTGAGGGGAGGGACTGTATCCTGCTTGTTCCTCACTGTGCACCAGGTACCTGGCACAAAGTAGGCACATAAATATTTTATTGAATGAGTGAGTGAATTTTGAATAGCGAATGTTATTTAGGAAGCTGGTTTATAAGGATAACATCTGGTGTCACCACATATGTAATAATTGCTATATGGTCTCCTGGTGTTTTTAGCAGCACTTAGTATTTCTCGAATGCAGCCCAACTCTCAGTCTGTTTCCACATCCCTCTCCACCCTGGCCTGTGGGCATCTCTGGGCAGGCACCATGTGGGTCTCACTCACATGCTTCGTGCTCAGCCCAAGGTCTGGCATAGGGAAGAGGCCTCTAAAAATTCTGTTGAACAGCTAAACCTAACTTACGTTTGCACCACACTTTACAGTTTATGGGACAGTTTTAGACCTATTGTATCTGGAGTTACCGGCCTTTTCACCACCAAGGATATTCCTGTTATTTAATCTCCATAGGCCTATATTTTGAAAAACATCTATCAAACAAATTCCATTTGTTAATTAATCAAAGCCATGCCAACTGCTAGTCAGAACTTCTTATCTCTATGAAATAAGAATTTGTATCCCCAACTTCCAGCACTGGATGTGGACACACAGTAAGTACTCAAGGAATGCTTCCTGAATGAATACACGTATGGTTTCTTTAGCCTTTCTGAAAGATTGAGAATGGTTTGCCCCCCACGCCCACCCTTTTTTTTTTTAACTGTATCTTAGATCTGAGCATCCCACTGTTGGGAACTCCTAACTTCACAACAGCTCCATACCCCCATTTTATAAATGAGGAAACTGAGGCCCGGGGCGGGGAAAAAGCCTTGCCAAAGGCCACAGACTTGGGGAGTATTCTCGCTGGGACTTGCTTCCACAGCAGCCTCCTCTACTAATATTCTGTGACTTAAATGAGAAAGTTAAAAAGCTTGAATGGGTATTCTTATATCAAACTGAAATCTTTTTCTTCCTTAAAATGCCCACACTCTGGAGCTCTACAGCATATATATAACCCCCTTCGGTAATATGAGCCTTCCAATAGCTGGTCAATCATCAGGGCTCCCCTAAATTCTGTGCCGGGTTATTCTTTGGAAAATGTCACGAGCTCCCTGGAGGTGGCACTGTTGATTTACTCTGCCTCCTGTGCCCTCAGATATCTCTGGTCGTGGAGCTGAATGTGGGGGGCGAGTTCTACACCACCACCGTGGGCACCCTGAGAAAATTCCCAGGCTCAAAGCTGGCAGAGATGTTCTCCAGCTCCGCCAAGGCCTGCGTAGATCTGGAGGGTCGCTTCTTTATCGATCGCCCTGGCACCTATTTCGGACTCATCCTGGACTACCTGCGCAGCGGGCAGCTGCCCACCCAGCACATCCCCGAGGTGTACCGTGAAGCTCAGTTCTACGAAATCAAGCCTTTGGTCAAGCTCCTGGAGGACACGCCGCAGATCTTCGGTGAGCAGGTGGCTCGGAAGCAGTTCTTGCTGCGGGTGCCAGGCTACAGCGAGAACCTGGAGCTCATGGTGCGCCTGGCGCGGGCTGAGGCTGTGGCGGCGCGCAGCTCCGGAGTGCTGGTGTGTGTGGTGCCCACAGAGGAGAATGCCGCATTTTGCGCAAATGCCTTGCGCATCCTGGAGGCAGACAAGAGGTCAGTGATCAAGTTTGGGCCTTGGAAGGCGGCCCCGGGCGTCCACGACCTCCTGGACTGCGTGAAGATGGATATTATGGCCCAGGGGTACCAGGTGGTCTATAAAAGCCATAACGAGAAGGCATTTTCACTTGGCCTCTCCAATTACTTCTATATATTCCTCTTCACCTGGTGGTGATCCCCAGAGGCAGGGGTAGTTTGTTATGGGCTCTGGTGGGGCTTATGAAATTAAAAGTTGCCTTCAAAAGCCATCTTCCTTTAATTTCAAAAACAAACATCAAACAACTTCCAAGGTGGTCTGTGAGGCTTGCCCCCAAATATTTATCTTTCCCTCAAGGACTTTCCACTCATTGCAACTGACTCCACTGTACTTGCCTAGTGAGGTGCAGCTGCTCCCTCTTTAAAGCCTCATGTACCTGCCACACCCTTCCCTCAAGGTCTGATAGCAAGGCTGACAGGAGTTGGAATCAACAGCGCTTTGGCTGGAGATGCAGGATGACAACAGGAAAATAACAGGAGACCATGAATCTAGATTGACCTAAAAATGTAGTCTCCCCAGCTTCAGCTTGCGCTTCAATCATCTAGCCCTGGAGTGTGCTTCATGAGGAAGATGCCCAGTTAGTACCTGTACTAGATGCTGCTCAGACCTCCTCTCCCACAGGCTGTGAGTGTTGGCTGCTAGAGCCTCACAGCTGTCCTCTTCTCTAGGGCAGTGGTTCTTAAAGTGTGGTCCCTGGACCAGCAGCATCAGCAACACCTGACAACTTTTAGAAATACAAATTCTCAGGCCAGCTCTGGTGGCCTAGTGGTTAAGTTTGGTGCACTCTGCTTTGGTGGCCCAGGTTCAGTTCTCGGGTGCCAACCTACACCGCTGCTTGGTGGCCATGCTGTGGCGGTGACCTACATACAAAATAGGGGAAGATTTGCAGCAGATATTAGCTCAGGGTGAATCTTCCTCAGCAAAAGAAAGAAAGAAATATAACTTCCCTGGCCCTTATGTGGCTCAGACCTACTGAATCAGAAACTCTGGGGGTTGGCCCAGCAGTCTGTTTTAACAAGTCCTCCGGGTGATTCTGATGCACTCTAATTTTTAGACCTGCTCTACAAAAGAATTGCCATCTTGCTTGTGTGGAGGCACAAAAGACTGGCCCCTTATTGCCAGGAGGAACCAACTCTGGTGCAGTTCCTGTTCCAGAGCTCCTTGTGGGATCAGGCTGAAGTCACTCTTCAGCTGACACTACATTCTTGCTTAGCATTCTTCCTCTGCTCTATCCTGCTTCCCTCACTCCCCTTCCCTGAGAGCACATCCTCAATAAACCACTTGCACAGGAGCTTCTGTTTCAGGTTCTGCTTCACAACCTAAGACATTAGTAACTCGAAGGAGGACACATGTAGACATTCATCCTGCTCCAAGTCCAGGTCTGGGATAGAGGAACCCCTTCCCTGCCTAGTAGGGTGACCAGCCATCCTGGGTCCCCGGGACTGAAGGTCCATTTAACTGTTAAGGTTTAAGGAATTAATACTGAGGCAAGGAGTTCAAATTTGAACATAAAATTGCTCAGAACATAGTCATTTTCAACAAGCATTGTAATTCAGTAACCACATCTGCTTGTATAATTTTTCTTATTCTCAAGCCTTGCTCTATGTTTTCATTTTTTGGTAGTTAATATGGCTGGCAATTTAAAGTGGAAAAATCCTGAATGTCTATTTGAACTTTTTATCATGAAGCAATTCAACATTATTTATCAGGAGCCTAAAAAAAAGTTCGTACCCTTTGATCAGTAATTATACTTACAAGATTAGATTCTGAGGAGACCCTGCTCCTTGAGATCTAAATAGGATTGCTTAAAATTTCAATTTCATGCATTATGGAAAAGTCAATGTCCTCCCCAATATTTCAGCCATTTTCAGAGATCTGTCTTCTGTGGTCAGCTCTGGTTCACTGCTCCTGGTGGGTTCATTCAACAAAGGGATCATGTAGATGTCTTGAACCTGTTGTTGCTGTTCTACACAATGCTCACCTGGATTTAACACTCAGATCTTTTTCTTAATTTTTACAAATGCCACTCCCATGAGCTATTTCTGCACATGGCAGACTGGAAAATATAGGTGAATAAAGGGGAGGGAGTTTACAACACAGAAGTGCAAATAACTTCAAATTGAATATTGGACATATCTATTCTTAAAAGTGTGTCAGTTACCCACACCACTAGGGGCTTTTCACTGGTAGATTGTATTTGTTTCCTATTCTTTCTTCCCTCCCTATTCTTGCCATGCTTCTCTGTCGTGGAGAGTAATCTTCCCCACTCTACTAATACCATGCTTAAATCATACTCTTGACTTAATCTGGCCAATGGAATATGTGTGGAAGTGACAGTGTGCCAGTTCCAAACTGAAGCTTTAGAGGCATGCCAAGTTTCCACCGGCCATCTTGTGTTCTTGTCATTTGCCAGGAGAAGACCATGTTTCAGGTTAGCTACCTCTTTTATAGCTTTGGCTCTAGCCTGCATCCCTTAGGATCTAACTCTCTTTCTAAGCAATTTACCAAACTTTTATTTTTTTTTTTATTATTTTTTTTGTGAGGAAGATCAGCCCTGAGCTAACATCCATGCTAATCCTCCTCTTTTTGCTGAGGAAGACCGGCTCTGAGCTAACATCTATTGCCAATCCTCCTCCTTCCCCCCGCCCCCGCCAAGCCCCAGTAGATAGTTGTATGTCATAGTTGCACATCCTTCTAGTTGCTGTACGTGGGACGTGGCCTCAGCATGGCCGGAGAAGCGGTGCATCAGTGCGCGCCCGGGATCCGAACCCCGGCCGCCAGTAGCAGAGCGCGCGCACTTAACCACTAAGCCATGGGGCCGGCCCTTTACCAAACTTTTGTTAAACAAAGGCGATACCAATATCCCCCCCAACTCCCAATCCATAATGCAATTAAGATAACATATTATTTTTATCCCACTTAAAATAGCAAAACAATTGGAAATCAGTCAAGTAAGTTGTGTTACATCTATATAATGCAATGTTATGCAGCAATTAAAATTACATTTATAGATGGCTTGAAAATATTGGGGAGGAGAACACTCATTTAATTCAATGCAATTTAATTAAATCTTTGTTTCAAAAATGATTTAAGTTGGTGGGGCTTACAGGGCTATGAAAAAAACATATCCAAAAAAATATAAATTAGAAGTAGAAAAATCAAATGGACACTCTTGGTTGCCTAATCAATAACACCATTTCCTCCCTTTTTTCTAACAGAAAAGGCAAAATAGTAAGGGCCGTTAATAATGTTCAAAATACTATCTCTGTTCATTTGTAGGGGTATATGAGACTTTCAGAACTGTTCAGATTCATTAAAGAAAATTATAGAGTCACAGGAGGAAAACTTAAAACTGAATGCTAAATATAACTGTCATTATAATCCAAAGGAAAAACGCAAAGAATAAAACCTTTGAGATTGCCCTCATGGAGACACCCTAGGTCATAGCACTGTGCCAGTTTTCAGGTCTACATTATTCTCCCAGAATACCTCTTTTTTTAAAATTCTGTACTTATTTTCCCCATCCCTGTGAGTAGGGGGTGGGGGGACCCCCTACTCATCCAATTTCTTCCCTTTTCTGCTGTGCTCAGTGTCCTGGAAGTCTGATCCCTAGGTCCTGCAGGCCCAGTCCCTTTCCTGATTGGCCAAAGACTTGGAAAGTACAAGAGTGAAAGATTGGTGACAAGGAGGCCTGGGGAGTTGGTATGTGGATGGACCTCTTGAAATGGTGACAATATTTGTGTTTCTTATGAATGCCCACCAGAGGGCATCATTCTAGAAGAGGCTTTCAAAAAATAAATGGACACAGTGATCCAACATGTGGATGTCAGTCAGCCTTTTTTCCCAGTGCTTGCTCAATGGAGTCAGGAAAAAGGTGGCCATGATGGCAAGGATAGAGGCTACGCATGGGCTTTACAGTACAGATTTCCTCTCACCAAAGCTGATCTGGCCACTGATGGATGTCCAATAGTAGAGACCAATACTAAGCCCTTGATATGGTATTGTTCCTAGTGGGGAACTAGACACTTCTTAGTGGTAGAAGTGGTTGATTGCTCTGCAAATCAGTTGGCTATACTGCTCTATAACAAACTGTTGGGAGAAATGCTGGTGTTTCTAAGCAAATGGTGTTGACAGCTTTATTTCAGGATGTTTGCAAAGCTCCTTAGGTGTAGGAAGCAGATTTACTTACATTACAGGGTAATAAAGCTAGTATCACCCTCCAATCCTGGAGACATTTCAGGGTGGTAAAAAATGTCTCCCGCTGGATTTCCTGACCAGTATGATAAAGATAAAGTCTCTCTCCAGAGGGTAGGGTTGCTAGTATTCCTCTTTTAAGATTGAGGGTTTCCTAAGCTCTTCATCTGTGTTACAGATCTATTGTGTGCATGGCATTCACCTGCATCACCCCAAATGTGCTTAGGGGGGCAAGGAGAACCAATACAAACATGAAGTTTATGCCACCTGCTATGCTGTGAATAATAAACTGTCTACATCCATTTGGGTTTGTCTCCTTACCAGCTGAATCTATGGAAGTATGGCAAGTCAACTTAGTAGCTGAGGGACTGTCTGACTACATGACAACCCCCTGATCCCCAAACTTAATGCCTTAAGACTACAAACATTAATTATTTCTCATAAGCTTACAGATTGGGCAGTTCTTCTGGTCTTAGCTGGGCTTACTCATGCATCTGTAGTCAGATGGTGGATCAGCTGGGGTGGGGCTGGTCTAAGATGTCCTCAGCTGGGTCAACTTGGCTTTGTTCCATGTGGTCACTCACTCTTCAGCAGACTAGGTTGGACTTATTCTCATGGCAATGATAGGGTCCCAAAATCAAGCAAAAGGCCTGGGGAATTGGTATGTGGATGGACCTTGAGGCCTAGGCTCAAAACTAGCACACCATCACTTCTGCTACATTCTACTGGCCAGGCACAAGGCCAGCCCAATCCAAAGGGTGGTGATACAGATTACATCTCTTAATATAAGCAACTTCAAAGCTACATTTCAAGGGGTATACATACAGAGAGGGGGAGAATTGGGGCCATTTTTGCAATCATTCTGCTACACACTGGATCTTTTCCATCAGTGAGGGTGTGGTGATTTATCCTCACAGGAATAGATACATATTCCAGACTCAGATTTGACTTTCCTACTGCCTTAGACTGAATATTTGTGGGCCCCCTCAATTCATATGTTGAAAACCTAACCCTCAATGTGATGGTATTAGGAGGTGGGGCCTTTGGGAGGTGATTAGGTCATGAGGGTGGAGCCCTCATGTATGGGATTAGTGTCCTTATAACAGAGATCCCAGAGAGCTCTCTTGCTTCTTCTGCCATGTGAGGACACAGTGAGAAGCTGTCTATGAACCAGGAGGTGAGCTCTCACCAGACACTGAATCTGCCTGCGCCTTGATCTTGGACTTCCCAGCCTCCAGAACTGTGAGAAATAAATTTCTGTTGTTTATAAGTCACTCAGTCTCTGGTATTCTATTATAGTACCCTAATATCTATATATGACCTATTTGTTCTATTTTCCTGGAGAACCCTGACTAATACACCTAACCATAATGTTTATGCCAGCAATACCATTCATGGATACCTTATTCATTTTTATGGTATTTCATACATTGTTTCTGACTAAAGAGCTTATTTTATGGTACAAGAATTACAGCAAAGAAGCTTGTTGGTCTTGCTAGGTACGCCATCACTTAGATATAGCTGTTATGATAAAAATAGTGTAGTGATTTTTTTTTTGAGGAAGATTGGCCCTAAGCAACATCTATGCCAATCTTCCTCTACTGCATATGTGGGACACCACCACAGTGTGGCTTGATGAGCGGTGTGTAGGTCTGTGCCCTGGATCCAAACCCGTGAACCCCGGGCTGCCAAAGTGGAGCATGCAAAATTAACCACTATGCCACTGCCTGCCCCCAAAACAGTGTAGTGACCTTTTGGAGACAGTTATGGTACTGGCTGAGAGACAACACATTGTGACTATGGGGTGCTGTCTTACATGTTTGTGATATATGCCTTATACCAACAGCTAAAATATAGTACTGTTTCTCCCACAGTTAGAATACATGGATCTGGGAACTAAGGAGTGGAGTTAGGAGTGGTTCTTGTCACTTTTACACCTAAGAACTCATTTATGAATTCTTAGGGTCAGTGGGTTTGGAGTACTTAGTCCCCAAGGGAGGAACAGTTCCACTAAAAAACACAGTTATTGTTCCATTACGTTGGAACATGTAACGAGCCTGCCCCTGGTCATTTGGGGCTCTTGCTGAGCCAACAGGCAGAGAAGGACTTACGATACCAGTCTGAGTGACTGACCCCAATTTCCAAGGGGAAGTTGGGTTGCTGTTATACAATAGGGACAGGGAAGACCCTATTTGAAGCCTAAGGGATTCACTGGGGTACCTCCTTGTATTCTCATGTGCAGTAATGAAGGTCAAAGGAAAATGTCATCAATTCAATCAAGACAGTTTTTCATTTCAGAATTAAATAACGGAATACTCTTGTTTCTGTACCAGTCTGGCCTCAGCTTCTCAATTTTATTTCCATTGCTCCTCCCTGTTGCCTGTATGCACTTTACTCTCAATAGGAACTGAATTTCCTTTGGTTTTCTTTTTTTTTCCCCTGGTGAGGAAGATCAGCCCTGTGCTAACATCCGATGCCAATCCTCCTCTTTTTTATTGGCCTTGGGCTAACATCTGTGCCCATCTTCTTCTATTTTATATGGGATGCCACCACAGCATGGCTTGACTAGCAGCGCGTCAGTGCACACCAGCGATCTGACCCTGCGAACCCCCCGCCACTGCAGCGAAGTGCGTGTACTTAACCTCTGTGCCACCAGGCCAGCTCCTCCTTTGGTTTTCTGAGTGCACCAGACTCCTTCCTGCAGCCATGTATCTAATAGTAATGATGATAATACTTTGAACAACTGGAGTGAGAGAGCTTAGGTGCATGTTTAACATCTCTGAAATCAGGATACATCTTAAGATTGCTTTTGGCCAATAGTTCATGTGTAGACTGGGTCATGGCAGTGCATGTTGTTATCACTTCAACTGAGCTCTGTGCATGTATGGTCTTTAATTGCCATTTGATGTATCTTCAAAGAGATTACCCTATAATTTGCATTGAAATGAAAAGTTTTTATGTGCACAAAAAGGCATGGAAACACACCACTATGACATAGGACACAAATCTATGTCTAAATAAGTTTAAAAGAGCTCTTTTGGTAAGTATACATAACAAATATAAGTAGTAAGAAACCATTGTTTTTAATTCCAGCATTTAAAAAATGTATTACATAAAATTATGGTTTGTTTTACAATTGCTGGCAGCTTAGATTTGATAGAATATGGTAATAACAACAATAATAGCTGCTAACATTTGCTGATGGCTAAGTTACTGTTTACTAAGTGCTTTTCATTTCACTGGAACATTTGTATATGCCGTAGACTCTGTGATTTGGGATTCTTTTCTTTCTGGAAAATTCACTATTTTGAAGCCAGATTAAAAATCGTTTCCTCTGTAAAACTTTCCTGAGGCATCCTGAAGAAGTTAGGTCTGTTTGAACCGCATTCCTCTGTTATCCAGCACACTTTGGTTGCTCTCTCATTATCAGTTTGGGTGTCTCTCTTCCCAGTTAGACTGTAGGACCTTGAGGGTAATGACATCTTTTATTCGTTTTTGGGTCTTCTGTACGTACCACAGCCTGCCGCTTTTTTAAAGCATCCCGCATTAACTCTTTTGAAAGAAAAAAACAATGAACAGCTCAAGTTTAAAGAAGGATGTAAAACTTGACCTTGGATTTATTAACACTAACCCGTGAACCACACTTTACAGTCTGCGAAATGTTTCTGCATTATTTTATTCTATTGTCACTACATCTTTGTCGGGTTAGCTGTTATCAGCGCATTTGTAGTTGAGGCTGCTTGTTCATTAAATGCCAGTCGTAGTCTGAAGCTTTGCTGCTTGACTCATGGCCTCAGGATTCTTTCCACTCTACCATGGCTATCAGAGGAGGGGTTGATTGCTTAAGGAATGGGTAGCTTTTGAACAACTGGAGCGAGCGAGCAGAGAAAAGCACCCCAGACCAGGAGAGGGATGGCGCATGGCTTGCTCAATAGGAGAGCTCAGGGAAGCTACAAGCAGCAAACGCTGTGAACAGCAAAGGATGACGGAAACGCCGGCTCGGCCTCTTTCTGTTATCTCGAGAGACAAGATCCTCACGCAGCTCCAAAATTTGCCTTTACTGCGTATTTCCTCCCTCCCCTCGCTCTGTTCCGTGCCGGTCTCTCAACCACTCTGAGGCCACCAGCAAGCTCCCGGAAGCTCTCATTGGCTCATCTGCCCTGTCAGTCCCGTCTCCCGACAGAGGCCCCGCCCCCTCCGCGCTACGCTCTAGTTTTCGTGCCCCCGGTGTGCGAGGCGTAGGCGGCCAAATCCTGCCGTACTGCCAAGGTAGTCGAGCAGCAGGAAGCGGCCTCTCTTTCCCGGAGCCCCGCTGCCTTGTGGGACCGTGGCGGGCTCCTTCGGCTTGGGCGGGATTTCCGGATTCCTCCGCCCCGCCTCCCTTGTCGAGTACGGAAGCTGAGAGGGTCCGCGGGGCAGCCATGGCGGCGCACCTGAAGAAGCGGGTGTACGAAGAATTCACTAAGGTAGTTCAGGTAAGCTCCAAAAGGAAAAGTCCTGAATCGGTCCGGGGTAGGGGAAGGTTATCCACGCTACAGGCATTTTGCCAGAACAGACGCCACAAATCTGGGTTGAGTGCAGCCTATTTTGATAGGCTCTCTGAGACTACATTTTAGTGGGCGTGTCCGTTTGCCGCTACTGTTGTCATTATTATTAATATGTGCAGTCTGACACTTTTTTTTAAACTTTATTTATTTATTCCCCCCCCCCAAAGCCCCAGTAGATTGTTGTATGTCATAGTTGCAGATCCTTCTAGGTGCTTTATGTGATACTCGGCCTCAGCATGGCTGGAGAAGCGGTGCGTCGCTGCACGCCTGGGATCCGAACCCGGGCTGCCAGCAGCGGAGCGCGCGTACTCAACCGCTAAGCCGCGGGGCTGGCCCTGACACTTTTTTTTTTTAAACTTAGAAGAAACAAATAGCACTTTACAATTTAGAAAAATATCCGTTATCTCATTTTATTCAGATTACATTAGCATCCTCATTTTACAGATGTGGATTTTGAGGCTTCTGGAGGGGTACGAGGACACAGAGCCAGTTAGTGGCAGAGCCCCTCCTAACTCCCGTTACAGAAAAAGGGCTCAGGGACAAGTTGGCTGTATGTAAGGCTCTAAGGGATTGGAAGAGGAGTCTATAGAAATCCTCAAGACTCAGTCAAAGCAGTCGAGGATCACAGGCTTCATAGGGGTAGAACTCTCCATTGGTGGAACAGCTCACCGAGGAAGGAGGGTAATACCTTCCTCCTTTAGAGTTGTTTAAGGACTGGTGGGAGGAGCCCCTGTCAGAGCAGTGATTCTCCATGTGTCTCCTCAAAGATGTTGCTAAAGTAGAGGTTGCTCCCAAGACATCCCTTCTGTCGAGCTTCTCAGACTGTATGTGTATACACATCACCTGGGGATCTTGTTAAAATGTAGATTCTACTCAGTAAATCTGGCAGGGGAGATGAGTCAATAATCTATTTCTGACCAGCCCCCAATTGATGCCAGTGGATCAGCAGCTTCCTTAGATCCATAGACCACCCGTAGGTCCTTAGCCTTGTAGAATAGCAAAACTTAGGTCATCCAGCAGGAAACTGGTCCTTAAACATTTCATTCATTCCTTCAAGGAGAGTTTATTAAGTAAATGAGTGGTTACTGTGTATCAGGTATGGTGAAAGGTGTTGAGCTACAAAGTCCAATATGCATTAGGGTCCCTGCCCCTTAGGAGCTCACAGGCTAGTGGGGGAGACAGAACAGCATATCTGTCATTATAGTACAGAGACATAATTGCATTGACAGGTCAAGTCTTCCTCTCTTGCAGTTCCTTTTCTTAAAAACACCCTAGACAAACTCCCTAGCCCTTTGTGATTTGACAGTATTCCTTCCAGCTGTATGACTTTCTTTTTTGTTTTGTAGACACATCTTTGTAGCATATTCCCATTGTCTGTAGGGAAGTTAGTCTGCTCCTTATTCTTGTTTTTTCTTGAATTAACTTTGATTGAGATTTAACCATGATACTTTTTTGTTGCTCCTTTTTATGTGAAATTAGTTTTCCTGAGCTTTTAGAATGAGCCAAGATTGAGGAAACCTTTTCTAACTTCACAGAGTTCTCCCTTCTGTGGTTTGCTTTCTGAGATTTCCTGGCTGTTTCCCTTGCCCACTTTTTTTTTTTTTTTTAATTTGTGGTAAAATATGCATAACATAAAATTTACCATTTTAATCATTTTGAAATGTACAGTTCAGGGGCATTAAATACATTCACATTGTTGTGTAGCGTCACTTCCTTTCTTCCCAACGGTCTGTGGTTCCCACTTCCTAAGACTACTCACCCCTCCTCCAGCATGCCACGTGTTTGCACCTCTCCAAACTTTTGTATCTTTTGTCTCTTTTACATAGAATGGATGTCATTCTTCCCTTTCTTTTTGTTCTCCACCCAGTGGACTTATATTTTTGCTTCAAGATCCAACTGAAATCTTGGTGGGAGTTCAGTGTCTTCCTCCCCTGCTTCTGTAGCACTCTGTGGTACTCATCTATTTGTACTTATCCCTCAGTGCTACTATAATTACCAGTGTATGTATCTCACCACGGGTCTGAGCTCCTTGAGGGCAGAGATAATGCCTGGTTCATCTCTGTGTCCCCTGGATAGACCATAGGGCCTGGCTCACTAAAATGTTATTGATGATTCAATGATGGCAGGTATCCGTTTGTCCTCCTCCTTACACTCTCTAGGGAAAAAAAATCTTCCCTAGCTTTTGAGCTACTTGCAGCCCAGATAACACTGAAGACTGAATTTGTGTGGAATAGGATGGAAATGGGTAAGGATTTTAAGAGAAGAGCTCATTTCTTCACTTCATTCTGCATGAATGGTTACCATAGAGTGATGAAATGAGTTCTTAGTGCTTCTTTTCTCTTTCCTGTGCTATGAAGATGAGGGAGAGAGAACTGATATGTATCTAGTGCTTATTATGTCTTGTACAGTAAAGACATTATACTTTTCCAATATCCCTGTGATATAGGTATTGTATTCCCTTTTATAAAAGCCTCCCCTAGCTAGTAAGTGGTTATTGAACCCCAGTTCCTCTGACTTCAAAGCCCTTAGTCTTTTTTATCATGCCATACTATTTATTCCTGTCTAGAATAATCCTAATTTCTTCTCTGTAGAAGTATAAATTTGTAAAGAGGTGGTTGTTCAGGATATCAAAATGGTGCATCAAGTGTTAAGGAAAATTATTGATTACATTTATCTTATGTTATGATTTTTATACCCCATCAGGGCCTGACTGAAGCCCTGGAGTGACAGGTACCCTTTTACATGAACTTTTTGGCACCCATTATGTGTAACGAATGCATTTAGAATGGTTCTAGTTATGCTCTAAATGTAAAATTTAGAAAATAGTCACTCAAAGAATTTTGTATGTTTCGTGTGTCAGATGAGGATCCCTGGTTGAGAAAGACTGGTGGTCGGTGTCGTCATTCCTATTTTATAGATGATAAACGTGAGAATCATGACTTACTTAGAACAAAGCAGCAGAGCTGGAACTCAGAGACAACTCCTAATTCCAGATCAGTTGTTCAGTAAACATTTATTAAGTGGCAACTGTTTGCTGGAGCCAGCCCTGGTGCCTAGTGGTTAAGATTCAGGGCTCTCACTCTTGTGACCCTGGTTCGTTTCCTGGTTAGGGAACCACACCACCTGTTAGTTGGTTGTCATACTGTCGTAGCAGCATGTTGCTGTGATGCTGAAAGCTATGCCACTGGTATTTCAAATACCAGCAGGGTCACCCATGGTGGGCAGCTTTCAGCAAGCTTCTAGACTAAGACAGACTAGGAAGAAGGACCTGGCCACCCACTTCTGAAAAAAATTGGCTGTGAAAACCGTATGAATAGCAGCGGAGCATTGTTGGATATAGCGCTGGAAGGTGAGAGGATGGCACAAAAAGACCGGGCAGAGTTCCGCTCTGCACAGCATCGCTAGGAGTCGAAATGGACTCGACACCACTAATGCAACAACAGTTTGCAAGGCATATGGCAGTGTATTTCTTTTCTACACTGACCATTTTTCTAATAAAGGCAGAATGATGTGGGTGAAGATAGTCATGATGTGGGTGAAGATAGTCATCTGGAGTGAGGGGAAGATTTTTTCCTCTCTGTAAGCTGCATACAGTTCCCATCAGTTCTAGTTTTCTTTCTTTTTTTTTTTTTGTGAGGAAGATCAGCCCTGAGCTAACATCCATGCTAATCCTCCTCTTTTTGCTGAGGAAGACCGGCTCTGAGCTAACATCTATTGCCAATCCTCCTACTTTTTTTTCCCCAAAGCCCCAGTAGATAGTTGTATGTCATAGTTGCACATCCTTCTAGTTGCTGTATGTGGGACGCAGCCTCAGCATGGCCGGAGAAGCGGTGTGTCGGTGCGCGCCCGGGATCCGAACCCAGGCCGCCAGTAGCGGAGCGCGCGCACTTAACCGCTAAGCCACGGGGCCGGCCCGGTTCTAGTTTTCTCAGGAGGGAAGCTGAACCTGGTGGGTGCCTCAGCACAGTCTGAAAGTATTCGTACAATTGAGATTTCTTTTCTGATAAAGAATGGAGCAGATTCTTTGTGTGTCCTCTTAACCCTAAAGCTACAATAATCCTAAGAGATAGGCAAGAATGTTAGTGGACCTACTTTACAGAGAAAGAAACTGAGACTTGGAGAAATTAAATGACTTGCCCAAAGTTGTAGGAGCTAGTGAAAAGCAAAATTGGGGCTCATAGCCTTGTCTCCAATCCAGTGCTCTTTTTCCAGATCATAACACTGTGTTTTCCTAAAGCTAGGTCTGTTACCTAACTTCATTATTTGGTATACGGGAAAGTTATTTCCATCAAATAAGGCAAAGTTAAATTTGCAGACCTTGTGTTTTCAGTTAGGTTTTCATGTCTTATCTTCCCTCCTGCCTTGCAGCAACAACAGGAGGAAATTGCTACTAAGAAACTCCGACTGACAAAACCAAGTAAATCTGCAGCACTCCACATAGATCTGTGTAAAGCTACCTCCCCAGCAGATGCTTTGCAGTACCTACTTCAGTTTGCCAGGAAGCCTGTCGAGGCAGAAAGTGTGGAGGGGGTCGTCAGGATTCTTTTGGAACATTACTACAAGGTAAGAAGTTCTTGAGGACCTGATGGGCGTATGTATAAGAATGGTATCATGTCTGCAGAATGGGTTAATACTGTGAAGTAAATAAGTTGTTCATTCAGCTGGCTTTTACTGAGGGTCTTCCACAGTGCTAGGCACTGTGGATGCAGAGATAAAAAAGATCCAAATCCTGTCCTTAGAAGCATATGGTATCGAGATGGAGACAGATGTGAACGGTAAGGATAAGTTGCATCATATTGCTGGGGTCCTGTGAGTACAATATGTACCGAGTGCAGTGGAAGCACAAAGGAGTTTGTGGGTCATGGTCCAACCATTACCCTTCTGTAACCAGGCTTGTCTCTGGAATGTAGTCCCGTTATCCTGCTGTTACTGCCCTAATTCAAGGCCTTTGTATCTAATTGCAATAGCTCTTTTTTTAACTTTTTTTTTAGCTAAGTGGCATTTTATTTCTCCATGTATTTTAATGGGTTAGAAGAAAACATCAATTCATGCATGATTAAATACAGGAAATAGTTTAAACGGAAAATGAAATTCACGAAATGTTTATTTTTCAGTTTTCATATATAAATGAGATCTGAAGTAAATGGAGAAGAAATGATTTTCAAATATTTGAATCACAGATGAATTAAAAATTTAAACTTTAGTATGAAAATTATTAAGCTTATAGAAAAGTAGAGACAGTACTGTAATGAACTGCCAAATACCCATCTCTCGAATTAAACGGTCATTAATGTTTTGCTAAATTTGCTCTCCTGAAAAATTTTAGGGTATCATAATATTTTTCCCTAAATAGTTCAGTAAATATCTCTAAAAAAGGGACATCTTTTTTTTTTAAACATAACCACCTGACCACATCAAGTAAAGCTAAATAATTCCTTAATGTTGTCTAACAACTAGTCCATATTCAAATTTTTCTAGTTGTTTCCAGAATATCTTTTTATAGTTGATTTGTTCACATCAAAATGCAAACAGTGTCCACACATGGCATTTGCTCTTTTTTAAATCTAGAACAGTTTTTATTATTTTGGTGACATTGATCTGTTGAAGAAACCATCAGTTGTTTTATAAAATGTCTTGTTTTCTGAATTTATTGACTTCTTGGGAGTTAACTTGCTCCTCTATCCCCTGTATTTACTATGAACTGGAAGTTAGATCTGTAGGCTTTGTTAGATTCAGGTTAAGCATATTTCTGAGAATTTTAAGAATACTGTATAGACGATGATTTGTACTTCATATTGCATCTTTTGGGATGTGTATAATGTCTTGAAGTCCCACCTTGCAGAAGCTTCTCATCTTTCTCCAGTCTCTTTTCTTTCTATAAACTATCTTTATTTAAATCTCTTATGATGACATTAAAGGTCCTTTTCTTTACATATATAATGTTCTTGCTTAATCAAAATGCTTGCAGTTTTCTAAAGACCTTGTGTGTTTTCAGAAATCAGTGTTCTTTCACGTGCTTTTCCCTCAGCCTAGAACTCCACTTCCTACCACTGCCCTGTGATCTGCTCTGCCATTTTCTCTGCCAACCATATTCTTTCCTCTGAGACTTTCCACTTATGTTTCCTTCTGTCTGGAACACTTCACTCAGATGTTCATATGACTACTTCCCATGCTTCATTCAAGTCTTTTCTCAAATGTCACTTTTTCATGAAGGTCTTCCTTTATCTCTCTGTTTGAAATTGAAACTACCTATCCCACCCCAGCACTTCCTAGCTGCTTTTTTTTATTTTATTTTCTCTATAGCACTTACCATCTACTAATATGCTATATGATTTTCTCATTTATTTTGTTCCTTGTCCATTTCCCTGTACTAGAATGTAAGGTCCTCTTGAGCAAGGATATTTTTTGTTTTTTTAAATTGATGCATCTGCAGCACCAAGAACAGTATGTGGTAAAATAAATATTTGTTGAATGAATGAATGCTTTGTGTCACTTTTTACTCGGTTAACAAATGATTATTATATATCAGGCATTGTCTGGGCAGTGGACAGTGTCCTGTTAGCACATTAATTAGCTCTTAGCATTGCCATTGTTTGTCATATGTGCCTATTTCCTTCAGAGTTTGAGCCCCTAAATTCAGAGACTACAAATCTATTAATCTCTGTCCTGGTGTCTGGCAAGGTCCCTGGAACATTGTAGGGGCTTAATAAATGTTTCCCTCCTGTTTTACATGAGTGATCAGGATTTTTGTTCTCAAGAAGTCTTTAGTCTCTTAGTGATCTATTTTTAGTTATCCCTTTTCTTAGCAATATCTACCTATTATTATATAATATAACTATTGCGAGTAATCATCTATAATAATACTTCTAAGAGCAGTTAACATTTATATAGCTTGTTGGAGTTTATAAAGCTCTTTCCACATGTAATATTTTATTTAATCCTGATGACAACACCATTGTTCTCTCTATAATCCAGATAAGGAACTAGGCTTAGAGCAGTTTCACCCAGCTAAGTAAATGGAGGGTCTAGATTTGAATCTGGGTTGGTTTTTGTTTTTCAACTTTTTGTTTTGGAACATTTCAAATATATATATAAGTAGAGAGAATAGTTTAATTAATTCCCATGTACTCATTACCCAGCTTCAACAATTATCATTTCATGGCCAAACTTGATGCATTCCCATGCTACTGTCCACTTCTGCTTCCTCTACCCTCACCACCAGATTCTTGTGACGACAAATCCCTGGCACCATATCATTTTATTCATAAATTTCAGTTTATATCTCTAAACAATAAAGACTCTTTTTAAAAACATAGTTACAATACCATTATCATGTCTAAAAGCAAAATTGAACTCAGGTGTTCTGATGTCAGACTCCAAGCCCTTTGACCAGTCCATGGTGTTTGCATTAGTCTAGCAGATTCTAGCCCCAAAGGAAATGAGGTGGGATGCCAAATGGGTCCAGTTCTAGATTGATGACCGTAGTGTAGTTTTTTTTTTGATGAGGAAGGTTAGCCCTGAGCTACATCCGTTGCCAATCCTCCTCTTTTTTGCTGAGGAGGATTGGCCCTGGGCTAACACCTGTGCCCATCTTCCTCCACTTTATATGTGGGACGCCTGCCATAGCATAGCTTGATAAGTGGTGCACAGGTCCATGCCTGGGATCTGAACCTGTGAACCCTGGGCCGCCGAAATCGAGTGTGCAAACTTAACCATTATGCCACTGGGCCGGCTCCATGAGTGTAGTGTTTTTTACCCTTTCTTCTGTTTTATCCAGAAATGTGGTATCTGGTATTTTAGTAGATAAACTACTTTGGCTTCTGCTTTTCTTCTCCAAGTCTTTCTGTGGTCAGGCAGCAGTATCTGAACTTATTTCTCATGAAGGGTTCGTCAGTTATACCACTGTGCTAGTTGCTGTGGAGGATGTAGAAGAGCTGTGAGACATGTTCCTTGTCCTTTAGGGGTTAGCAGTATAGTTGGTAGACCAAATGATATATGTAGTATTAGATATTAAAGGCTGAAGTTATTCATTTGTTCATTTGTTTCATTCTCTCAAAATGTTCTGAATACTAATTCTATGCTAGGCCTTGTGCTTCATGTTGGTGATACCGAGATGAATATATGATCCTTGATCTGAGTCTAGTTGAGTAGATAAGACAATAAGTGGATAATAACAGTACAATGTTAAAGGTGCTATGAAATCTGGGACAGGTGGTAATGTGACCTCAAAGAAGAGGATAATCAGTTCTACTTGGGAGCAGGGGTTATTGAGTGGTAATAATGCTTGAGACGAGTCTTAAAAAAACAGATTTGGTCAGTTGGAAAACAGAGGAAAAGCATTTTAGAAAGAAGGAGCAGTTGTGAGCAAAGGCATGGAGATATGAAATAGCATGTTGCATGAGAAGAAATATAAATAGTTTGGCTGGTGTAAGTTTTAGGTTGAGAGCTCTTTAAGAGATAAGACTAGAAAGATTGAAAGGGGTCTCATTCTGAAGGGTTTTGTATTCTACCTGTGGGTTTTTGTTTTACACATGTCACTCTGTGGGCAATATGGAGGATGGAGGAATTGGATGAAGGCAAGAGAGGACTTGGGGTGACCAGCTGGGAGTTAAGTGATGAAAGCCTGCAGCAGGACAGTTGTAATGGTGAGAAGAGCAGTTATTAGAGAGGGTTTCCCTGGAGGCCCTGTGTTTTAAGCTTAAGAGTAGAGGTGATTTATGTGTTTCAGTAGCAGGGGTACCAGGGGATTATTTCAGAGAGTAGGAGAACTTGAGTGAAGTATCTAGATGGATAAAGAATGTCACTAGGTCAGATACTCTCTTGTTCTTTTTGTCCCATTCTTACCTTCTTGCCTCCCTCTTATCTGTTAGGCTTAGTACTTCTGCTTTCTGGGCGGTTCCCTTGTATTTGGAAGTCTGACTCCATTCCAGACCGTTGAAAGGCTATATAGCTCTTATCCTATCCTCTCTCACTACAGAATTAGGGCATTTGGCTAGTCCATTGTCCCTGAAAGATAATTACTTGATTCTATGATGTTATTTTAATGATTTGAAGTTCATAAAAGAATTGGCTTTTATTTCTATTCAAAAGTGAATTCAGTGTCTCCCTTCATTCTCCAGTCTACCTTATCTCAGGAAATGGTACCACCATCAGTATAGACCCTTAGTCAAAACCTGAGAAAGATCCTCTATACCACCTTCACCCTTTCCTCTCCTCATATTCCCTTCCTCACCAAGTCTTGTTGTTTTTTCCTTCTAAATATCTCTTGAGTCTATCTACCTCTGTTTCCACTGTTACCTCAGTAATCCAAGTAACTATCATATTTTTAAAACTTATGAAACTTATGAAATATAGCACATAAATAATAATACATAGAAAAACCTCATACAGCCTATTGATTTATCACAACGTCAACACAGTGTGTAATCACCATCCAGGTCAAGAATATTATCAACATCCCATAGGCCCCCTCAAACCTGCTTCTAATTATTTCTCCTTCCTTTCCCAAAGATAACCACCACTATCCTGACTTTTAGGGTAATAACTTCCTTTCTTTTATTTTTTTTGCTATTTAAACCTGCACCCCTAAATACAACAATTTATTTTTGTCTTTTTTTAACTTCATATAATTAGAGAATACAGTACGTATCTTTTTATGTGTGACTTTTGTTCAAAATTCTGTTTGTGAGATTCATCATATTGTTGACTGTAGCTATAGTTCATTCATTTTTGCCACATTATAAGATTTCATTGTATGAACATCCCGTAATTTGTTTATCCATTCTATTATTGATGGACATTTAGGCTGTCTCCAGTTTTTAACTATTATAAGAAATACTGCCATCAACATTTTTGTACAAGTCTCTTGGTTTGCATGGCTTGTATTTCTGTGTAGTATATACCCTGGAATGGAACTACTGAGCTTACTGTTTTCCAAAATGGTAGTACCAATTTAGTGTTATTCCTATTAGCACTGTGTGAGACTTTCAGTTGCTCCACTACTTGCCAACATTTGGAATTACTGATCTTTTTCATTTTGACCGTTCTTGTGGATGTGTAGTATATCATTGTGGCCTTAATTTGCATTCCTCGGATTGCTAGTGAAGTGGAGCAACTTTAATATGTTTAATTGGCCATTTGGATATCCTTTTAGGTAATGCCTATTTATGTCTCTTGCCTATTTTTACTGTTTTTTTTTTCTTATTCTCGTGGGAATTCTTTATATTCTGGCAGGTAAAAGTTCTTTAATGGTTATATGTGTTAGAAATATCTTGTCCTTTTTGAGTCCCTTAATGTTGTGTTTTGATGAAAAGAAGTTCTTAATATAGCCCAATTTGACAATCTTTTCATTTATATTTTGTGCTTTTCTTGACTCATATAAGAAGGGTTTGCCTACCCTGAGCTCATTAAGACATTTTGCTACAATATAACTAGAAGATTTATTATTTGCTTTTCACACATGGAGTTGATTTTTGTGTACTGTCGTCCCTTGGTATCCGTGAAGAATTGGTTCCAGGACTCCTGAGGATACCAAAATCTGTGGATGCTCAAGTCCCTTAGGTTGGCTCTCCACATCCATGGGTTCTGCATCTGTGGGTTCCACCTACCACGGATTGTAAACATAGTACAGATGGTCCCCAACTTATGGTGGTTTGACTTACGATTTTTTGACTTCATGATGGTGAGAAAGTGATACACATTCAGTAGAAACTGTACTTGGTTTCTAGAAACCGAAACTTGATCCTTTCCTGGCTTAGTGGTATGCTGTATGATACTCTTTTTTTTTTTTTTTTTGTGAGGAAGATCAGCCCTGAGCTAACATCCATGCTAATCCTCCTCTTTTTACTGAGGAAGACCAGCTCTGAGCTAACATCTATTGCCAATCCTCCTCTTTTTTTTTTCTCCCCAAAGCCCCACTAGATAGTTGTATGTCATAGTTGCACATCCTTCTAGTTGCTGTATGTGGGACGCGGCCTCAGCATGGCTGGAGAAGCGGTGCGTCGGTGCGCGCCCGGGATCCGAACCCAGGCCGCCAGTAGCGGAGCGTGCGCACTTAACCACTAAGCCACGGGGCGGTCCCCTGTATGATACTCTTTCATGATGCTGGGCAGCAGCAGCAAGCCACAGCTCCCAGTCAGCCACGTGATCTCGAGGGTAAACAACAGCTGCACTTACAACCATTCTTGTTTTCACTTTCAGTGCAGTATTCAAAAAATTACATGAGATATTCAACACTTTATTATAAAATAGGCTTTGTGTTAAGATGATTTTGCCCAACTGTAGGCTAATGCAAGTGTTCTGAGCATGTTTAAGGTAGGCTAGGCTAAGCTATGATGTTCCATAGGTTAGATGTATTAAATGCATTTTTGACTTACAATATTTTCAACTTATGATGGGTTTCTCAGGATGGAACCCCATGGTAAGCTGGGGAAGATATGTACAGATCTGTGGCTGGTTGAATCTGTGGATACGGAATCTGTAGATGTGGAAGGCCGACTGTATGTTGCTTGGGTTTGTGGAAACCCAAATGTCCCAGCACCATTTATTGAGAAGAATGTCCTTTTTTCATTACTCTGCAGTACCACCTTTGTGGTAAATCAAGTGTCTCTATATGGGCAAGTATGTTTCAGGGCTTTCTATTCTATTCCATTGGTTTACTTGTCAGTTCTTATGCCAACACCATGCTGTCTTAGGATAGTATTATAATAAATCTTGACATCTGGTAGGACAAGTTCTCCCACCTTGTTCTTCTTTAAGAATATCTTGGTTACTCTTGGTCTTCTCATTTCTTTATAAATTTTGAAATCAGCTTGTGAAATTGTGCCCCAAAACAGAAAATTCTTATTAGCATTTTGATTAGGGTTGCATTAACTCTATAGTTCAGATGGGATTTGGGGATTGATATTTTACAATATTGAGTCTTGCAATCCATCGACATAGTACATCCCTGTTATTTTAATACTGTTTTATAGTTTTATGCATAGAGGTTTTGTATGTCTTTTTGTTAGTTATTCCTGTATAATATTTTATGTTATTGTAGATGATATATTTTTAAAATTTCATTTTCTACAGAGCTGATATTCAGAAATGCAATTGATTTTTGTTTATTAAATCTTACATCTAACAACCTTGCTAAGCTCATTTAACAATTTTAATAAATTGTGTGTAGATTATTTTGGATTTTTTACAATCATGTGAGCAAATAATGGCTTTGATGTTAATATAATGATGCCAGGTATCTTTTGATTAAAATTTGCTTGGTATACATAGTTCTGTCTTTTATTTTGATCTTTTTTGTAGCTTTTGTGTTTTAGATACGACCCATGTAAACAATATGGAGTTAGTTTTTTTTTTTTTTTAATTTTATTTATTTATTTTTCCCCCAAAGCCCCAGTAGATAGTTGTACGTCATAGCTGCACATCCTTCTAGTTGCTGTATGTGGGATGCAGCCTCAGCATGGCCGGAGAAGCGGTGCGTCGGTGCGCGCCCGGCATCCGAACCCGGGCCACCAGCAGCGGAGCGCCCGCACTTAACCGCCAAGCCAGGGGGCCGGCCCAGGAGTTAGTTTTTTTAAAAATCTAATCTGACAGTCTTTATTTTTTAATTGGAGCATTTAGTTTATTACATTTAATGCAATTATTGATGTATGTGGATTTAAATCTACCCTCTTATTAAATGGTTTCTGTTTGTCTTACTGGCTCAATATTCTTTTTTTTCCTCTCGTTTCTTGCCATCTTTGGGATTGATTCTTTTTTTGTGTGAGGAAGATTGGCTCTGAGCTAACATCTGTGCCCATCTTCCTCTATTTTGTGTGTGGGATGCCACCACAGCATGGCTTGATGAGTGGTGCCTAGGTCCACTGGGATCTGAACTTGCAATCCCCGGGCCGCCATGGTGGAGCATGTGAACTTAACCACTATGCCACCGGGCTGGCCTGGATTGATTCTTTGTTTAATGCACTCCCCTACTCGCCCCATCCCCCCCTTTATTAGCTTGGGAGTTATACATTCTTTTACACTTCTTTTACTGGTTAACCTAGATATTATAGCATGGATTCTTGACTTACCAAAGTCAAATGTTAAATGGTACTTTTACTATTTTGGACAACACAAGGACTTTAACTCCATTTATCCACCTTCCTGAATTACATGTGAGTGTAATTGTATACTTTAATTCTCCAGTTTTCACTCTAGAAGACATTGTTATTCTTATTTTATACAGGCAGTATTCATTTAGATTTACCTATATATTATTACCCACATGTATTGATCATTGCTTTTCTTTCCTTCCTGCATCTGTGACTACTCCTCTGGGATTTTTTTCCTTTTGGCTGAGGAATACTCTCTGATATTTTCTTTTATTGTGAGTTTACTGATGACAAATTCTTTGTGTTTGTTTTTATGGAAAAGTTTTACCTCCATTTTTTTTTTTTTTTTGTGAGGAAGATCAGCCTTGAGCTAACATCCATGCCAATCCTCCTCTTTTTGCTGAGGAAGACTGGCCCTGGACTAACATCTGTGCCCATCTTCATCCACTTTATATGGGACACCGCCATAGCATGGCCTGACAAATGGTGCATCGGTGTGCGCCCGGGATCCGAACCCGGGCCGCCAGCAGTGGAGCGCATGCGCTTAACTGCTAGGCCACGGGGCTGGGCTCGTTTACCTCCATTCTTGAAGGATGTTTTTGCTGTGTGTAGAATGTTAGATTGGCTGTTATTTTTTTTATTACTTTAAATGTATCATTGCTGTCTTTTGCCTTCCATTGTTTCTGTTGCAAAGTCAAATGTCAGTCTTATTATTGATCCCTTTGAGGAGTAATCTGTCTTCTTTTTATTTGGCTGCTTTTAGGAGTTTTTGCTTGGTATGGTTTTCAGCAATTTTTCTGTCATGTGCCTACACGTGGATTTCTTTTCATTTATCCCATTTGGGGATCATAGTACTTGTTTTATTATCTGTGGCTTGGTACTTGTCATCAGAAAGGTTCTTTGCCATTATTTCTTCAAATTTTGCTTTTATCTCATTCTCTCTCCTCTCCCTTTGGGATTTCAATTACATATGTGATAAACCATCTCATTTTATTCTATTACCTTCTCTTCTGAATTTTTCTTCTTTTGTCTCCTTCTGCTTCATTCTGGACCTATCTTCCAGTTCACTAATTCTCTCCTCACCTTGTCTAGTCTACTGTTAAACCTGTCCATTTGTTCTTAATTTCGTTTATTGCTTTTTGTCATTTCTATAATTTCCTTTTTTTAAAGTTAAAGTTTTCTGGTGAAATTCTTAATTTTGCCTTTTATCTCTTTGAACATAATGAGCAGAATTATTTTAAAGTTTGTGTCTGATAACTCCAATAAATGGAGTCCCTGTGGGTATGTCTTATCATTTTTATTCTTGTTATCTGATTTCCTAGTGTGCCTTATTTCTCGTTGTATTAGTGTATTTCCAAAATTGTTTGTAAAAATAATTTAAGCCTTAGGATGACTTAGTGTTCATCCAGAGAGGATTTGTTTCTATCTAGTAATCCAGGAAAATTTTATTCTTATTTCAGGAATTGAGATGATTCAAAGCTGAGCTGCAGTTTCTGCTAAAGTCTATGTATTTTTGCTTCACTCTTACTCATGTGTTGTAACCTTTTAGGGTCCCAATCCAAAGTGATGGGGTTGATTAGGCTGCCCCTGCTTACCCTCCTACCCTCAGTCTTACACTCTAGTCATTGCTTCCCTCGCCTCACCTTGCTGTCAGAAGCACTGCTTACTTTGCATCTCATCCATCCATCCCCTCACTTCTCCCAGTTGGCAGAAGCCTAGAGAAAAAGCAGCCCCAAACTCTAGGTGAACCTTCTTGGGTCTCTGACCTTCCTTGCATGATCCTGGTTCTTTAATTCTTCATTTATCTTTTAGTTTTCTGATACCTTCAAATACACACACACATGTATACACGCACGTACACATATATGTGTGCATGTATGTATATATGTTTGTGTATATGCATGTGTGTGTGTGTGTGTGCGCGCGTGTGCGCTCTTTTTTCTTTTTTTTGAAATCCATAGTACTTTTGTGGTTTTTCTCAGCAGGAACATTGATCTGAATTATCTAGTCTGCCCTTACCAGAAGTGGGAGTCTTGCCATTGTCTTTTGCTGGACTATTGCAATACAGTAGTCCCCCCTTATCTGCAGGGGATACGTTCCAAGGCCTCCAGTGGAAGCCTGAAACTGTGGATAGTACTGAACCCTGTATATACTGTATTTTTTCCTGTGTATGCATATCTATGATAAAATTTAATTTCATTTATAAATTAGGCAATAATATAAAACAATTATAACAACATACTGTAATAAAAGTTATGTGACTGTACTCTCTCTCTCAAAATATCTTATTGTACTTTACTCATCCTTCTTTTTATGATGATGTAAGGTGACAGAATGCCTATGTGATGAGATGAAGTGAGGTGAAGGATGTAGGCATTGTGATGTAGCGTTATTTTCAGACCGCGGTTGACTGTGGATAACTGAAACTGCGGAAAGCAAAATCACAGATAAGGGGGTACTACTGTATACTCTTAATTTGTGTCTCTGTCTGCTTTTCCCCCTTTCAATCCAATCATTATATTGAGGCTTGATTGGTATTTCAACAACTCAAATCTGTTCATGTCACCCTCCTGTTTATAGTTCTTCAAAGGGGTTTTATTGGTCTTAGGACAAAGATTATTCATTTGTCTCTTCAACAATGAACAAATATGTATTGAATTCCTGCTACATGCTAGGCACTATCAGAGGCATTTGCCATAATTCCCCAAAAGATGTGGCACCTGCTTGTCTCTTTAGCCTCATCTCATGTCAATCTACATTTTAGCCACATTGCCCTTTTTGTCAGTTCTGGAAACTGTGGTATTCTTTCATGACTCAGAGCATTCATTTGTACTTTCCTGTCTGCCTCAAATTAGATCAGGATCTCTTTGAACATAATATGCAGAATTATTTTAAAGTCCATGTCTGACGTGTTGTAGGTTTTCATAGAACACTGTACTTTTCCTTTACAATATGACTTTGTAATTATTCGTTTGGACGTTACTTGGTAAATGTCTGCCTTGCCCATTAAACGTTAAGTTCCATGAGGGCAGTGTATCCCCATGGCCTAGTACAGTGGTTCTTAGTAAGTGCGCAGGAAATCCTTATTGAACAGATGAATGGATGAGTTATTTACTGACTGAATTAAGGAGGATGCTTGGCTTTTCCTTTTCCTGTACTACTCCCTTTATTTTTATCAGAATGTACAGAGTGCTTTCTGGGCATTCTGCTAGTCACTTTAGCGGCTCACAGACTGGACGGGGAAACAGACACAATCACAGATAGTTACGGTGCACTGTGGTGAGGGGCACGATAAAAGTTTGCACCAAGTTGTTGGGGTGGTACAAGAGTAAGGGCATCCATGTCCAGTTCAGGGATCAGAGACAACTTCCTGGGGTTGCTGACACCTGAGGGGCAGAAGGGGGTGGGTGTGGGAGATGGGGAGAGCAATCTAGGCAGAGGTACAATCTGAGCAGAAGTACAGAAGCTTGAAGCAGCATGGCATCACTGGTAGGGAATTGTGGGAGCTGACATAGTGGCCAGTCTTGGCAGGACTTCATAGCATGCTAAGTAGTGCAGACTTTTTTCTGTAGGAAACTGGAAGCTTTTGAAGGGTTGTGTATGTTTGTGTAGAGTTTTAAATTTATACTCTTTTTAAAATCACAACAGTAACATTTATTGTAATAAATTCAAGCAGTACAGAAATGTGTAAAAGAGTGAGACTTGCCTCTGCAAATATAAATTAAGAAAACAAAATACACTCTCCAGAGGTTACTCTGGAGAGACTCACTGTTGACAGTTTTGTATGCATCCTTCTAGAGTTTTAAATATAGAATTTTAGAAGTTTCCATATTCTGGGTTTGCAACTTTTTTCTGCCTGGAATACTGCTTCCCTAAATCTTCCCATGCCTCTCAGTCTCATTCAATTAAGTGTCCACTCAAAGTCATATCCTCGGAGTGGACTTTCCTTACTCTCCTGTCTATAACAGCCTTCCCTTATATTTAACTCCTTATATACTTCATTTTTCTTCAGAATGCTTACCACCTGAAATTATATATTTCCTTTTGCCAGCCTTATCCATTTGAATTTAAGCTCCACGAGAGCAGGAATTGCTTCTGTTTTATTCACCTTTGTATTCCTAGCAGCTAGAACAATGCTTGGCGCATAGTAAGCGCTCCTTGCATGTTTGTTGAATGAATAAATTAATCTGCCTTTTAGATAGAACAAAGTACTTTTGTGTGATTTTTCCAAAAAAGTTAACTTTTTATTTTGTAAGTTTATAAACATTCAAAAAGGGAGAGAAAATAATATGAGCCTTCAGGTGTCCCTCATCCACCTTCAACAATTATCAGCATTTTGCCATTCTTTTTTTTAGACTTTTTTTTTTTTTTTTTTTTTTGGTGAGGAAGATCAGCCCTGAGCTAACATCCATGCCAATCCTCCTTCTTTTGCTGAGGAAGACTGGCCCTGGGCTAACATCTGTGCCCATCTTCCTCTACTTTATATGGGACGCCGCCACAGCATGGCCTGACAAGCGGTGCATGGGTGCGTGCCCAGGATCCGAACCCGGGCCGCCTGCAGCAGAGCGCGTGTGCTTAACTGGTGCACCACAGGGCCGGCCCAGCATTTTGGCATTCTTGTTTGATGCATTCCCCCACTTTCGTGGAGGGGGGCAAATCCCAGGCAGCATATCATTTCACCTATGAATACTTAATTATCTGTGTTTAATAGATAAGGACTTTTATAAGACTTAAAAAATATCTCACTTAACAATAATCCTTAATAGCATCTAATACCTAGTACATGGTCAGTTTTCACTGATAGTCTTACAGATGTCTTTTTACAATTGATTTCTTTGAAGGAGGATTCACACATTGCATTTGGTTATCTCTCCCATTACATCTCTTTTAGTCTGTAACAATCCCCAACCTCCCTTTTCTTTCCCGTGCTATTTATTGTTTAAAAACCAGGCCATTTACCCTGTGGAATTTCCCATATTCTGGGATTGCAGCTGTATCTTCCACGTGTTTTTAATTTGCTCTTTATGGTACCGCTCTGAGTACCATATTCACAGGGGTTCATTTCAGGTTTTTTTTTTTTTTGTGAGGAAGATCAGCCCTGAGCTAACATCCGATGCCAATCCTCCTCTTTTTTTTGCTGAGGAAGACTGGCCCTGGGCTAACCTCCGTGCCCATCTTCCTCTACTTTATATGGGACGCCGCCACAGCATGGCTTGACAAGCAGTGCGTCAGTGCGTGCCCGGGATCCGAACCTGTGAACCCCAGGCCGCTGAAGCGGAGTGCGCGCACTTAACTGCTGTGCCCCTGGGCCGGCCCCCAGTTCGGGTTTTATTACCCTCCACATGAAAGGACTGATGAAGAAAGGAAGAAGGGCACTAATATTTGACTGCCTTCTGTGTGCCCATTTCTATGCTAGTCGTTTTTCTCTCAGTAGACCTTTGAGGTTGTTATTAGCCCCATTTCACAGATGAGGCTTAGAGAGGTTAATTAGCCTGTTCAGGACGTATAACAACTGCATAGTGAGTCTGGGCTTCACACCTAGATCTGGCTAATTTCAAAGTCCTTTCTCTTTCTGCTACACCTCACAGCTTGAGGTTAAGTTCCCAAGAAAGTGACTTTCCCAGAGTTGTATACATGATAAGTGATGTGCCAGGATTTTAGGTTTTCTGATTACTTATCTGTTGCCCCTTCTCCTACTTCAGGCCTCCTCGTTGTGCCTGATTACCTCCTTAGAAATTGTAGGTGAGGGGGTCGGGAGTTGATTATACCTGTAAGGCATGTCATCTTTTGAGCACACATTTAAGTAATTTTGTCTTTGATATAGAAATGTGCTTAGCACTAGCAAGGTACTTTTTTTTTTTCCATTTCACATGTATTTATTGAACATCTACTTAATGCCAGATGTTGTGCTACATACTTCAGATATGGTGATGAACAAAAGACATGTTCCTTTTTGTCTTTGCGGGGAGATTCTCACTGTAGCAATGTTGGTGCAAATTAGAGAACACCTCCCAATATCAAAGATAAAAGGGCAAGACTTCTCATTTCTTAGTCTGCCTTGCACCTGAGGCCCAGGCACAAGACCTAGACCTGTCCAATTAGACGCACCTGCCCCAGGCTTCTAATCAGGATCTGGTAATCCAAAAAAGTAGGTAGAGTGAAAGATTCTTTCTGGTGATAGCAGTGGGCTGCAACACCCAATTTCTAGGGGCTCCAAGAGCAGTGATGCTGGCAGCAATGTTGGCTGCCCAGTGCAGGCAGTGTTGGTGGTGCAGGTTGCTGCAACTCGTGTAATGTCACTGCACAGTGGAAGACAGGTATTTTTAATCCCCAAAGCACATTTCTGATTAGAAGTTAATGACATTAGGAAGGCATAAAAAAAATTCCCATTTACTTTGCAGTATTTGGGTGTAAGGTACTGACTGAGAAAAGCTCTCTTCCCTGCAGTATACGAAGTTAATTTTTCAGAAATAAAGGTTTAGAATACTTGGATCCTTGAATCCCTTTTGAGAAGTTAGTTTCCCATGTTTTTGTTTGTTGTTTAGCTGAGAGTAGAGCATCAAGGTAACAATAGCTTCTTTTGTTCCAGGAGAATGATCCATCTGTGAGACTGAAAATTGCATCGTTGTTGGGTTTATTGTCAAAGACTGCAGGATTTTCACCAGACTGTATTATGGATGATGCCATTAACATCCTGCAGAATGAAAGTAAGTTGAAATTTAAAAGCTGTCTATCAGAGCAGAAATCTTTAGTTCCTTTTGTATGGAATTTAGACAAAATTTTGTTGTTGGTTGTTATCGAAAAGGAATTTGAGGATGATTCGGTAAAACCATACCATGTACATATATTTGCATTAGAGTTAAAATACAGTTCTGTCTCTTCATAGCTATCATTTATTGACCTCTACCAAGTGCCATATACTTAGGGTAGTTTACATGTGATATAAGATAGATATTATTGTCCTTATTTTATAGGTGGGGAAACTGAAGCTCAGAGAAGTTAACTGACTTGTTCAAGGTTACATAGTATGTGACAGAGTTGATGTTTTGTTGACTGTGCCACACTCCCTCAGAAACCACGAGAGGTGCTGTCCTTATCACGTGGTCCCTCACAATTTAATTCCTATAAGAGTGATATTTCCCAGGTCTTTCATGTTGTTGCCTTTTCTATTTGTTCCTTTTTTTTTTTTTTTTAATTTTTAAATTTTTTTTTTTTTTTTTTTGTGAGGAGATCAGCCCTGTGCTAACATCTGCCAATCCTCCTCTTTTTTTGCTGAGGAAGACTGGCCCCAGGCTAACATCCATGCCCATCTTCCTCCACTTTATATGGGACGCCGCCACAGCATGGCTTGCCAAGCAGTGCGTCGGTGTGCACCCGGGATCCGAACTGGCGAACCCTGGGCCGCCGCAGCAGAGTGCACGCACTCAGCCGCTTGCGCCGCTGGGCTGGCCTCTCTTTGTTCCTTTTTGATGCTCACTAAAATTATTCTCAGCATTTAGGTGAAATGGAAAATCACTTCACCTTTTTAATTTTTTGAATATTTGGTTTTATTTATGTGCAAGATTCTGTTATAGAGTTAATACCTCAATTGGCTTAATATTTATTTATTTATTTTATTTATTATTTTTTTTGTGAGGAAGATTGGTCCTGAGCTAACATCTGCCAATCCTCCTCTTTTTGCTGAGGAAGACTGGCTCTGGGCTAACATTCATGCCCATCTTCCCCCACTTTATATGGGACGCTGCCACAGCATGGCTTGCCAAGCGGTGAGTCGGTGCGTGCCCGGGATCCGAACCAGCGAACCCCGGGCCGCCGCACAGGAGCGTGCGCACTTAACCGCTTGCGCCACATGGCCGGCCCCTAAATAAGATTACTTTAAAGAGAGTCTTAGTAATGGTAGAAGGAAATTAGTGTCATGTGACATCAATAGATAGTAACTGCAATTTTTATGTATATTAAAATATGTACATGGTTATTAATCTAAAAATAATTATCTGAATGCCACCTAAAATCCTCTTGTATACCACTAGCATTAGAAGAACCATATTTTGGAACAAAGAAGAGAATTTAGACAAAGAAGAGAATCTGGCTAAGATGATTGATATTGATTTATTTGGATTTGGCTCTTTGCCCATTTATTAAACATTCATTCAGCATATGATGAGTCATGCTAGATTCTGAGAATACAAAGGTGAATAAAACACAGTCCTTGCCCTCAAGAATCTTTCAGTCTCCTGGTTTAGTCTGATATGAAAATAAGTGTAGTAAAGTGTTATAGCTAATGTGGAGGTGCAGTGGAAGCACGCAGGGGAACATGGTCAGTTCTTCTTGGGGAAGAGGGAAGAGCTCCGTACAGGAGGTGACACTTCAAGATTAGTAGGTGTTCCCTGGGGAGTGAGGTTGAGAATGGAGTTAGGTGTGGGCGAAGGCATTGTAGGTAGGGCAGTTGGCTTGAACAAAGAGAGGGGGACATGAAATCATAAGTAATTGGAAAAAAGGGTGCTAGAGGGGACTTGAAAGAGATGAGGTTAGAAAGGTAGGCAGGGCTAGACATCATGGAGGGGCTGTTATGAATGTATTCATGCCCTGCTGAAGAATTTGCACTTCATCTTGAAGGCAATGAAAAGCCCTTAAATGAGTCAAGCATTAAACATTTTTGGATCACTATTCCCAGTCCTATGGAGGACTCAAATTTTTAGACATGATCCCTTTAGGAACTTAGCTTTTAGTTGAGAGGAATCAAGGATCAAATAGTAGAACGTAGCTGACAAAAATCTACGTTTTTCTGGGGCCGGCTTGGTGGTGCAAGTGGTTAAGTGCGTGCTCTCCGCTGCGGTGGCCCGGGGTTCGCAGGTTCGGATCCCGGGCGTGCACCAATGCGCTGCTTGTCGAGCCATGCTGTGGTGGCATCCCCTATCAAGTAGCGGAAGATGGGCACAGATGTTAGCTCAAGACCGGTCTTCCTCAGCAAAAAAACACAGAGGAGTATTGGTATCAGATGTTAGCTAAGGGCTGATCTTCCTCACCAAAAAAAAAAAAATCTACATTTTTCAGGGCCGGCCAGTGGCGTAGCGGTGAAGTGCGTGTGCTCTGCTGCGGCAGCCCAGAGGTTCGCAGGTTCAGATCCCGGGTGCACACCAACGCACTGCTTTTCAAACCATGCTGTGGTGGCATCCCATATAAAATAGAGGAAAATGGGCATGGATGTTAGCCCAGGGCCAGTCTTCCTCAGCAAAAAGAGGAGGATTGGCATCGGATGTCAGCTCAGGGCTGATCTTCCTCACAAAAAAAAAAACCAAAAACTACATTTTTTACCCAAGTAAATTTAGTTTCTATAGTGATCTCCTTTTGAAATTCTACAACCCAACTTTCCATTTTCCTTTCTAGAGTCTCATCAAGTCCTAGCTCAGCTGTTGGACACTTTGCTTGCAATTGGCACTAAACTCCCAGAGAATCAAGCTATCCAGATGCGATTAGTTGATGTAGCATGCAAGGTAAGAGTATAATGGTTAGACACACGGTTACTTCTTTCTGGAACAGTTTCTCATTATCTAGAGAGATGACATGAGCTGTGGGATCTGCTTAGCTCCATCTAAATCTGTAACTGAGAATTGCTAAGGACTCTTAATGGTTTGAAGAGCTGCCTCATTTTTTTGTTTCTTGATGTTGGATTAGGAACAAAGTTGAGTATGTTCAAATGCACTTCCTCATCCTCCCAAAAGAAATGAAAATAATTATAGTAGCTACCATGTATACTGTGCCATATTAGGCACTCTTCTAATTATGGTACTTTGTATCCAGTTGTTCATTTGTTTTTCATAGTCCTTTAGGTAAGTACTGTTATCCTTGTTTTACAAAAGTGGTAATTGAGATTTAGGGAGTTAACTTTGCCCAAGTTTTCGCGCTTAGGAAGTTGCAGAATCAGGACATAAACTCTGGTTTCTCTGATTCCACTGCCCATGTTTTTTCTTTTATTATGCTTTGTTGCTTCAATAAACAGACCAAAGAAGTGTTTGGGAAAATTTTTTTTAAGTTTCTTTTTTTTTTCGATGAGGAAGATCAGTCCTGAGCTAAGATCCACTGCAGATCCTCCTCTTTTTTGCTGAGGAAGATGGCCCTAGGCTAACATGCGTGCCCACTTTCCTCTACTTTATATGGGACGCCGCCACAGCATGGCTTGACAAGTGGTGCGTCGATGCGCACCTGGGATCCGAACCTGCGAACCCCGGGCCGCCAAAGCGGAGCGGTTGCACTTAACTGCTGTGCCGCCGGGCCGGCCCCTAAGTTTATTTTTTCTGATTATGAAGGAAATACATGTACATTAGCTGTGCCTTTTGATTTAATTTGGAGCTTTTAATTAGCTACCTTTTGTGCATAATAACAGTGGCTCCTAAACCTTGTAGAATTGTTTTACTTTTTGACAAATTTATTTTGAGAATATAAGAAGACAAGTATGTTTGAATTGTGGAAGAGTATTATATTCATGGATTAGAAAGCTATTTTTGAGCCCCAGGAACAAGTGTTTCGTTTGTCTTAATAAACAACAACAACAACAAACAAACCCCAAACACTTTGACAAGTACGGTATTAAAAGCCTAAGTGGAGGGGCCGGCCCGGTGGCGCAAGCGGTTGGGTGCGTGCGCTCCGCTGCGGCGGCCCGGGGTTCGCTGGTTCGGATCCTGGGCGCGCACCGACGCACTGCTTTGGCAAGCCATGCTGTGGCGGCGTCCCATATAAAGTGGAGGAGGATGGGCACGGATGTTAGCCCAGGGCCGTCTTCCTCGGCAAAAAAAGAGGAGGATTGGCGGATGTTAGCACAGGGCTGATCCCCCCCCCAAAAAAAAAAAAAAAGCCTAAGTGGAAAAAACTAGGGAATGTGTGTTTGGGAGGGTAAGTATATCTCCCATGTGAAAAAAAATATATATCTGTGAGGTTGTGTTTATGAGAGAGGCATATACTTTCACCTAAGTAGATTGTTACTTGAAGTAACAGTTTCTTAAATTTCTGAAATTCGATGTATTGCTTTTGGTTTTTTTTCTGTACACAGATTGCTATTTTTTTAAACACATAGCTGTAATCATATTCTATATACAATTTTGCTTTTTCACTAACATCTTAGAAATATATTCCTTATATTGTAAATGTTTTATAAATATTTTTAATGGATGCATAATATTTCATCCAATAATTAAACCATTCTCCTATTATTGGACATTTATATTGTAACCATGTTTTAAATTGTAAATAATACTGCAGTGAATGTTGTTAGTCTAATATTTTTTGTATTTAGGGTTATTTCCTAAACATAGATTGTCGCAAGTAGAATTATTAGTTAAAAGCATTTAGAGTTTTTTTTAAGGCCGTTGACACTTTTTGCCAAATTATATTCCAAAGTGTTCCAGTTTATATGCCCACCAATGTTCTAGCGTTGGATATTATTGTTAAAAAACAGAAGATAAACCTGTTAATTTGGTAGGAGGAAAATGGTTTTTCATTAAAAATTTCCTTTTTAAAAGATTACTAGTGAGGCTTCATATTTGATCTTCATTTGTATTTCCTTTCTTGAGAGTGAACTTTTTGTGTTCTTTCCCAGTTTCTCGTATGGGGTTTTGGTGTGTTTCTTTCCCGTTTGTAGAGGTTCTAATAGGGTAAACATTTGATCCATTTGGAAATGGGAGATCTGTTGGAATCTTTTGCAGGCTCAAGTAAATAAAGACTATCTATGATTCATAGCTATAGTTATTATTTCTATTGCCTGATGTCATTTTGTCTGTGATTTCGTCATACGTTGTGCCCTGAGATGTGATTCACATACAATAACATTTATCCTTTTGGTAGAATAGTACAAATTAGGGGCCGGCCCCATGGCTTAGCAGTTAAGTGCGCGCGCTCCGCTGCTGGTGTCCCGGGTTCGGATCCCGGGCGCGCACCAACGCACCACTTCTCTGGCCATGCTGAGGCCGCGTCCCACGTGCAGCAACTGGAAGGATGTGCAGCTATGACATACAACTGTCTACTGGGGCTTTGGGGGAAAAAATAAAATTATCAAAAAAAAAAGAATAGTACAAAGTATGTTCTCCAATCACAATGGAATGAAATTAGAAATCAGTAACAGAAAGAAATTTGGGAAACCACAAATATGTGGAAATTAAACCACATACTCCTATATAACCAGTGAGTCAAAGAAGATATCAAAACAGGAAATTAGAAAATACTTTGAGATGAATGAAATTGAAGACTTGACATATCAAAACTTATAGGATGCAGCAAAAGTGTGCTTCGAGGGAAACTTATAGCTATAAGTGCCTATAGTGAAAAAGAAGAAAGATCTCAAATCAGTAACCTAACTTTCCATCTTAAGACACTGGAACAAGAAGAGCACACTAAATATAAAGCATGCAGAAGGAAGGAAACAAGAAAGATTAGAGCAGAAATTAATGAAATAGAGATAGAAAAATCGAGAACATCAATGAAACCAAAAGCTTGTTCTTTGTAAAGATCAACAAAATTGACAAACCTTTAGTTATATTGACCAGGAAAAAAAGAGAGAAGACTCCAGTTACCTGAAACAGAAATGAAAAAGAGGACATTACTACCAACCTGACAGAAAGAAAAAGGATTATAAAAGAATAGTAAGAACAATTGTATGCCAATAAATTAGGTAACTTATATGAAATGGACAACTTCCTACAAAGACCCCCAGCTACCAAACTGAATCTAGAAGTAGACAATCTGAATAGACCTATAACAGTCAAAGAAATTGAATTAGTAATGAAAAAAAGAAAACTAAAATCTACCCATAAAGAAAAGCTCAGGCCCAGATGGCTTCAAATCAAACATTTAAATAAGAATTAATAGCAATTCTTTATAAACTTTCCCCAAAAATAGATAAGGAGTGAACCCTTCCCAACTCATTCTATGAGGCCAGTATAACCCTAATACCCAAACCAGACAAAGACATCACAAGAAAAGCAAACTATAGATCAATGTCTCTTATGAATATGGATACAAAAATCCTTAACAAAATACTAGCAAATCAAATCCAGCAATATGTAAATAGGATTTTACAACACGATCAAGTGGGATTTATCCCAGAAATGCAAGGTTGGTTCAACATCTGAAAATAATATGGTACACCATAAAAATAGAATGAAGGACAAAAACCATGTGGTCATCTCAATAGATGAGGAAAAAGCATTTGAAAAATTCCAACACTATTTCATTAAAAACACCTGGGAATAGAATGGAACTTCCTCAGCCTGATAAAGGGCATCTGTGAAAAACTGACAGCTAACCTCTTACTAATAGTGAAAGACTAGATGCTTCCCCACATACGATCAGGAACAAAACAAGTATATCCTTGTTTCCCTCTCCACTTGATTCAACATTGGAGGTTCTGGAGGTTCTAGCCAGTGCAATTAGGCAAAAAAAATAAAAAAAAGAAAGAAAAGGCATCCATAGTGGAAAGGAAGAAGTAAAACTATCACTGTCTATTCACATAACATGACTTTATATATAAGACATCTTAAGGAATTCACTGAAAAACTATTAGAAGTAATAAACGAGTTCAGCAAGATTGCAGGATACAGTATCAATATACAGCCATACCTCATTTTATTGCACTTCGCAGATATTGCATTGTTTTACAAATGGAAGGTTTGTGGCAACCCTGCATTGAGTAAGTCTGTCGGCACCATTTTTCCAACAGCATTTGCTCACTTTGTGTCTCTCTGTCACATTTTGGTAATTCTCGTAATATTTCCAACTTTTTCATTATTATTATGTTTGTTATGGTGATCTGTGATCAGTGATCTTTGATATAACTACTGTAATTGTTGTGGGGTGCCACGAACTGCACCCATATAAGATGGCAAACTTAATGGATATATGTTGTGTGTGTTCTGACTGTTACACAGACCAGCCATTCCTCCATCTCTCTCCCTTTCCTCGGGCCTCCCTATTCCCCTAGACACAACAGTACTGAAATTAGGCCAATAATAACCATACAGTGGCCTCTAAGTGTTCGAGTGAAAGGAAGAGTTGCATGTCTCTCACTTTAAATCAAAAGCTAGAAATTTAATCTTAGCAAGGAAGGCATGTCAAAAGCTGAGATAGGCTGAATGGCAGCTAGGTCTCGTGTGTCAAACAATTAGCCAAGTTATGAATGCAAAGGAAAAGTTCTTGAAGGAAATTAAAAATGCTACTCCAGAGGCCGGCCCGGTGGCATAGCAGTTAAGTGTGCGGGCTCCGCTTCCGCGGCCTGGGGTTCGAGGGTTCGGATCCCGGGCGTGCACCAACGCACCGCTTGTCAAGCCATGTTGTGGCAGCGTCCCATATAAAGTAGAGGAAGATGGGCACGGATGTTAGCCCAGGGCCAATCTTCTTCAGCAAAAAGAGGAGGATTGGCATCGGGTGTTAGCTCAGGGCTAATCTTCCTCACACACACACACAAAAGGTGTTATTCCAGTGAACACACGAATGATAAGTGAAACAGCCTTATTGCTGATATGGTGAAAGTTTTAGTGGTCGGGATAGAAGATCAAACCAGCCACAACATTCTCTTAAGCCAAAGCCTAATCCAGAGCAAAGCCCTAACTCTCTTCGATTCTATGAAGGCTGAGAGAGGTGGGGAAGCTACAGAAGAAAAGTTTGAAGCTAGCAGAGGTTGGTTTGTGAGGTTTAAGTAGAGAAGCTGTTTCCATTACATAAAAGTGCAAGGTGAAACAGCAAGTGCTGATGTTCAAGCTGCAAGTTATCCAGAAGATCTAGCTAAGATAAGTAATGAGGGTGACTACACTAAACAGATTTTTAATGTAGACAGAACAGCCTTATATTGGAAGAAGATGCCATCTAAGACTTTCGTAGTTAGAGGAGAAGTCAGTACCTGGCTTCAAAGCATCAAAAGACAGGCGGACTCTCTTGTTAGGGGCGAATGCAGCTGGTGACTTTAGGTGGAAGCCAGTACTCATTTACCATTCTGAAGATCATAGGGCCCTTAAGAATTATGCTAAATCTACTCCACCTGTGCTCTATAAATGGAACAATAAAGCCTGGATGGCAGCACATTTGTTTACAACATGGTTTACGGAATATTTTAAGCCCACTGTCGAGACCTACTGCTCAGAAAAAAAGATTCCTTTCAAAATATGACTGCTGGGCCGGCCCTGTGGCTTAGCGGTTAAGTGCGCGCGCTCCGCTGCTAGCGGCCCGGGTTCGGATCCTGGGCGCGCACCGATGCACCGCTTCTCTGGCTATGCTGGGGCCGCGTCCCACATACAGCAACTGGAAGCATGTGCAGCTATGACATACAACTATCTACTGGGGCTTTAAGGGGGAAAAAAAATAAATAAAATCTTCAAAATATGACTGCTCATTGACAATGCACCTGGTCACCCAAGAGCTCTGATGGAGATGTACAATGAGATTAATGTTATTGTCATGCCTGCTAACACAGCATCCATTCTGCAGCCCATGGATCAAGGCATAATTTCAACTTTTAAGTCTTATTATTTGAGAAATATATTTCAGGGCCGGCCCAGTGGCGTAGCGGTTAAGTGTGCGTGCTCCACTACAGCGGCCCGGGGTTCGGATCCCGGGCGCGCACTGATGCACCACTTGTCAAGCCATGCTGTGGCAGCGCCCCATATAAAGTGGAGGAAGATGGGCACGGATGTTAGCCCAGGGCCAGTCTTCCTCAGCAAAAAGAGGAGGATTGGCAGATGTTAGCTCAGGGCCGATCTTCCTCACACAAAAAAATAAATAAATAAGAAATATATTTCATAAAGCTATAGCTGCCGTAGATAGTGATTCTTCTGATGGATCTGGGCAAAGTAAATTGAAAACCTTCTGGAAAGGATTCACCATTCTAGATGCCATTAAGAACATTTGTGATTCATGGGAATAGGTCAAAATATCAACATTAACCAGAATTTGGAAGAAGTTGATGCCAGCCCTCATGAGTGACTTTGAGGGGTTCAAGACTTCAGTGAAGAAAGTAACTGCAGACGTGTTAGAAATAGTGAGAGAACTAGAATTAGAAATGCAGCCTGAAGATGTGCCTTATTGCTGCAATCTCATGATAAAACTTTAACAGATGAGGAGTTGCTTCTTATGGATGAGCAAAGCAAGTGGTTTCTTGAGGTGGAATCTACTCCTGGTGAAGAAGCTGTGAAGATTGTTGAAATGACAACAATGGATTTAGAATGTTACATAATCTTAGTTGATAAAGCAGCAGCCGAGTTTGAGAGGATTGACCCCAATTTTTAAAGAAGTTCTACTGTGGGTAAAATGCTCTCAAACAGCATGACATGCTACAGAGAAGTGGCTTGTGAAAGGAAGAGTCAATCAATGTGGCAGACTTCATTGTTGCCTTATTTTAAGAAATTGCCACAGCCACCCCAGCGTTCTACAGCCACCACCCTGATCAGTTGACAGCCATCAACATCGAGGCAAGACCCTCTGCCAGCAAGATTACAACTCGCTGAAGGCTCAGATGATGGTTAGCATTTTTTAGCAATGAAGTATTTTTTAATTAAGGTATGTACATTGTTTTTTAAGACATAATTCTATTGAACACTTAATAGACTAAAATATAGTGTAAACATAACTTTTATATGCATTGAGACACCAAAAAATTCATGTGACTCATTTTATTGTGATATTCACTTTGTTGTGGTAGTCTGGAACCAAACCCACAGTATCTCCAATGTATACCTATACAAAAAAATCAGTTGTATTTCTGTATACTTGCAATGAGCAATATGAAAATGAAATTAAGAAAACATTCCACCTACAATAACATCAAAAATAATAAAATACTAATAAATTTAAATGAAGAAGTACAGAACTTATACTTTCAAAGGAATTTCAGAGGGAACCAAAATAGCCAAAACAGTCTTGAAAAAGAACAACAAAGTGATAAGATTTACACTTGTCAGTTTCAAAACTTACTACAAAGGACCAGTAATTAAGACAGTGTGGTACTGCATAAAGATAGATATAAAGATCAATAGAATAGAATTGAGAGTCCAAAAATATACCCATGATTTGGTCAACTGGTTTTTGACAAGGGTACCAGTGCCATTCATTGGAGAAAGAATAGTCTGTTTAACACATGGTGCTGGGACAACTGGATATCCTCATGCAAAAGAATGAATTTGGAAACTTAAACTAACACCATATGCAAAAATTAACTCAAAATGAATCAAAGACTAAATATGTGAGCTAAAACTATAAACCTCTTGGAAGAAAACATAGTGGCAAATTTTCATGACCTTGGGTTTGGTATTAGATTATTAGATATGACAAAAACACAAGTAATAAAAGACAAAATAGATAAACTGGATTTCATCAAAATTGAAAACTTATGGTTGAAAGGACACCATTAAGAAAGTGAAAAGACAACCCACAGAATGAGAAAAAATATTTGCAAGTTTTATGTCTAATGATAGACTTGTATCTAGACTATATAAAGAACTCTGACAACCCAATAGTGAAAATACAAATAACTCGATTAAAACACAGGCAAAAGATCTGAATAGACATTTCTCAAAAGAAGATCTACAATGGCCAAAAGCACCTGAAAAGATGCTCCACATCTTCAGTCATTAGCGAAATACAAATCAAAACCGCTGTGAGATACTATTTCACACCCTAAAGATGGCTATAATAAAAAAGTGACTGACCATACCAAGTCTTGGTGAGGGTGTGGAGAAATTGGAGCTCTCCTCCATTGCTGGTGGAAATGAAAAATGGCACAGCTGCTTTGGAAAACATTCCAGCAGTTCCTCAAAAAATTAGAGATAGACTTACCATATGACCCAGCAGTTCTACTCTTAGGTATCTACCAAGAGAACTGAAACATTCGCACAAAAATTTGTGCATGAATGTTTATAGCAGCAATATTCACCATAGTCAAAAGGTGGAAACAGCCCCAGTGACCATCTCAGCAACTGATGAATGGATAAACAAAACACAGTGGAATATTCTTGACCATAAAGTAGAATGAAATATTGATACGTGCTGCAACGTGGATGAATCTTGAAAGCATGCTAAGTGAAAGAAGCCAGCTACAAAAGATCATATTTATGATTCTGTTTATATGAAATTTCCATAATAGCTAAATCTACAGAGATAGAAAGTCAGTTTGTATTTGCTTAGGGCTGGGATGGTTAGAGTGATAGGTGGTTGATAGCAAAAGGATATCTCTTTGAAATGATGAAAATGTTGGAAAATTGAGTGTGATGATGATTTACACTTATCATATAAATATACTAAAAACCATTAAATTGTACGCATTAACTGGATGAATAGTATGGTATGTGAATTATATTTCAATAAAGACATTATTAAAAACAGTACCCTTTGGTGAGTTGTGAATCTAACAACATTTGGATTGTTTCCACTTTTTGGCTGTTGTGACCATGCTGCTGTGAACATTTGTTTACAAGTTTTTGTTTGGATGTATGTTTTCAGTTCTCTTGGGAATGGAATTGCAGGGTCATGTAAATCTATGTTTAAATTTTGTTATAAAAAATTATTTTTAATTGTGGTAAAATACATATAACATAAAATTTACCAATGTAACCATTTTAAAGTGTACAGTTTAGTGGAATTAAATATATTCTGTGTTGTACTATCATCACGTTCATTCATTCACAGAACTCTTTTCAGTTTGCAAAACTGAAACTGTACCCATTAAACAATAACTTCTTATCTCTGCTCCCCCCTAGTCCCTAGCAATCACCATTCTATATTGGTCTATATGAATTTTACTACTCTAGGTATCTCATATAAGTGGAATCATAACATTTTGTGTGTGTCTGGCTTATTTTATTTAGCATAATGTCCTGTCTTAGTCAGTTTGGACAGCTATAACAAACATATCCATAAACTGGGTGACTTAACAAACATTATTTCTCACATTTCTAGAGGCTAGGAAGTCCAAGATCACAGTGCCAGCAGATTTGGTGTCTGGTAGGGGCCTGTGTCCTGGTTCATAGATGGCCATCTTCTGGTTGTGTCCTCACATGGTAAGAAGGCAGAAGGGAGCTCTCTGGGGTCTCTTTTGTAAGGGCACTTATCCCATTTATGAGGGCTCCACCTTCATGACCTAATTACTTCCCAAAGGCCCCACCTCCAGATATCATCACATTGGAGATTAGGTTTCAACATAGGAATTTTGGGGGAACACAAACATTCTGTCTATAGCAGTCACCAGAGTTCATCCATGTGGTAACTTGTGTCAGAATTTCATTCCTTTTTAAAGCTGAATAATATTCCATTGTATGTATATACCACATTTTGTTTATCCATTCATCCATTGATGGACACTTGGGTTGCTTCCACCTTTTGGCCATTGTGAATAATGCTACTATGAACATGGGTTTACAGATATCTCTTTGAGTCCCTGCTTTTGATTCTTTTGGGTATTGTTATGGACTGACTTGTGTCTCCTCAATTTGTATGTTGAAGCCCTAACTCCCAATGTGATTGTATTTGGAGATAAGGGCCTTTAAGGAGTTAGTTAAGGTTAAATGAGGCCATAAGGGTGGACCCTAATGCCATAGGATTGGTGTCCTTATAACAACAGGAAGAGAGACTAGAGCTGTCTTTCTCTCTGTGTGCATATAGGAAAGGCCATGTGAGGATACAGCAAGAAGGTGGCTTTTTGCAAGCCAGGAAGAGGGTCCACACCAGGAACCTAATTTGCTAGCACTTTTATCTTGGACTTCTGGCCTCTAGAACTGTGAGAAAATAACTTTCTGTTGTTTAAGCCATCTAGCCTGTGGTATTTTGTTATGGCAGCCCATGCAGACTAATAAAGGTAAATACCCAGAGGTGGAATTGCTGGATCGTATGGTAATTCTATTTTTAATTTTTTGAGGAACTGGCACACTGTTTTCCACAGTGGGTGCTCCATTTTCCATTATCAGCAGCAATGTACAAGGGTTCCAGTTTGTCCACATCCTTGCCAACATTTTTTCTTTTCCTTCTTTCTTTTTTTTTTTTGTTTTTTGTACAATAGCCATCCTAATGGATATGAAGTGGTATGTCAATGTGGTTTTGATTTGCTTTTCTGTAATGATTAGTGATTACTGATGTTAAGCATCTTTTCATGTGCTTATTGGCCATCTATATATCTTGGAAAAATGAGATTCCAACCTTTAAGAAACTCATGAGCCAATAGTCAGGCTTATAAAAGATACACAATGTATTATAATATGTTTCCTGCAATAACAGAAGTAACTATGAGGTATAAAAATTGCTCAGAGGAAGAAGTGAAAAAAGTCTTTGGGGTAGGAGAAGTATTAAGCAGAGCATTCTGGGTGTCATCTCACTTGGGATTTGAAAGACAAATAGTTTGTGAGGTATGTAAGATTAGGGCAGGGTTTCTTAATTAAAATTCTGTGTTTTTTTTGTTTTTTTTTGCTGAGGAAGATTGGCCCTGAGCTAACATCCGTGCCTATCTTCCTCTACTTTATATGGGACGCTGCCACAGCATGGCTTGACAAGTGGTGCGTCGGTGCATGCCTGGCATCTGAACCTATGAACCCTGGGCCGCCAAAGTGGAGCACGCGCACTTAATCGCTTGCGCCACTGGGCCGGCCCCTTAAAATTGTTTTAATTGCTCCAGAAAAAGGATATGGTGTGGGGTAGAGCTTAACCTAATTAGGGAATTCAGAGAGGGTTTTCTAGAGGAAATGACAGTTGAGCTTAGACTTTAAGATCTTAAGACATGGTAAGAGGTAATTAAGCAAAAGGAATGGCAGAAGTGGGTGGGAAAAGTATTCTGGGCAAAGGGAACAACGTATGCAAAGATCCTGTAGTCAAAAGGAGCACACTGGGGCCGGCCCGGTGGCGCAAGCGGTTAAGTGCGCACGCTCCGCTGCGGCGGCCCAGGGTTCGCTGGTTCGGATCCCGGGCGCGCACCGAAGTACTGCTTGGTAAGCCATGCTGTGGCGGCGTCCCATATAAAGTGGAGGAAGATAGGCACCGATGTTAGCCCAGGGCTGTCTTCCTCAGCAAAAAAAAAAAAAAGAGGAGGATTGGCGGATGTTAGCTCAGGGCTGATCTCCTCACAAAAAAAAAAAAAAAAAAAAAAGGAGCACACTGTGTTAGAAGAATTCAAAGATAGAAGTAAGGCCAGAGCTATAGTTCTCAAAGTGTGCTCTGAGGATCCTTAGGGTTCTCAGGAACTCTGAGGGGATCTGTGTGGTCTTCCCTTTTCAACTACATATTTCTAAGAGACTAGATTTCTTCATATACTTTACACAAAACAACATTGTTTCATTGCAGATTGACTGTATAAGCAGATATGAGTAATTATTGTAAAGGAATTAATAAATATTTTTAAAATTTCTGTCTTAATTTCTAATACAGTTGATATTGATAGACATTACCCATATAAACAAAAACTCTATGTGGGTCCTTAATAGTTTTTAAGAAGGTAAAGGTATCCTGAGACCAAAAACCATTTAAGAGCCATTGGGCTAGGTGCAGGGTCTTCTTGTAGGTCTTGTTGAGAAGCCATTGAAGTATTTTGGGTAGACGACAGGTAGAGAGGCAACATCAGATTTGTATTTCATCAAGATTATTCTTGTGCTGTAGAGAACTGATTGGAGAAGAGGCAGTGTAGCTGTGGAGAGACCAGTCAGGATGTTATTGAAGTAGCCTACGTGAGAGATGATAGTGGTTCAGATTAAAGTGATGGAAATATGGGAAGATACAGGTAGATTTGAGAAATATTTAGAAAGTAAGATTGATAGGACTTAGTGATTGATTGAGGACAGGATGAGGGTGAAGGAATTGTTGAGGATGATTCCTAGGTTTCTAGTTTATATGCTGGGTTAGATGGTGGTGCCTTTAACTGAGAAAGAAAATTCTGGGAAAGCAGTGCATTGGGTGTGGGATAAATCCAAGCACCCTAGCAATTTCAAATTTACCAAAAAAAATTACAAAAATAGTATAAAGAATTTTCATATACCCTTCTCCCTGATTGATCAATAGTTAACATTTTCCTATATTTGCTTTATCATGATCTCTCTATATATACATATTATTTTTTCCTGAACCATTTAAGAGTAAAGTGCAGACATCATGCCCCTTTTGCACTATAGTAAATACTTGTGTGTATTTCTTAAGAAGAAGGATATCATCTTTATAACCATAGTACAGTTCTCAAATTCAGGAAATTTAACTTTTTGATACAATACTAATACTAATCTGTAGACTTTAATTTAAGTTCTACCTATTGTCTTAATATTATCCTGTATATAAATTTTTCTTTTCTGGTCCACGATCACATATTGCATTTAGTTTTCGTGTCTCTTGTCTTCTTTAATCTGGAAAGGTCCTTCGGCCTTTCTTTATCTTTCATGACCTTGACATTTTTGAAGAGTATAGGCCATTTATTTTATAGAATGTCTTTCAATCTGGATTTATGCTGTTTCCTCTGTTTAGATTCAGGTTATACATTTTGGCAGGAATACCACATAAATAATATTGTGTCCTTCTCAGTACATCATATCATGAGACACATGAAGTTTGACTCATGATTGATGTTTTTACCTTTGATACTTGATTAAGGTGGTGTCTACCAGGTTTTTGTTATAGAATTACTATTTTCCCTTGTGATTAATAAGTAATTTGTGAGGAGATACTTTAAGATTATGTAAATATCTTCTGCCCCATCAAACTTTTACTCACTGTTTTAGCAACCATTAGTAAATCTTGCTGAGTCAGTTATTACTCTGATCATTGCAAAATCTAACTCTGTTATTCCTTCTATGTTTATTAGTTGGCATTCTACTATAAAGAAAGCTTTCCTTCCTTCCTATCATTTTATTCAATATATTATAAACTATTATCATTATTACTTTTTGAAGTTCAAATTGTTCCTTTATATATTTTTTAACTACAAGGTGTGAATTTGCCATATTCTTTGTTTCACGGTAGGAAGAAAGTCATGCTTTTGGGTACTCTTAACTTTTCCAAGTTCACCTCATTTTATCCTATCAATAATCTTTTGAGGTACATTGTACAGCTAATCCTCATTTGAGAGACGAAGAGATTTAGTTCACAGATTTGGCCAGGAAATTAATATTCATTTCTTGTGTAGCATCTGCACAGCTGAAATTGAAGGTCTTCTGCTTTCTTTCATATCGTTGAAGATTTTTCTAGGAGAATAAATATCTTGTAATTTTTGCTTATACGGCTTCCTTAGAGCCTAGTTTAATTCTTTGTTTCTCTGTCTCCATCTCGCTTTCTATTCTAGTCTGTCGGTTTCTTTTCTGTTCCTTTAATTCTATACAAAAAGTACATTAAGCTTTTAAGGCAACAGATAGAACCATATAGCGTTTTAACCTTTATAAAATACTACTCGAATATTATGTGTGGTTTGTTAGGAGAGGGTATCTGTTAGAATTATTTGCATACAAAGTACACTGAATTTTTATCTGTACTTAAAATCAATCCATATTGAAACTGAATTAGTCAGTGTTATTTTTGTCTTATTTAACTTCATTCTCAGATTTTCTTGATATACTTAACCATTGATTGTTTTTTCCGTATAGCAATAGTTTTAAACCGCTTGGTTTAGCTTGCTTTATTTTTGACGTGGATTGCTCTTATTATTGGGAATGTGGTTTGCTTACTCACTCCATTAATATAAAAATGATGGCACTTTAATGGCCTGGGTGTAACACCAAAATAGCATCATCTGCCGAGCAGACACTAGGCAGCTATTACTGATGATGGCTGTGATGCAAGAAGTGACCTGTAGGGGAAGAACAGTATAAAACTGTAATTGCTGCCCTGAGGGTGTGATTTAGACTTCCGCTCTCTTTTGGGCTAACATTCAGTGCGCAGTAATAGGCCGATTATGTGTCAGTGTTGCCTGGTTACCCTAATAGAAGCTAGGAGGTTTTAGTTTGTTGTTTGAAAATCAAATAAAATATTTGTAACAGTGGTAGCAACCTTCCAGGGGCTGGTGGTTGAGTCAACAGTTTAGTTATGAGAAATGATGCTTCCATACTAAATATAAATAGTTTATTAAACAAATAAACAAACTATTAACTGTGACAAATAGAATCATCGTCAGCTTCATATCTGAAAGTTTCTCTTCTTGGTTTTGGTATCTTATTTTGATGGATAATTTTGAGCCCTTAACTATATATGAGGCATTGTGAGGACATAAAAATGTGTGTTTCACATTTCTGTGGCCTAAATAACTTGGAGGCAAGAATTAACTCTGAGCTAAAATGTTTGATTGAGCCATTTTTATAATGTAAGTTCCCTCTCTGAGCGCCTCACCCTCTGCGTGGCAGCTTTCTCACCAGGTTTCCTCTGTTCTTTCTCCGAGTAAGACTACCTGCCACTTTCACACAGGACATAGCTTCTCCCCAAAAGTCTAGGTTCCCATTTAGTTGAGGAATCTTCACCTGGAGCTTTCTGATGTGAACCATTAACAGGTGCTCACTGTCTTGTTAGACAGCTGTCACTAGCAAGTTCAGGCTTGTGTGTGCCAGAACAGCAGTCCTATTTTGTTCAGGTGGTCTACTCTTACCTCTGACTTTTCTCCATTTTCTGTTTTTTTGCCATCAGTTTCCCTTCTCTCTCTCTCTTTTTTTTTTTGTGAGGAAGATCGGCCCTGAGCTAACATCTGCCAATCCTCTTTTTGCTGAGGAAGACTGGCCCTGGGCTAACATCCATGCCCATGTTCCTCTACTTTATATGGGACGCCATCACAGCATGGCTGGACAAGCGGTGTGTCGGTGTGCGCCCGGGATCTGAACTGGCGAACCCCGGGCCACCGCAGCGGGGCGTGAGCACTTAACTGCTTGTGCCACTGGGCCGGCCCCTCCCTTCTCTTTTTAAACAGGCTTTTTTTTTTTTTTTCCCTAAGTACATGCTAAGTGCCAGGCACTATGCTGGCACTGTACTTGTTGAATGTCTGTTATGTCCCAGACACTATTAGCTGATTTTACATACAATAATTGTTAAATGAATTCATTTAATCCACTCACCATAAAACTTCGTGGTAGGGTATATTATTCCTATTTTTACATAGTAAGGATTTCTGAAAACTCAAGGGGCTTGGTGAAGATCAATCAAATAGATACTAAGTGGCAGGGCCAGCAAGTCTGTGCTCATTCCACTCTGCTACTTTGCCTCTAAACAAGAGGTGAAACAATTTGTGAAATCCACTTTCTCTGCAAAGCCTCCTACACCTTCTGGAGGCATTCTTGCACCTGTGTGGTTGTGGTTCTGCTATAGCTGCTCGTTTCTTTTTATAGTCTTAAAGTACACTTATTCTTATGGATAATGTAATATTTTTCTGATGTTTATGAAACAGTATGGTTATCTTCTTTTTTGTGTGTATTTAGACCATTTAATTCTTTTATTTTTTTAAAAAATCTCAAACATACAGAAAAATGGCAAGTACAGAAATAAAGAACTCTCTTTTCTCATGAACCAGTTGCTAATATGTTGCCCCATTATTCTTGAATCCTTCAGTGTATATTTCCTATAAACAAAGATATTCTCCTATATAACCTCAATACGACCATCAAAATCAGGAAATTAACATCAACACATTACTACCATTTAATCCGCAAACCTCATTCAGATTTCACTATTTGTTCCAATAGTGTCCTTTACAGGAAAAGGATTCAGTTCAGAATCACATGTTGCATTTTAGTCCCCATATGTCATCAGTCTTCTTCAATCTGGAATAATTCCTAAGTCTTTCCTTGATTTTATGACCTTGACACTTTTGAAAATTATAAGACAGTTATTTTTTAGGACCTCCCTGAATTTGGGTTTATCTGATATTTTCTCATAGTTAGATTCAAGTTATCTACCTTTAGAATATCACAGATGTGATGCTGTTCTCTTCTCATTGCCTCCTATTAGCTGGTACACCATTTTGATTTGTCCCATTACTGCTGATGTTTACTTTGCTTGGTTAAAGTTGTGTCTGTTGGACTTCATTACTGTAAAGTTACTCTTTCCTTTTGAAATGAATAAATGTTTTGTGGGAAGGTGCTTTGGAACTATGTAAATATTCTATCCTCAGACTTTGAATTTATTTATTAATATCAGTTATGGACTTATAGATTCCTTGTTTATTCAATGGATCATAATCTGTTACTATCATCATTCATCTTGATGTTCAAATTCCCTGATTTGGCCAAGTGGGAGCCCCTTCAAGCTGGCTTATGATGTCCTTTTGACTTTTCTTTATTGTTCTTTGAATACTTCCTTTCTTTCTGGCACAATAAAATATTCCAGGCTCATCTTGTACTTTCTCTGCTCTAGCCCTGGTATCAACCTTTCTGTAAGAAGCCCTGGTTCCTCTTAGTGGAGAATTGTATTTTGAAACTAAAATCTGGGCACTAAGTGTGCACGTTGCTGTTGGGGTCTTGATGTTTTTAGGCCCTCTCAGTGGACAGAGCTAGAGGATATATATGTACATTATATACACACATTTACATCTATGACTCTGTGTAAGTAACACACACACACGCACAGTTGAACAAACAGGAAGATGTATCAAATACTCCATACCATCTCATACCAGTTCATATTAAAATTTCTTTAATTGCATTAAAGGTATCTCTTTATAGTTAGTTTGTTTTGGGTTAGCATCCAAAAAGATCCCTGTAGGGGCCGGCCCTGTGGCGTAGTGGTTAAGTGCGGGCGCTCTGCTGCTGGCAGCTCAGGTTTGGATCCCGGGTGCGCACTGATGCACTGCTTGTCAGGCCGTGCTGTGGCAGTGTCCCATATAAAGTGGAGGAAGATGGGCATGGATGTTAGCCCAGGGCCAGTTTTCCTTAGCAAAAAAAAGAGGAGGATTGGCATGGATGTTAGCTTAGGGCTGATCTTCCTCACACACACACGCAAAAAACCCCAAAAGATCCCTATATTGCCTTTGGATAATCTCTTAAATTTCCTTTAATCGGTAACTGAGTCCCCTTTTGTTTTTATTTTTTCCTTGAATGCCGTAGATTTATTGAAGGAACTGGGTCATTCTTATAGAATGGCCTACGTTCTGGATTTGTTTGATTGCTTGCTTTTGGTGTCATGTACATGTTGACAGTGGGAACCTCCTTACAGATTGGTTTCTGTGTCCTTTTGATCTGGACTCCATTAATCTTTGACGTCTTCCTTGCTTTCTGGCACAAGATGTCCCAGTCTCTTCTTACATATTTCTTGCCCCGGTCTTGCTACTAGCCATTTCTCTAAGGAAATCTGTGAACCCAGGTTTTAAAATTTCGAGTCCCATTCGCTTTTTTCTACACGAGTGTCTTTCAGACTGAGTGCTGTGATCCATTGGTGGGTAAGGCAGTCAGTTTCATCGGTCTTGATCACTATTTTTTGAAAAACAAAACAGAATTCAAATATCAAAGTACATCACAAGATCTAAGGGTAAATATTGTTTTGTTAAACTTTCTGTGTATCTATTTGTATATGAGTACTATGTTGCAATATAATGAGTATTTCTTTCTGTGAAGCATAACTTAACCTGTATGCCATGGGCCCCTCAGTCTAAAATGTTTAAAAGGCAGAGTTCCACACCATATTATCACCTACTGTACAACCTCATTTCATTAAAGTATTTTCAGTTTCTGTTACTGCATTATTGTTTCAGTAGCATTGGACTAGGTATGAGAAACAGATAACTGATAAGTTGTTAAAATGCTGGTGTGAAGACCTAAATTGAAACAGATTGACAATACTAAGTGTTGACAAGGATGTGGCACAACTGGAACACTTACGTATCAACTGGTGAAGTATAAATTAGTTAAATTAGTACAACTGCTTTGGAAAACTATTTGGCAGTGTCTTCTTAAGCTGAACATACACATGTCCTGTGACTCAGCGATTCTACCCCTAAGTATATATCCAACATAAATGTGAACGTGTACGTCAAAAGCCACATTCAAGAGTACTCGTAGAAACATTATTCAGAATAGCCAAAAACTGGAAATAACCCAAATATCTATCAACAGTAGAAAGGGTAAATGGATTGTTGTACAGTATACAGTTATACAAATGGAATATTATATAGTAATGAGAATGAATGAATGAACCATTGCTGTATGCGATACTAGAATCTCTAACCTCACAAAATATTAAGCAAAAGCCAGACACTATTTGATTTTATAAAGTTCAACAATAGGCAAAATAAATCTGGGTGTTAGAAGTCAAGATAGTGGGCCAGCCCCGTGGCTTAGCGGTTAAGTGCGCACGCTCTGCTGCTGGCGGTCCGGGGTTGGATCCCAGGCACACACCGACGCACTGCTTGTCAGGTCATGCTGAGGCCACGTCCCACGTACAGCAACTAGAAGGATGTGAAACTATGATGTACAACTATACACTGGGGCTTTGGGGGAAAAAATAAATAAATAAAATTATTAAAAAAAAAAGTCTAGATAGTAGCTATTTTTGATGTAAGTAGAGTAGTTACTGGGAGGGGGCATGAAGAGGGTTTCTGGAGTGTTGGTCATGTTCTGTTTCTTTATCTGGGTGCTTGTTATATGTGTGTAATCATTTTGTGAAAATTAATTGAGTGGTACACTTAAGATTTTTACATATTACTGTATGGATATTACAAGTTTTAAAAATTTATAAATTTTTGTATTTTTCAATTTGGTAGCAAATAAAATGCAATTTAGGGGCCACTTTTAAAGTACCTACCCTTTAGAAGGCAAAGTGCTAGCTGTTGGTAATTCAGTGATGAACAAACAGGAGTCTTATTTTCTAAGGACTCATGATTCTTTTTGGAAGACACATACTCAAGTAACATGATACTAGACAAGACTACTGAGAATATAGATTGTTTTTGGTTTCTTTTTTTTTTGAGGAAGCTTGGCTCTGAGCTAACGTCTGTTGCCAATCTTCCTTCTTTTTTTTCCTTTTTTCTCCCCAAAGCCCCAGTACATAGTTGTGTATTCTAGTTGTAGGTCCTTCTAGATCTTCTATATGGAACACTGCCTCAGCATAGATTGATGAGTGGTGAGTAGGTCTGTGCCCAGAATCTGAACCGGCGAAACCTGGGCCACTGAAGAGGAATGCATGAACTTAACTGCAGTGCTACTGGGCCGGCCCCAAGAATGTAGGGTTTTTGTTGTTGTTGTTGTGAGGAAGATTAGCTCTGAGCTAACATCTGTTACCAGTCCTCCTCTTTTTGCTGAGGAAGATTGGCCCTGGGCTAACATCCATGCCCATCTCCCTCTACTTTATACGTGGGACACCGCCACAGCATGGCTTGGTAAGTGGTGCGTGGTCTGCACTCGGGATCTGAACCTGTGAACCCGGGCCACCTAAGTGGAGCGCACCAACTTAACCGCTGTGCCACTGGGCTGGGAAAGTGTAGTTTTTGAAGTCATCCCTAAAGTTGATACAAAGCTTTTGTTTCTTTTTTTGTTTGTTTATTTGTAAGATATCTTCTTCATGTCCTTTTGTTCTCTTTTCTTTTTAATAGCACCTGACAGATACCTCCCATGGTGTAAGAAATAAGTGCTTGCAATTACTTGGCAACCTTGGCTCTTTGGAGAAAAGTGTCACAAAAGATGCAGAAAGCCTAGCTGTCAGAGATGTCCAGAAGATTATAGGGGATTACTTCAGTGATCAAGACCCACGTGTCAGAACAGCTGCTATAAAAGCCATGGTAAACAAGATCATGGAAACTAAGTGGGGACAGTTTTGTTTATTTTTCATTTTTTTTTTAAGTTCATGGCTAATGCTCCCTTGGATACATTCTGAATCCTCCCAGGATATACCTTATGCACACTTTCAGGAAGGTGTTGGTGGCATCACAGAACTCAAAGGCACACATTCCTGTATAACAGGTGTTTTCTTTGAGCTTCTCTGATAGCTTCCATCTGTGTTTCTGAAACATGGAGGGTACAACTTGTAACTATTGTAGTATAATACAAGTCACATCCTTCCTCCAGGTCAGAGAGAGGGATGTTACTTGGTATTGTATTAGAATAGGTAGAGGTTGTACTTTTCGTTTTTGGAAATACAGGTGAAAGTTACAGGGGAGGTGTTTTTTAGTGGGAAATGGTGTTAACCATTTCTTCCTTAGCCGCCTTATTTCATATTTTTCTAATATCCCCTTGGGAGACAGTCCATGGGTTAGAGTTATTAAGTGTTTGAGTGCTTCTACTGAAAAGTCTTTGACCAGGTTTCTTATTTATATAGCACTAATTTTCGCTAGAGGGAACCATGTTAATCTGATATAATGGGGGAAAAATATGTGAGATTGTGGGGAGACATTGAAAATATTGATCTTTTTTTCCAACTGCTTAAACTCTATCTCTATTATCTAGTTGCAGCTCCATGAAAGAGGACTGAAATTACACCAAACAATTTATAATCAGGTACCTTAAATGACTGCTGTCTGGAAGGGGAGGAGGTACCACTAGACTGGGAGTATGGCACACTGGTTGTCAGAATTTGAAAACACAGAGCTTCAGCTGGCTAACAGTGGCAACATTAATGGGAATGAATGTGAAATTGTATCCCAAACATACATTCTAAAAGAGAATGGGGGATATGTAATTGAATAGCACCAGTACATGTGAAAAGGACTTTTAGGAGGATTTAGATAGCTCAATATAAATACCAGAGTACACAGAGAGAAGTGTAGTGTTCAGAATAAGGAAATTGGTAGTCTTGCTGATCTTTGGTTGGTTAGGCCAAACATGAAGTTATTTGTGGGCACCACACTTGACAAACTGGAATATTTCTGGAGAAGGATGACCAAGACCATGGGATCATGTGAAAAGATATCATGTGATTGTTGTATTATTGGTAAAGAAAGGCACAGTGAAGTTATAGTATCACTAGGAGAAGCTGATTGATTCCTTAAGCAGAAGGCCTTACAAGGTGGTATTTCTCTTATAGAATAATTGCATGAATCTAGAGACAGGCAATCTAAATCCATGCTCAGAGATCAGATTACCAAGAGTGGTTTTATGTTTCAGAGGAAGATGGTAATTAGCCAAGCACCTATGACTGATGTGTAAACCAAGTTTATTCTTTTACAAAATGAAGTAGAAAGAGTTCGGAATGGTTGTGTTGGTGTGATCAGCACCGTCTCTCCCTATAGGAAAACTGGTGGGAAGCCAAATAATTAAAAGAAGCTTGGAAAGTAAGGACTCAGAGGAAGAAGAGTTAGTCAGTGATTCAGATGTTTAGTGGCATAAGACTGTATCAGTTAACTAGGCAAGCAATGATGAGGGCCTCAAGGGAGTGACGATGGAATGATGGTGGAGGATTTGAGATGTAAGGTAGGATTAGGTACCATAATGAGTTGTCGTGGTTATGTTGCGTTTGAAGGGTTGATGGGACACTCATGAGGAGAATTCTAGGCCATGGGTAGTTGCGAAGGTCTGGAGCTCAGGAGAGATTAGAGCTGGAGGTGGATGTTTGGAGCCATCAATATCTGGGGGGCATGGATATACCTAAGGAGAGTAAGAAGATTAGAAGAGACCAAGGATGGAGACATGTGTAAAGTCCAACATTTAAGAGATCGACAGAAGAAAGGAGTCCTAGAATGGAACTGAGGAGCAACCAGATAGAGGAGGAGGAAAAATGTATTCCAGAAAAGGCAGGGGGAAGTTCTCACAGTCAGCAGTGTCACATGCTGGTGAGGGGTCAGTTAGGATGGGACTGAAATCTACCCATTGGACTTAGCAATAAAGTGGCCATTAGTGAGTTTGAAGAGAGCAGTTTTAGTAGAGTGGTAGGGGTGGAAGTCAGATTAGGGTCAATTGAGGTGAGGCAGTTTAACAGTGATCATCAACTATACTTTAAAGAAGATGGTAGAAGAGGGCATAGGATTAAGGGAAGGTTTTTTGTATATTGAAGATAGTTGCTAAGTATGTTTGAATGTTGAAGGGAGAGCCAGTGTTTTGGGAGAAGTTGCTGATGGAAGAGACAAAGGAGGATAAATAGTGGAGTAAGTGCCTTGAGGCAGAAAATCAGATTCCTGAGCTGATTCGTCCAGCAAATCAATGAGCAAGTCAATGAGTACCTAAGGCTGGTTCTGCAATGCGAAGCATGTTAGATAGGGTCCATCTCCTTTACATTCTCATGGATGAGACAGGCAATTAATAAACAAACACAATAATTATAGCATATGAGTAGTGCTGTGAGGTAAATAAATAGGTTCTATGATAGAGAATCACAAAGACTACCTATTTTGGAGGATGGTGAGGGAAGGCCTGTGTGAGGAAATGAAGGGATCCATAGCAAAAGTAGAAGGATTAGGAACTAGAAAGAAGGGCCCGCCCCGTGGCTTAGCGGTTAAGTGCGCACGCTCTGCTTCTGGCGGCCGGGGTTCGGAACCCCGGGCGCGCACCAACGCACCGCTCCTCCGGCCATGCTGAGGCGGCGTCCCACATACAGCAACTAGAAGGATGTGCGGCTATGACATACAACTATCTACTGGGGCTTTGGGGGAAAAATAAATAAATAAAATTATATATTAAAAAAAAAAGGAACTAGAAAGAACACTTCTTCCTCAGATATTGAGAAAACAAAGTATGGGAGAATACAAGTATAAATGAATTTATAACTGTTATGGAATAGTTGAGAGAGTTTATGCCTGAGAACCTTGATTTTTCTCAGATAGGCAGGTTGCCTTATGGCTGGTAGTGGGATAGGGGTCCTGAGGAGGAGGTGAAGAAAAGCTGCCTTGGGACATGGAATTGGAAAGCAGGGGTCTAAGAGATTTTGGATTAGGGCCAGTAAAGTTTGAGATGATGAACCACCAATGCCCTAGAGAGTGTGGTCGTCTTTGCCAGTGCTCTGCAGCCCTTGTGAGGAGTAGAAGAAGGTCTTGGGTTTGCAGAGCAGCTGTAGCAGAGATCTTGAGGGGCTTGTGTATGGTGATGCTGACAGTGCTGGCAGGAGACTGAAGTGTAATGGAAGGGTATGGAGCAAGGAGAAGGTGGTTCATTTGGAGAAAAAGGATGGAATTAAAGTAGTGGTTCTCAACAAGGGTGATTTTGCTCCCCAGGGACATTTGGCAAGGTCTGGAGATATTTTTGACTATTGCAACTACTGGGAGAAGGAGTGGGTGCAGTGCTACAACCATCTAGTGGGTAGAGGCCAGGAATGCTGTTAAACATCTTACAACATACAGGACAGCCCCTCACAACAAAGAATTATCCAGTCCAAAATGTCAGTAGTGCCAAGGTTGAGACACCCTGGTTTAATGGATAGGTAGGTTAAGTGGGATTGAGGAGCAAGTGTGGTGGGTGAAGTCATGGGCATGGAAGAGCTGGTGGAGTAGCATGTTATGGTCAAAGCTTGGAATATAGGGTTTTAAAATTTCAGGAGTGGAGTAGTTCTGGGTGTTGCTGCAGTCTAGGGTGTTGCCATGACTGTGGGTAGAGTAGGGATATTCCATTTCAAACCAAAGTAAGACAGAAAAATCTGGCCTCTTTTGGCAGCTTAGCATTAAAATTATACATTTATTTAGAGTGCTTGAGTTTTCAGATGGATTGTCAGTCAAAAATTTGTGCTTTGATTTGACAGATGGGGAAAAAACCCATCTTTGGTGTTTGAGGCTGTGAGAGCAGCACTGTGGGCTCCCAGCAGGCTTTGTTAGGGTTGATGCTATTCTAGGTGGCTTTTGTGCTGTCTGTCAATCTGTAGTTCTTCTTTCAGACGTGGGGTGGGAGGGTGCACAGTCAGAATGTAGCCAGAGCAGGTGACAGAGGCCAAGAATTCTTTGTTGGGCAAAGGCTCAAGAGGTTCAAACCACCCACAGGTATTTTGATTGGCATCCTTATCCAGCCACCCTATCTTCATTTTGAAAATAGTTTGAACATCACCTGGGAGGGCACAGAACTAACAGACTTCTGGAATTCTTGTTTGCAGGCCTGTAAATTGCTCTCTGATGACTATGAACAAGTGCGCAGTGCTGCAGTCCAGCTTATCTGGGTTGTCAGTCAGCTCTATCCTGAAAGGTCAGTGTGGGTGTAAGCCACTTTTCTTCATTGCTAAGCCATTTTTCTCTCCTCCCACCATGGGAAAAGCCCACCTCTGGAAAAGCAATGTTGGTTAGATTTTTGGAGGGCAGTGTGGAATAGAGGAAAAGCCCAGACCCTGAAAATTAGGAGGCCTGGTCCTTGTTTTTCAGCTCTGCCATGAATTTTCTGTGTACCTGGGGAAAGATACATCATCTCTCCGAGTCCCGACCTTCTCATCTGTAAATGAAGAGATTGGACTGTCTTTCTCAAGTGCTTTCCAGCACCTCCCCCCCCGCCACATTTTTTAATCTTTAAAATTGTTTGGGGCCCATTTTAGTAAACACAAATGCCAGATAAAGATGCCAGGTGAATCTGAGAATAATGGTCACTTATGGAATGTTTTCCTGGCTAAAAATATTTTCATAGTAATTGAATCATTTATTCTCACAGTGATTCTTTAAGGTGGAGAGACAAATATTACTCTATTTTGTAGAAGAGCTCCTTCTGTAGGAAAAAGTGGTTTTTTCCTCTTCATTAAACTGCCTGCTGAAATTTGAAAACCAGAATGAGTTAATAAACCTATAGACACCAAAAAAAAAAAACCCCACTAATTGGAAATTGCCTCTTCTTTTAGGACCAGATTTGCAAGTTTTATATTGATTTATTCAGAGATTCACTATATTGACAGCAATGCAATTATAGGAGAGAATAAACTTAAAAAGATACAAAATACTTTGTGGCAGCAAGTTTTTGGTATCTTCATAAATCTTTGAACCTTTGATAGGTTAAACACTTTTATTCAAGACACTGAAAATTTGCAGTCCAACTAAAAGGATTGGTTTATACTCCCAGAGTGATTTTTTTACTATGAAGTGTTTTTTGTCATTCTAGGATTTGTATTATTTTATTATCATTTCAATTTGTGCCAGTTTTCCTTGGTCATTCTCAGTTTATTGAATTGGCAGCATTAGGCCCATGTTTTGTCATTTGTGGTTTCTTTTCTTTTAATTTAGCATTGTCCCAATCCCTTCTTCTAATGAAGAAATTCGCTTAGTTGACGATGCATTTGGAAAAATTTGTCACATGGTCAGTGATGGCTCCTGGGTAGTTCGAGTTCAAGCTGCAAAGCTATTGGTAAGCTATACTTTAATGAACACATTGCCTGTTATGCTTGTACAAACATTCTGGGAAACTCTTGATAGGGCTAGGTTGAACTCATTTTTAGAAACCCTAGTATTTCTTAAAATAAAAAGAAATGGCTTGCTTTCCAATGGAGAAATAGTCTTAGAATTAGAAAGAATTTTAAAGATAATCCTGTTTAAACTTGTTAGCGTATGAGACAGCCAAGGCCTAGTTGCTACCATTTACTAAGCACTTGTTATGGCCTAGATACTTTGCTGTGAGGCCATTTACATTATCTCTTTACAGTATCTATTTACTCTTTACAGTAACCCATCAAGATAGATGCTGTTATTCCCATTTTCCAGGAAAGAAAACTGAGGCTCTGAGAAGTTAAGTATCCAACTTATACAAATAGAAAGTTGTAGAATGGATTCAGATACTAAGCTCCTGACTTTTAGCCTTGTACTTTCCTACTGTTTTGCCTTTAGGGACTCAGTTCATTTGTAAACAAATTTTAACTTTTCAGAGATAGAACTGTCTTATAGAAGAAGGAGTGTTAGCCTAATACTCAGCCTTATTTTATAGCTGTGTTATCTTGGACATCTCACTTGATTTTAGTCTCAGTTTCCTCATCTATTAAGTGGGTAATATCTCTCATATTTACCTCACAGGGTTGTGCTCAAAAGAGATACTGTCTATGAAAATGTTTATAAGTTGTGAAATACTATACTATGTTGGATGGTGGGGGTAGTTATAGTATATAAATATATATTAGTATCTATAAAAATTTGTATAAATGTCACAGCAAGAAAATCTGAGATTGTTTTTTGGGCACTTCCCTTTTTAGGGCCTCCAACTCTGCCAGTCTTGGTAAGATTGTTGGCTACATACTTTGGGACCTGACTTTAATGGACACAGATCCCGTGATAGCCCTAGTCCTATTACAGTATTTGTGGGATAACTGCAAAAACCTGTGTGAAGCATTTTCATGGAATAATAAGGAATCTGGATGATTTCAGTATTTCCTGCTTATAGCTTATATTGCTTGTCCATAATAAAATATAGAGTTAAGCCAGTTATTGATTTTATTTTTGAATTCACATTTTAAAGCTTTGTTTTGATTTGTAAATATTTTATTTTATTTTATTATTTTTTTTATTATTATTTTTTTTTGTGAGGGAGATCAGCCCTGAGCTAACATCCGTGCTAATCCTCCTCTTTTTGCTGAGGAAGAACTGCTCTGAGCTAACATCTATTGCCAATCCTCCTCCTTTTTTTCTTCCCCAAAGCCCCAGTAGATAGTTGTATGTCATAGTTGCACATCCTTCTAGTTGCTATATGTGGGATGTGGCCTCAGCATCGTTGGAGAAGCGGTGTGTCAGTGCGCGCCTGGGATCTGAACCCAGGCTGCCAGTAGCGGAACGCGTGCACTTAACCGCTAAGCCACCGGGCCGGCCCTGTAAATATTTTAAAATTCAGAACAATCCAATCATTCATCAGATTTTTTCATTCAACATTTACTGAGCATCTACAGTGTGCTGCATGTGTGTGTGGGGGGGGGAGGGTGTTTTAGAGGAATAATTCAATGCTATGTCTTCATCTGAGTAGGCAATTTAGGAAAGTAATCCTTAAAGCAGGGTCATTCAAATTTTTCAGTTTTATGCCCCATAGAATCTGAAATTCATTTATGTAAAGCTGTATGAATAATGAATTACAGTGGTGAATTAAAAGTTTCCACTTAGATGACTCTAATGTGTCAGGTGCTTTGTGTTATAATTTCAGTGATTTCAAATCCAAACAGCTCCAAATTATATAAATAATTATGTTTGTACTTCAAAAGTAATTAATAATCTAAACTTGCTGATAATAATTGTTACTATTTACAGAGAGCTTAGTAAGCTAGGCAATTTTAGTGCCATATATACATATACACACACACACACCCACTTCCTTATACACAGGCACATGTGCATATATGTACATACATGCACTCATAAACGTGCTCCCTTTTTGCAAATAGTTTTTAATCCTTTTAAACTCCATGAGGTAGATATTATATTATTCATTGTATAAATAATAAAACTAAGGCTTAGCAATTACGTGGTCTAAAGCCACGTAGATAGTAAATGACCCTTCATTTACACTTCGTGATCTAAGCCCATGTCGAATCCCTTCCTAGTGAGAGTCCAGTTATGCATTGGGAGCTGTGATTGTGCAGTTAAGGCCCTGCTGGTTTACTAGTCCCTCTGTGCAAACTAAGAGGTAAACTCCCCCACTCCAACTCTTGAGTGGACAAACCTGTGACCAGGTGAACCGCATATGGTTTTGTTTTTTGTTTTTTTGTGTGAGGAAGACCAGCCCTGAGCTAACATCCAATGCCAATCCTCCTTTTTTTGCTGAGGAAGACTGGCCCTGGGCTAACATTCGTGCCCATCTTCCTCCACTTTATATGGAATGCCGCCACAGCATGGCTTGACAAGCGGTGTGTCAGTTCACGCCCGGGATCCGAACCAGCGAACCCTGGGCCGCGGCAGTGGAGTGCGCGCACTTAACCGCTTGCGCCACCAGGCCGGCCACAAACTGCATATGGTCTTTAGACCACATGTTTATCAAGTCAACAAACACCGAGCATAGTCTGTGTCTTCAAAAGAGTTGATAGTCTGGTAGGTTGACATAGGCAATCAGTCAATTATAATACCTGGTACTCCTAGGAAAGAGCACCTAACACAACCACAGAAGGCTTCTTAGAGGAGGTGATTTCTGAGCTTGAGTTTTGAACGATGAATCTGAGTTAGCCAGGTTAAGAAGTAGAGAAGGAGAAAATATGAGCAGAGATATACAAAGAATACAGCATCATGCATACTGTTATCATATAAACTACAAGAAGTTTAGTAGTTCTTGATGTGGGGAAATGATGTTCAAAGTAGGGGATGTGTGAACAGGATAAAGCTCAAGAGGAAAGCAGAAGCCAGGTTCTTCAAGAACTTAAATGAAATGATAAGGCTTTAGACTTAAGTCCATCTTGCACAAAAAATGAATAGTCCGCATTCTCCTTGGCTTATAGCAGGATAAAAAATTTCAGATGTGGACTGTATCAGAAAATTCAAAACCATGTAAAAGGTTGGTTTTGGTTGTCTGTAACTGCCCTAATGAGGCAAAGAAATTTGATTTTCAAGTACACAGCTCCATGGGACTATTTAGAATACAGGCACTACTTTGAAATTAATCATAGTAATTGATATTCTGTCTAGAATAGGGTCTTTAGTTCAATGATTTCTTTTTAAGTTTAATTTCTCTTATTCAGTAAGAGTTAAACCTTATTTATAAGCCTCCAGAAGTCTTTTACCTTAAAAATTATAACATTTTCAGACAATTAGATTGTAGGTTTTTATGTCTGTAGGTTTTCTGCCCGGGGCTAGTCTTTCCCGGGGCAAATGCAGATGTCCTAGTCAGTGGCAGTTTTACATCTCACATAGTAATCCATCTTTGTTTTTTTTGGTCTGCTGCTCTTTTTATTACCTAATTGGTTAGATGCTAGGAGCCTTAAAATTGGAATAAAAAAAGAATGTATAGATTTATGTTATTATACTAATTGAGCAGTTTTTGCTCTGAAAGCAGGTTTGACACACTTGTTTGTTAAATATCATGATTTTCTTAGTGTTATAAAACAGGTGTTTAAGTAGTGCTAGTAGTACAGTTGGAGAGATCTTTCCTGGATATATTTGTCTTGGTTAAAGTAGACAAGAATGTAGATGTTTTCCTGATTGATGAGATGCACTTTATGATGAACTCATTATCTTTTTGGACCAAATCTGCTCCTCCCGTGCTTTCATTAATGATGCCGTCATCTACCCAGTTATGAACTCAGAGGCATCTGGGAATTGTTTCTCCATGACCCATATCCACTGAATCATCAATTCTTATCAATTCTACCTTCTTGACATCCCTGAAATCTATCCCTTTTCTATTTCCACTGGGCCTGTACTAGTTCAGGTCTCATCATTTTTCAAGTGGATTACTATGCTGTAGGGCCCTTGGTATTTGTGGATTTAAAATGGAAAGTTTCAGCTCTTGTTAGATAACCCTGGAAATTTGTTACAAATAACGATACATAATTTTTTTGAGTATGGAATTTGAATAGTAGCCCCTATTTGCTACTGTGTTGGGAGAGAGCTCAGCTGAAGGCATTGGAGGAAGGCATTGAGACCATAGATTACTGTAATTTACTGTGAAGTTATTAAAACTTTCATCTTTGTAGGAAAAAAAGTGCCCCTTAGAAAGCCAACTGTTAATATTGGTGGTAAAACTAAAGAGAAAATGAGGAGATCTTAAAAATTTACGGTTCTTGTTCATAAAATTGATGTTTTGTATTGAAAAATGAATGTTAGATTTGGTATTAGCGCAGATATATGTAACAAACTGTACCATGTAGTTATAAGAAAAAGTGGTTTTGAAACTACTTAAGTCAAAACAGTACAACAAATTGCTCTCCTAGAGTTGTAGGAAAGGTGTTAACTTGGGTAAGGATATTCCCAAAGAACATGTAACTTTTTATGTAAAGTGTGACTGGAGAAAAAGTCAGAGCCTATGTAAGCATTTCCATATTTACTAACTTAGGAATTAGAGGAAGTCTCCAATATATTCCTTAAGAATGTCTAGGACCTGCTCTGATAGCCTCCTAACTGGTCTCTCTGCTTCATTTTGATTCCTTCTGGTCTACTAGCCACATTGCTGCCAAGATGATGTTTATGAGGTGTAAGCCTGACTTTGTTTCTCCCTTATTTGAAATGAGCAAGTTACTGAATCTCTTAGCCTCAATTTTTTATCAAAAAAATGAGGATAATGTACATTCTTCATGGGATTATTGGGAGGAATAAATTTTTAAAATATAAGTAAAATATTTTGTACATTGGTGAGCTCATTAAATATTTAATAGAGATTATCTAGTTATTATTCATAAGGCAAACTCCTTACTGTGAGAAACAAGGCCCTTTATGATCTGATCCCTGCCTATCTATTTTGCCTCATTCTTGGCACCCCCATCCTATATTCCACTCATAGAACCACTTGATGTTTCCCATATTGCATTCTCTCTTCATGCGTTTGCCCTTGTGATTTCCAGTTCCCCAGATATACCTCTCCCTGCCTTCACCCCATAGTGCTTTTTCTCTGAGTTCCCGTAGCAGCCTTTATAAATGTGTATTATAACATTTCATACCATAATGCAATAATCTCTTTATTTATCAGTTTTCCTCACTAGTCTGTGAGATCATTGAGTGTAGAACTGATGTCTTTCTATTTTTGTATTTTTGTTCCTGGTAACTGTAGGCATATAATGGAATGGTTGGTAAATAAATATTTGTTTCATTGAATGAGTGAATGAATGAACAAGTGAATGGAAAGAATGAAATGAAAAAGAATGGAGAGACAGTAGTAGTGGTTAAGGCAAAGGATTCTGGAACCTGAGTTTGTAGCACAACTCTGTAATTTACATTCTTTGTGACCTTGAATGAGTTACTTAATTATTTTGTGCCTTTTTTTCTCAACATATAAAATGGGACTAATAATAGTATTTACTTTGTAGGGTTGTAGTGAGGATTGGATGAGTTTCATGTATGTATAAAGCACTTAGAACAGTGTATGACACATAGTAAGCCCTATTTAGGTGCTAGCTGCTGTTGCTAATGTTTTTATTATTTTCCTGATGATTCAGAACCTATAGGCATGTTTACTCTCAAGAATAATGTTATCTTTATGTGTATAAGTTGGCTGCAAACTCTGAATTTTAAGATAATGTCCAGGTCTTAAAAGTTGTTTAATTTACTCTGGATTGTTTTCTTTTTACAGGGCTCTATGGAGCAAGTCAGTTCTCATTTCTTGGAGCAGACGCTTGACAAGAAGCTGATGTCAGATCTGAGGGTAACTGAATTCTTTGTTGTTTAAACTGGGTTTCTGTAACCAACATCAGTGTAGCTATAAGCCAAGTTGTGTTGATTTAATTTTGCTGCCCATGCATTTGTTAAGTTAACGTAAGGTAACTAGGTTACATTTTAATTTAAAGTCTTAGTAACTTGAACCAAATTACAAGTTACCCTTCATTAAATTTTAAATTATTATAATGAAATACTTTGTACAGGTTGTGTTTTACAAGAAGAGACAAGATTAACTTTCTATATTTGTTAGAAGTTACAAAGGTCTGGTCTTATTCTGTGAGATGTATGACATCTTAGGATTCCTTTTCAACGGTAGTTCCCATGGAAGAGTGAGTAAATCCTTTCTCTGAACAGTAACAAAATGCCTGTTATGGAATCCCTTAAGCTTTCACTATGATAGCTCTCTTACAGAGTTGTCAGGACCAAATAAGAGTCTGAGAGTATGATATGAACATTCATTGACAATAACTTTCTTATCACTTTTATAATTTAAAAATGACGAGTTACAGAATCTTGGATAAATACAAGGAAAAGGGAAACAATTGACCCATATTCCGACTACTCTGCCACAGTGACTTTGATCATTCTGGTATATTTCTCCCTAGCTCTTTTTCTTATGCATGTTTTAAACATTGAATCATTGTATAATTGCTGCTTTTCATATTTATTGCTATATCATATACCTTTATTTAATATTGCTAACTTCATTTTTACTGGTAGCATAATATTCTGTTAAATAGTTGTGCCATCATTTTTTAGCCTTTTTTATACATTTAGATTCTTCTAATTTTTCTGCCATTATAAATCACATAAAGAGTATCATCTTCATGCATATTAAATTTTTTTTTCTTGGAGTTAATCCATAAGATAAATTCTTAGGCATGGTTGAGGAATTGATATCTGTGCTTCTTTAAACATTGCCACATGGGTTCCCTGAAGGGCATAGCCTTCATTTGAGGTTGGTGATTAAGTGTTCTTTGTGTATACTTAGGTAGAAGTGTAAAGATGGACATGCTCATGGTGAATGGTGAGGGATGGGTAATGCAAGGGTTTCTAAGAAGCATCACAGGGTACAAACTTTACTCCTGGGTCTGACCCGCATCCTGTAGGCTCAGATGCTATATTTCATTAGTGCCTTTGAGATGATCAGCCACGAGGATATGGACTCACACCAAGAACATTCATAAGAGGCTGATGTATAAAGTAGAATGGCAATTCATTCATTCATGATGAGAACTGTAACTGTCAAGTAGACCGGATGTTTACTTTAGCCAACCAGTATATTGCCCCCCTTAGACAATCTGTGCAGAAGGTAAATTTACTAGAAGGTTGTTTGGTGAGCAGGGTGTTGCTCAAATAGAACACAATGTTGCCAAATAGAGACTTACTTCTACTGGAACTGAAAACACTTCTTTTCTGGGGCCAGTGTATTGTCTGCTTAGGATGGTGCTTTCAGGGACACTGCCATTATTTACCTCTCTGGTTCTCCCTTTCTTGTGCTGCCATTGCAAACATAACCACCTGTCTGATCAACACAGTCTTTCGCTGTCTTTAATGAGGTTACTATCTTTAATAAGGTTACTATCAGCTATGATAGACCTGAGAGCCTTTGATCTTACTTTAATCTCTCATCTGTTGAGTATTTTTTTTAAAAATGTAACTGTCAGAGAGCAGTCTTATTTCCTACCTTCTCATCTTCTCGGGTTGCGTGTTACTGTTTCCTCATGAATCTCCTGTAAATGGTAATTGTTGTCGTCATCTACAGCGGAAACGCACTGCCCATGAGCGTGCCAAGGAACTTTACAGTTCAGGGGAATTTTCCAGTGGCAGGAAGTGGGGAGATGATGCTCCCAAGGAAGAAGTAGATACAGGGGCTGTGAACTTGATCGAGTCAGGAGCTTGTGGAGCCTTTGTTCATGGATTGGAAGATGAGATGTATGGTAAGTATGACTGCATAATAATACCAGTGTCCATTTACTGAGTGAGTGCTGTGTGTCAGGCATTGCACTGGGTGATATACATGCATTGTCTTGTTTAATCTTCACGGTCACTCTATGAAGTACCTACTATTATTTTAATTTTACAAACACAGGAGGCTTAGGCCCAGGTGGTGTGATACAGTGCTTAAGAGCGTGGACTTTGTGTTCAGTCAATCTAGGTTTAAATTCCAGCATTTCTGTAAAACAAGGTTAATGGTAAATGTTTCTGAATTGTGAGAATTAAGTGAGATGATATATACATAAAACAGTTGGCACAATACATGATCCATTTATAGTAAGCACTTAATAATTGGTAGTAAAAATTTATATTCATACTGTTAACAATAATAACTTGTTATTAGTCACCCAGCTAGTAAGAGACAGAAGCAAGATTTAAAACCAGGTATGTCTGACTTCAAAGCCTTTGTATGACAAATAAAGACTTTATTTCACCTCATTTTTGAAAGATATTTTCACTGGGAATAGAATTCTAGATTAATAGGATTTTCTTTTCAGTCTTTTAAAGCTGTTGTTCCACAGTTTTCTGGTTTGCATAGTTTCTGTTGAGAAGTCTGCTGTCACTTTTTATCTTTGTTCTTCTGTAGATGATGTATCTTTTTTTCTCTAGCTGTTTTTAGGATTTTTCTCTTTATCACTGATTTTAAGCAGTTTAATTATGATGTGTCTTGGTGTAGTTTTATTCATGTTTCTTATGCTTGGAATCTGTGGAGCTTCTTGGATCTGTGGGTTTATAGTTTTCATCACATTTGGAAAGTCTGCGGTCATTATTTAAATATTTTTCTGGCCCCATGCTCCTTTGGGGATTCCAATTACATATATACAGGTGCACCTCAGAGATATTGCGTGTTCGGTTTCAGACCACTGCAATAAAGCAAATATTGCAATAAAGCGAGTCATACGAAGGTTTTGGTTTCATGGTGCATATAAAAGTTATGTTTACACTATACTGTAGTTTATTAAGTGTGCAATAGCATTACGTCTAAAAAAACACTGTGCATATCATAATTTAAAAATACTTTATTGCTAAAAATTGCTAACCATCATCTGAGTCTTCAGTGAGTCGTAATCTTTTTGCTGGTGGAAGGTCTTGTAAAAAAGGCAATATCTGCAAAGCACAATTAAATGAGGTATGCTTGTATTAGGCTGCTGAGGTTGTCCTGCAGCTCACTGGTGCTCTATTGTTTTTTTTTTCCTGGTGTTTTTTCACTTTGGATAGTACCTACTCCTTTGTCTTGGAGTTTACTAATCTTTTCTTCTGCTATGTGTAATCTGCTATTAATCCCATCCAGTGTATTTTTCATTTCAGACATTGTGGTTTTCATCCCTAGAAGTTTGATTAGAATTTGGGTCTTTGGGTTTAGTATCTTCCATGTCTCTACTTAACACACTTAGTCTTTTTGCTTTGTCAACAGAGAATGCTTTTACAGTAACTGTCCTCGTGACGTTGTCTACTAGGTCTATTATTTGTGTGATTTCTGGGTTGGTTGTGATTGATTATGGATTAATCAATCCATAATGATTATGGATTAATCAATCCTCATTGTGGCTTATATTTTTCTGCTTCTGTGCATACCTGGTAATTTTTGATTGGATGCCAGACATTGTGAATTGCACTTTATTGGCTGCTGAACGTTTTTATATTCCTATAAATATTCTTGAGCTTTGTTCTGGGATGCAGTTAGTTCAGGTCTTATTTTTAAGCTTTGGTAGGCAGGACCCGAGTAACATTTACTTTAGGGTTTATTTTTCTCCACTACTGAAACAAACTCTTCTGAAAAAACAATTGTAGACTATGTGTAAGCTTTGGAGATTCTTCCTTCTAATCCTGTTCAGTGGTTCTTTCTCAGACCTTGGATAGTTTCCTCACAGATCGGAACTCAGGTGAAGACTTGCGGGGGCTCCTCTGCAGATCTCCCAAGCTCTCTCTGTCTCTCTGTAGTTCTCTCCTTTCTGGTGCTCTGCCCTATGGATGCTAGGCACATTGGCCTTTCCAGACTCCCAGCTCTATCTTCTCAGCTCAGGAAGACCTGCAACCTGGAAATTTTCTCCATGCAGTAAACTGGCATAATCACACGGTTCACCTCATTTGTTTCCCATCTCTCAGGGATTACTACCATTTATCGCCTGGTGTCCAGTGTGTTGAATACTGGTGTTTTGTATATTTTGTCTCTGTTTTTAGTTGTTTCAGTAGAAAGATAAATCTGGCCCTTGTTACTCTGTCTTAGCCAGTAATAGAAGTCCTGCAAAGCTCTTGTGATTTCCATAATATGATGCTATTTATCTCACGTAGATCACAGAATGTCAGTACTTTGAGATAATTGACTCCAGCCTCCTCATTTTCAGTGTGGGTAACAGACCTGAGGAGATAGTGTTGGTTGTCCAAATTTTACAGTAAATTTGTGTCAAAGTATTAGAATTCAGGTCTTTAAAATGCCTGTAAAAAATTACCTCACAATAGGACTTCTTCATAGGAGGGCAAGAAAATTACTTTTTTTTTCTGTTTGTGAGGAAGATCAGCCCTGAGCTAACATCCATGCCAATCCTCCTCTTTTTGCTGAGGAAGACTAACCCTGAGCTAACATCTGTTGCCAATCCTCCTCCTTTTTTTCCCTTTTTCTCCCCAAGGTCCCAGTAGATAGTTGTATGTCATAGTTGCACATCCTTCTAGTTGCTGTATGTGGGACGCGGCCTCAGCATGGCTGGACAAGCGGCGCGTCGGTGCGCGCCTGGCATCCGAACCCGGGCTGCCAGCAGCGGAGCGTGTGCACTCAACCGCTAAGCCATGGGACCAGCCCGAAAATTACTTTTGAAAGATAATTTTCCGTTAGTCGATATAAGAATTGGGTCACTCTTTCCAATTTGCTGTAAGATGTTCTGTATAAATAGAAATTAGTGAAAGCTCCCTCTGCTTTTTTGTTCTCTGTAAACTTGATACATGAATTATAATTTAAATAGTATTAGATAATAAGGAAGTCCAGTTATTAAAACACGTTTTATCCTAATACAAGTACCTGGAATCTATTTTATTTTGTTTCTGCTACCATTTTTGCTTTGTTTAGTTTCTACATTTGAATTTCATCACAATTAAATTTTATGTGGTTCTACAGTTTTCACTTTCTCACTAAGGTTTAATTAAAGGAACTTAACTTTGGAAAGTGAGTAGCTCATAACTGGCATCAGGTATGGCAGCTTTCTGGTTTTATCATATTTATAGAATTCTGGGTAAGTTAGGGTCTTAGGGACACATTGCTGGGACTGAAATGGAGCCTTATTTCATTGGCCGTGGACTTGAGTGTAATATCACACATACTTTTAGTCTTCTAGTTGTTTCATGGTATCCCTTCCAGCTGGACCTCTGTACATTTGGTTCTTCTGCCTAGAAGGGCCTTTTTCTTCTCTCTTTGACTAGCAGCTCGCTCAGGTATTATTTTAGGGGTCAGTTGTTCCAGAAAGCTGCCTCTGATCCTGTTGAGAGTGGGCTGTGTACCTCTTCTGCATTTTCTTATACTCCTTGTGCTTTTCCGTTGTGCCACTCATCATTCTGTAACCTAATTAACTATTCTTGTCTGTAGGTGCTGGGAGACAGTCTTGTTCTTGTTCATTTTTGTATCTTTAGTACTAAGCACAAAGCTAGTAAGTAGCAAAGTTAGGATCTGATTACACATGTTAAGACACCGGAGGATCAGTCTTTTTTTCTCCCTTGCATAGTGAATTCTTTTTCTCTGCCCTGGACCCTTAAGGAGACTGTAAAATAATTTCAACATTCCAAAAAGTCCAGTAGAAATTGTTAATTTACCTGCCTGTAGCCAGGCTGTACATGCAAAGTAAAATACCAAGTTTCTTTTCTTTTGCTCAGAATTGCATCAGCTCAGGTCATACTGATTTATCTCATGCTGATCAGAAGTTTCTCTGTGATTCCATTGATAGACTTGCAAGAATTACACGAGTCAGTGTGGTGTAATGGATAAAGCCCTAGAAAGAAGAGCCAGCAGTTAACACATTTAGGTCCATCTCTCGCTTGCTTTGTAATTATTAGCAATTTCATGTTTAAATTATGTTTTGTGAAGTGGAGCAAATCCTTCCCCTCGGATGAAAAGGAGGAATTTGTAAACTACCAAGAAAAATCTGAGTCATCTCCCTTGAATGTATTATAAAAACCAGAGTTACAGAGTTTCAAACCAGTAACTCTGCTTTTAAAATGTCTATAAAACCTTTCTCATACAAAAAACAGATTATATTTGTCAGTTTTTTTGTGTGTGTGTGAGAGAAGTATCAGCCCTGAGCTAACATCCATGCCAATCCTCCACTTTTTGCTGAGGAAGACCAGCTCTGAGCTAGCATCTATTGCCAATCCTCCTCCTTTTTTTTTTATCCCCCCAAAGCCCCAGTAGACAGTTGTATGTCCTAGTTGCACATCCCTCTAGTTGCTGTATGTGGGACGTGGCCTCAGCATGGCTGGAGAAGCGGTGCGTCGGTGCGCACCCGGGATCCGAACCCGGGCTGCCAGTAGCGCAGCGCGCGCACTTAACCACTAAGCCACGGGGCCAGCCCTATTTGTGAGTTTTAACCACGGTTTGAGTGTTTTTCTTTTCTTTTTTGAAACTCTACATTTTGTTGGAGAACCACATGGGAACCACTGGAACAAACAAACGTGTATGGAAGTCTTGTGAACATTGCCTATAGCTTACTCTTGTCTCATCTCCGTACTGTCTCTCATCTCTGTATCTCAGCACTTGGCACGTGGCCTGGCCTGTAGTATGCGTTGAGGAAACATTGTTAGTGAATGAATGGAGGGTTTCCTGGACTCAGTGGCTTTACTGTTACATATTCTGAAGGTGCAGAGAGGTAGAAGACATGCTTCTGTTTTCAAGGTGCTTACAAGACTCATACCCATGCCATAGCTAATATTTACTGTGCTTATAACATATGCCAGGCAGTGTGCTATGTGCGTTACCTATATTATGTGATTTAGTAGTCCTAACAACTCTGTAAGGAAATGGGTATTATCTCCATTTAACAGATGAGAAAATTGAGGTGCTAGAAAGTTAAGTTACTTATTCGAGGTCACCCTCCAAGTTAGTGGAGGGATTACTCTTCACAATTCACTGTGAGACCTCCATCATTCCAAAGCATGTACCCTTAACCGCTGTATGATGCTAGTCTAGAATCAGCAGACTTGGGTGCTAGTCTTTTCTCTGCTCTCAATCACTTTGAGGCAGGTTAATTCACTTTGCTGAATCTTATCTCTAAAATGAGAGTAATGATATCTAGCCTGTTTTAATGTTTTTTTTGGGGGGCGAAGATTGGCCGTGAGTTAACATCTGTTGCCAATCTTCCTCTTTTTTTTTTCTTTTTTTCTCCCCAAAGCCCCAGTACATAGTTGTATATGCTAGTTATACATCCTTCTAGTTCTTCTATGTGGGACGCCGCCACAGCATAGCTTGATAAGCAGTGCATAGGTCCATGCCCAGGATCCGAACTGGTGAATCCCAGGTCGCCGAAGCAGAGCGCGTGAACTTAACCACTACGCCACCGGGGCGGCCCCTAGCCTGTTTTAATTTTAATAACATTATTATTTTAAAACTGCCTTTTTAAAAAGTACTTTACTGTGGTTGGAATACTGAGGTAAGTAAGACAACTTAGTTTTCAAGAAATTCAGTTAATGGAGACAGATATGTGACTTGATCACCTCTCTGCAGAGTCAAGATCTAAACCTTAGTCCTAGTGACACCAAAGTCCTTGGTCTTAGGTCAGCGTGAGGGTGGTAGCTGAATCCGTGGGCAGGAGGAGATCTCCCAGAGAGAGTTTGTAGTGTGAGAGGAGTGGAGTGAAAGACAAACTTGAATGAGAAGTCATCTTTCTTGGATTTTTCCCGTGGCTCTTAACTTGATGTGCAGTTTTATTTGTCCCCTTTTCTCTAGAGGTCCGCATTGCTGCTGTGGAGGCTCTCTGCATGCTGGCCCAATCTTCACCCTCTTTTGCTGAGAAGTGCCTTGATTTCCTGGTTGACATGTTTAATGATGAAATTGAGGAAGTACGTCTGCAATCCATACATACCATGAGAAAAATCTCTAACAATATCACCCTCCGAGAGGATCAGCTTGACACTGTCCTGGCTGTGTTAGAGGTGAGTGTTCACAGTTTGTTACTCCTTTCTTCAGTAATACCCACTGAATGCCATTTTTTTTTTAAACCAGCTGTTGTGCTAGGTATTGGTGATAAGTAGTATATAGGCAGCACAGTTTTGCCTTCTCCTCACAAAACTCCCCCAAGACGGAGGAGACTGACTATTAAACAGGAAATCTGAATAAAGCTTGGTATTGCTATGATCGGGAAAGGACAGGGTGCCCCGGGAATACAGAGAGTAGCTAACCTGAATTGTCTGAGGAAAGGTTGGGGAGATAGGGAAGAAAGAAGGAATGTTGTAGTGGACACTTAAAGGAGGAGTAGGACTTAATGAAGCATTTTCCTTGGAAGGAGTGGCACTGATGTAGGGTGGTAGGGTACCAAACAGAGGGAGCAGTGTGTAAGGACCCAGGGGTAAGAGTGAGTATGATATATTCAAGGAATTAAAAGGAATTCATTGTAATAGTAGCATAGAGTTGAAGAGATGGAGGAGAGGAGGGAAATGGCTATAGATAAGGCAGGGGCTAAATTATGAAGAATTCTCTTCAGCTTTTGATTTGATTTAATTCTTTAGTGAATCATAGTTACAACAGGAAGAGATCTTAGGGATCAATTCATTCAACCCTGGAGTTTTACAGAGAAAAAAGTAATTTGTTTGAGGTCACACAGCTAATAAGTGGCTGTGCCAGGATATGAATACAGATTTGCCTCCTCGGCTGTACAACTCTATATGGTTCTTGAATTATTTTTCTAAACTGTCTGGATTTTGTTTGTGAGTACTAAAGTTTTTAAAAATATTAATAAATGAGATTTGGCCTCTGTTTTTTTTAAAAAATTTTTTCAGATATTGTGAAATCTGATGTTTAGTTATTAGTGCTTGTTACAGATTTCTGCTTCATACTTGAGAAAACAGATTGGGTGCCTTGATTTTGAAGTTCCCTGTAATTCTCTCAGTTGCTTAGCACTTCTATTAAGATTTTTCCTAAATTATAAATCTTTAATTTTTCATGTATTTTTTCCTAAGAGGGTAAGTTTGCATTCTGTGTATTGTTCTCCATGGGTGGTCTCTACAACCTAGCCTCTCCTTTTTAGCTTCCTTTCCCATCATTCCTCATCTTGAACCTCATGCTGTAGTCACTCCCGTAATCATCATGCTTTTCCTCACCATTTTTTCTTCACTGTAATTTTTTCCCCTCTGCCTTTTTCACCTAGCCCACTTGTGCTTATTCTCAGGATCTGCATTAGGCAACATATCTAGCACTCCTCTGTATTCCTGTAATACCCTGGGTATAGTACTCTAGCATTTATCAGTACATGTTCTGATTATTTAATTCTTTGTTCCACAAGACTGTGTGAGCTTCTCAAGGCAGTGGCAGGGTCTTGGTTTTTTAAATTTTTTTATTCCCAGTGCGTTGCAGTGTCGGACGTAAGTAGATACTTAGTAAATGTTTGCTAAGTAGCTAACCTATGTCCCAAGCTATGTTGTGATGTACAGAATTGTTCATAGGGCCACAGGTATACTTATTTGTGAGCACTTTTTTTATAAAACTCACGAAGAATTTGTTTAGGTCTAAACTTCTTGACTTGGGGTTCTGTCCAAGAAGTTTAGACTTACATAAATTCATTGTCTCTAAACTATTCACTTTGCTGCTCACTGCTCCTTATATTTACTATGTCATTGTGCTTCATTGCTTTGAGATTTAGCTAGCTGATCCTTCCAGCTTTAATTTGCCTTTTTTTTGTTTGGTTTGTTGAGCTACTACCTGAATTCATCATGCACTATGTTCTAGAAATGTTGTGGTGTCAAAAACAGACACATTTCCTGCTCTTACAGAACTTATATTCTAAAGAGAGTTAGAGTAAAAAAAAAAAAAACATTTCAGATAGTGATAAATCTTATGCAGAAGATAAACAGTGATGGAGGAACAGGGAATTTCACTGTAAATTAAGTAGTTAGTAAAAGCCTGTCTGAGGAGACAATGTTTGAGTTGAATCTTGAATGACAGAAAGAAGCCAGCCATGTGAAGGCTGGGGCAAAGATGTTCAAGTAGAGGCAGCTAGTAGAAAGGCTCTGAGGCATAGACGAGCTTTGGGGTGTTTACGAATGAGGAGTAAGAAGGCCAGTATAGGTGGAACATAGCGAGAAAGTAGAAGTGTCGTATGAGATGAGGTCTGAGAGGTGGGTTGGGGCAGGTGGAGTGCCTTGGAGGCCACTGTAAGATGTTTGGATTTTATTCTAAGTATTATGGAAAATTGTTGGAGGATTTTATGCAGAGGGGTAACATAATGATTTGCCCCTCTTTCAACATATCTCATTCTTGAAGTTTTCTTAAAATTCATGTCTGATAAATTGACTCTTTCTGTCATTCCTTCATTTAAGGCATATTTATTGAGTACCAAGCCCATGTGTCTCTTAACTGTAGTTTTCACATTTTATCATTTATGGCAGGTTTACTATATTTGTCTTATCCCCAGGTGAGATTATGAGCTCCTTAAGGAGAGTGACCATGTTGTACCCATTACTGTATTCCTTTCAGGGTCTAATGTTATAACTTATGCATAGTGAATGCTTAGTAAAAATTTCCTGAAATGTGGGGCCGGCCTGGTGGCACAAGCGGTTAAGTGCGCATGCTCCACTGCAGCGGCCCGGAGTTCGCCGGTTCGGATCCCGGGCGCGCACCGACGCACTGCTTGGCAGGCCATGCTGTGGCGGCGTCCCATGGAAAGTGGAGGAAGATGGGCACAGATGTTAGCCCAGGGCCAGTCTTCCTCAGCAAAACAAGAGGAGGGTTAGCAGATGTTAGCACAGGGCTGATTGCCTCAAAAAAAAAAAATTTCCTGAAACGAATCTGCACAGGTCAACTGGGTAACTGGAAAGTTCTTTTTTTTTTTTTTTTTTTGTGAGGAAGATCAGCCCTGAGCTAACATCCATGCCAATTCTCCTCTTTTTGCTGAGGAAGACTGGCTCTG